>NC_137466.1:197308151-197700507 GCF_964235325.1 Thermobia domestica | reverse complement strand
TTTGTAGGAGGCAATAATTATTGCAAGTATTGGAGCTAATCGGGAGTCGAAGGCAGGAATTTGTGGAACGAGGGACAACACAATAAACTGCAAGGAGGAAAAGGGATGGAAGTAGGAGTGAATTATTATTATTATTATATTATTATTATTATTATTATTATTATTATTATTATTATTATTATTATTATTATTATTATTATTATTATTATTATTATGGTAGTCCCTATAATCTGGTGTAGTTCTTTTGTTGTGGTCCTCAACAGAAACAAAATATTTTGGTAGAAGAGTAACGGTATGGAGAGGCGGTTTTGTCCACTAGCATAAGTAGGTCATACTGCATCATAGAGAATTCAGGGTAAATGACCTGTGCGAAAGTGTTTTCTTGGTGATTTGTACCGTAATTTTGTGCGAGTAGAAGGAAGGTTCAAGGGTAAAAGTTTAATGTGTATGTGAGTAGGACATAAACAGGATGTTATTATGACCGTCCGGAAGAAGAAATTTGGTACGTATTACCTAGAAATTCTCTTTTTATTTTTATTTATTTATTTTGTTGTTGTTGTTGTGGAAATAAAGTAAACACCTAAGTTTAAAGATAAACAGTATGTTACGCTGAATTAGTGAGTGATCAGATGTATCGAAGGCAAAGGGGTCGTAGGAAAGGAAAGGACATAGTGGCGGAGTAGTATTTCGTGGGGGTGGGTCACGACGTAACCGTATATTTGAATCGAAAGAAACGGATTTTAGTCGCTTTGTATTAAGATGCTATGAAAATGGTAAAGGGTGGGTGTGTCTATTCTGATATAAACAATGTCTATTGAGCGTGAGTTGTATGAAGTATTCAACAGATTTCGTTCATGTATCCTTAGAGCGCTCAAGTTTTTGAACAGAACCAGCTGTTCAAGATTAAGATACAGGAAGGAAATACGTGAATATAAACAAGTACTTTTCCTTGCATGCTTAGGAAAAGGTGTGTTGAGAACATTCAGTGTCGCTATTGTTTAAGTGGCGTGTTACGTACATGAAGGGAAGGAAGGGGAAAAGGGATAAGAGGTTAAGGTGGTATGTCGGGCAGTGAACCAATGCCTCAATATGAAATCAGGATTTGGGAGGTGAGATATGAATGCATTGTATGGCCGAAAATGATTGCACGGGAGAAAGATTTTTGGGAAGTGTGTTGCCTACCTAACAGGGGATTTGAAAATAAAGTTCCTTTTGAAATATGAGTCCATGGCAGAACGAGAGACAAAGTCGGAAGTTTTGCCAGCTGAAAACTTTAATTAGACGATTTCAAAAAACGCTTATATTTCATTTCGAACTCTGAATTAGGTGTTGTTGGTGGTACGTAATGTTTCAAACGAGTCTTTCCTATAAGGGTGGGTTTACCTTCTATGTCAACGAGGACTTCGTTTGGAGAAACAGTTGATATGAGCCTATAAGGTCCTTTATAAATTCTGGATAGTGGTTTACAAGTACCAGGCTGAGATGATGTGTCCAAAATCATAACTTGAGAGTCCGGTATAAACTCTGTGGGCGGTTTGCTTGATTCGACTTTTTTTTTTGAAGTCAAGAAATGCTTGGTGCTTCCTATATTCAACTAAATCCCTCATGTCTTTCAGTGCCAAAAGGCGGTCCTGTAAATCTAGATGTTCTTTCTCAACATGCAGCAAGTTATCTATGGGTAGGCGAGGAGGTACTCCATATAACAATTCATGAGATGAGACACCTAAAGATGTTAATGGAGTCTTGTTAAGTGCGGAAGTGGCGTGAGGCAAATATTTTGGCCAGAGTTTTTGGTTAGATTGACACAGAAATTTAAGGCTGGTTTGCAATGTGCCCAGACGTTGTTCAACTTTTCCTAGTGTGAAATGCTGATATGGTAATCCATACTTAACTGTAATGTTGAGTGATTTGAGAAAGCTCAGGGATAAAGTGGAAGTGTGGCTTGACTGACGGTCAGTATAAATACAGGAAGGAACACCAAAGGGAATGATTATTTGATTAGTAATGAAGGAAATGAAATTGTCAGTATTTGGGGTAGTGATGGGTTGTGTAATGGTAAAGCCTGTGCAATGTTCGGTTGCGGCATAGAAATATTGGTATTTCTCTGGGTCACTGGCTATGAATTTCCCTGCTAAGTCCAAGCTATAAACCGAAAATAGGGGAGCTTGGGGAAAACGTTGTATGTTAGGGTTGTTGGGCAAATAATTGCGTTTGAAAATTGCACACTGTTTGCAAGATTTGAGTTCACTCGCTAACCAAGATTTCAAGCGTGGTACGTAATATTTATAACGTATCATCCAGTAAAGTTTGTTAAAGCCTACATGAGTAAGTTCACCGTGGTATTCCTGAAATAAAGCAGGTTTTAGCGCGTCCGGAATACAGACAAGCAAACGGGTTTGCGAGGCACGATACATTTTTCTGTACAAGATGTTGTTCTTAAGAACGTACTGTTTCGTGAGACGTTGAAAGGCCGGGTCTGATTCATTTTTGGTATTTAGAGTCGTAATAATTTTGCCAAAAAAACGGTCCTGAAGCTGGAGATTTGGTAGGTCAGTGTTGTCACCTATTGTAGTTAGAACAGTAGGAGGAGTGTCCTCCAAGGATGGGTGGGTCTGGTCAGTATCAGTCGTGTTGGAAAAGAGGACGGCATCGGGAGTGTCATCCTGTTCTAAGGCAATGGCGTCTGGTGAGACGTCCAGAGGAAAACGGCTAAGTAGGTCGGCAACTGCGTTTGACTGACTTTTTACGTGTTTGATTGTAAAAGTGAAAGTGTTGATATAAGTGATCCACCGGATAATTTTTGCGTTTGGGATAACAGTTTTCCTAATAGCGAGAAGGGAAATGTTATCAGTGATCAAAGTAAAATGTTTTCCCAGAAGGTATTTTTCTAATTTCTTAAGCGAAAAGAAAATTGCATATAATTCCTGATGAAAAATCGGGAGTGGGTTGACAGTTTTTGGATGCCTGGAAGAAACATAACAGACGGGCTGAATGATATTAGAGCTAAGGTCTTTTTGTAACAATACGGCGCCAACGCCTAGGGCTGAGGAATCGCACATTAAAATATGTTCTGTGTTCTTTGTTGAGTACAAAGCAAGCACTGGTGGGGAAGTGAGGAGGTGCTTCATCTGGTCGAAGGCACGGTCTCTTTCAGGTGTCCATATCAATTTGCGATTTCCATTCGAAATAGCTTCATAAAGTGGGGCTAATATGAGAGAAATGTGATGGAAAAATTTCCTAAAGTAATTAGCTGAAGCTAACCAACTTTTTAACCCTTTGATGGTGGTCGGTTTGGGTGCATTGGCGAGGGCAGCGGTTTTCTCGGGATCAGGTTTGACTGTATGATTTTCCACAATATGACCTAAGCATTTAATCCGTCTAGCGCCAAATACTGATTTGTTGATATTGAACAGCAAAGAATGTTTTGCAGCTGTATGAAAAAATGCGCGTAAAACTGTCATCATGTGATCAAAAGAATCAGCATGAATATACATGTCATCTACGAACGAAGTGATGTTATTGGTATATAAATCCCGAAAGATAGTTTGCAGTACCTGTTGTAATAAAATAGATGAATTTTTGAAACCCTGTGGAATTGAAGTGAGTTGCATATGATTGAAGGGCAAAGAGAGGCCCTTTAAACTAAAGGCTGTTGCAGGGCGATCATCAGGATGAAGGGATAACTGATGAAAAGAGGAATGGAGATCGAAACTCGAAAAAAAGGTGGAATCACTAAGCGAATCTATAACGTCCTGTATGTCCTCTAATGGAGAAGCTAAAGTCCGGCATTTCCCATTTAGAACCCTCAAATCAAATACGGCTCGAAGAGATTCTGAATTCGGTTTTAAAACAAATAGGATGTTGTTTTTATAGGGGGAATCCGACTTTTCAAAAATCCCTTGGTTCAAAAGTTGTATAACTAACTCTCTCGCTTTGGGACGTAATTTGTGCGGAATGACAAAAGAGTTACACTGAAATGGAGTTTTGTCTTCTAAATCTAATGTTGCCACAAAAGAATCTATCTTGGTAAAATGTTCACTTGCCCATTGAAATAAAAAGGCATATTCGGAGAGTAATTCCCGCATTTGAGCTTGTTGTTCCTCATTCATGTCTGGAGACAGCTTAAATTTACTAATATCTATGAGATGACCAATTTCTTTAAGACGCTTTTCTTTGTTGCGTGCCGCATCTTCGTCTGTAGGAAAATATATTTGCCTAACAGTCAGGATATTGTGGTTATTGTCTTGTTGGGAAAAGAGAGAACCTATAACTACCGGATTATGAGCCTGAATCGTTTGCTTTTTGTTTGTGAGATTAGCTAACGGGAGAACAAGGTTTTGTGTGGAGACTACAGTATGTGCCATATAACATTTACTTAAATTCCGAGAAATCGGTGTATGTAGGCGAAACTGTGCATCAGGGAAATACCCATTAGTAGCCAGTGGTATGAATCTAACAGAATGAGGGGGAATAACGGTAGTGCGCCGCGCAAAAAATACAACCTGAGGTTTGGAGTGTTTTTGAAAGAAATGCGAGATGTTAATACTAACTGGGTTTTTATCCTTTACAGTATGTGGCATTTTTCCAAAATGTTTCAAGGACAAAGTGCCTTGTGAGTAATCCAAAATTGATTGGTGATCTTGCAAAAAACGTGATGAAAGAAGGGGTGGGAAATTTTTGAAGGGAACTAACCGAAAAAGAATGGAGAAATTACGACCATTAAAGTTAATTTTGAGAATAGTAGCGCGATTTAATTGGACGGGTTTGTCTGACAAACCGTGAAGAAGGGACGGGAGATGGAAAGTATGAGCATTCGGTTCCAATAATTCAATTGGAAATAATCCTACGTCTGCACCACTATCGAGGCAGAAAAGTAATTCTTTGTTTGCGTACGTGCCCTGTATATACGGAGAATTTCCTTTAAATTGCAAGGGAAGGGTATGGTAGTCCTGGCTAGTCGCTGTGGGAGATGAAGAGGAAGGGGGGAGCGAAGATTGGGTGGTTAACGCGCGGTGAGATGACTCCCGCGCTAATTTTGGCCGTTTTTTGAATTCTTAGGTGTGTGTAGTGTGGTCCCAGGGGCAGAAGGAGGGAACGGAGGTGGGGGATACTGGAAAAAAGGATGATAAAACGGGTAGGGAGGAATAGGTATTTGGGTAGATTGTGTGGAAAAAACATTCTGGGATGGAGGTTGTTTGTTCTGACTGGAACGCCACTGTTCTTGGAGTTCTTTCGTTTGGTATTGTTTGTAGATGAAGGTTCGTTTGTGAAGTTATGAGAAGGATGGGAAGGGATTGAAGAAACGTGTTGACAACATTGATGTTGCTGTGTGATACAGTTAGTGCAGGAGGGTGTACTGGGATTGGTGGTATGGGAATGTGGGAGGGAAATGGAGTATATAGCGCAAGCTGCACATGAGGTAGAGGTGGAAGCAGTGGAATGAAAATGTGGAGGAGTCGGTGAAGAGCAGTGTTGATAGGAGGTTGTGAGAGAATTGGTGGGATGGGAATGTGGGAGGGGAGCGGAGTGCGTAGTGCAAGGTGCACATGAGGTAGAGGTGGAAGCAGTGGAATGAAAATGTGGAGGAGTCGGTGAAGAGCAGTGTTGATAGGAGGTTGTGAGAGAATTGGTGGGATGGGAATGTGGGAGGGGAGCGGAGTGCGTAGTGCAAGGTGCACATGAGGTAGAGGTGGAAGCAGTGGAATGAAAAGGTGGAGGAGTCGGCGAAGAATGGTGTTGATAGGTTGTGAGAGAATTGGTGGAATGGGAATGTGGGAGGAAGGAAGAGGAAGGTGAGTGAGTTGGGTTCGGGGAAGAAGGTCGGGATGGTTTGGAGGAGTAGAAGCGGTTATGAGGACTTGGAGAACGGGAACGGGAGGGAGCAAAATGGACAGAAGCGGATTGGGAATTTGAAAGAGTATTAACATGGAGACGGAGTTGAGATATTTGATCTGTTAGTTCGGAAATAGCCTGCGCTGTGGTATCGGTCGCGGTTGTGGAATGTGTCTTTGTTTCGTTTTCCCGTTTGTGAACAAGGTGGTTGGTCCGTTCCAGTAAGGTTACTTCATCTAAGAGGGTGGGATAATCTGAAATTGTGCGCGTTCCAAACCAACGAATATATTCAGGTAACATATTAGAAACACATTCTAACAAAAATTCCTGAAAGTCTAGCTGGGTATAAGCTTGGTCTGCTAAATGCTTTTTGGAAAAGACATAATGAGAGAGAGGTTCGTTGGGGAGCTGAACGCGTGAGCGGTATTGGTGAATACGGGAACGGGGGACCTGATCTTGACCAAACTGACGTAAGAATTTTGATTGGATGGTTGCCCAAGGTTGGGATGAGAGGTTCTGGGTGGAAAACCAGAAATGAGCGGGTCCAACTAAGGATTTCTCAAAAATCTGCACACATTTTGAGTCTGACCAATTATTCACTAATGCGATTTTGAGAAAATTCTTTAAGAATAATTCCGCGGATGGGTGCGTACTTGGATCATATATGTCGGGAATGATAGAAACTGTTCCAGAAGTATTATTGATATTGTTGTCTGAAGTGGAATTCATGGTGAGAGGTATGAAAGATGCTTGTCTACGAGTTATAGGCATATCATAACAGAAAATATAAGTATAATGAAATATGAAAATAAAAGTCTTGCCTTACATGTATGTGAAATGTACACAAGACAGTCTTAACAACGAGAGCTTAAATTCCTCGGGGGGAGCCATAACAAATCTTTACAAAAATAATATGATTGATTGAATGCCATAGGGCAGGTAGTATAGAGTTAGAAATTCACTTTTATAGGCTTTACATGAAGAAAACTAATTTATTACAACAATATATAACAAAGTGCATATAAGATAAACCATTACCAAAAGAGCTTATTAAATGAATGATATTTACAAGATAATTGAAGGGTTCACATTCTCGTCTTACATGTCAGGACTGTCTATGTGTATTTTCACCAGAGTCACTAACAGAGCTCTATGCGAGCGTACTTACAGTGTCTTTACGTCCATTGCCATCAGTAACAGAACTACTCCTTCCCAATGTCACTTTTCTACGAAGCAAGAGTGGTAACTAGGAGGTTGATAGATTCTTCTGCACACCTAGACTGAATTGTCTACGGTTTTTATAATACTTTCATTTCACGGAACTGGAATTGTTTTTGTTTTCACTTTTCTAAATTCGTCCGCGTTACCTACAAACGTGCTGTTAGTTCTATTTAAAAATGTTTTCACTCTGCTATATTGTTCTAGAAACTTAGAGTTGATCCGTTAACTGTGTACTTCTATATTATTATTTTTAAACCTCAAAATGAGGAATGTCTTAATTGTAGTCGAGGACTACGAAACTACTAAAACAAATTATATATATATATATATATATATCTTCCGTTAAGGATTAATAATTTATTATAGTTCTTATAGTTCAAGACATAGGCTGACAATCTAGGTTAAATGGTGCTGCATATCGTACCGTAAATAAATTAAATAATACGTTTTATCTAATCTAAATAAAAGAGTACAGAAATCCACTGACTCACTCATTACGAGTCCTCTGAAACTATTAGGCGCGCTCTTTGCACCTTAAGGTAGCCTTCACACTAGGATCTTGTGAGCCGCTCACTTGAGCTACAGCTGCTAGCTTTATATTGTCTTAAATGTACGCCCTCACACATGCGCTTCGGTGCAAGTGAGCCGCAGGTCTGAGCTGCTATGCAGATCTAGCTGGCTCGAGAGATCTGCTGGTGAGGAAGAAAATAACTCGGAGTCTTATGAGAGCTTTACAACACACAGTCTTAGAACTTGAACTCTTGGGTAAATAATCTCTTTGTACCGTAGCCTAATATGTAAGACGAGATTTTGCGAAATGCGTTTCCTGAGGAGAGAACGTTTTCTTCTCCGTTCGCCAGACCTCTAAAACTATAGGTATAAAATCTTAGAACATTTCCCTTGTATGCACACTCCAATTAAGGCTATGATTGAATATTATATTCCACTGTGGTAAATCTAATTTCTACTATTTTCATTTGAAATGAAAAAACACTGTATTTTTCTCAGGTACTATCGGAGCAACAAGCATAAGTGCCTATGTGAAGAAAACATTGGGGGGCAAGGAAGGTTTAAGACGATTAGTGAGAAACAAGGGAGTCTCTATAATCAGAGATGTAAATTCTAATGTGATATGGTATATACATATATAGGCCTATAAAAAATTATATATACATGGGCAGAAAGGACGGACGGAATGGATCGTAATATTGCTATTTTTCCAAAACAAAATCTATTGACAGATTCGAGTTAGCATTGAAATAGCATTTTACAAAATTAGATGTGGAAAATAACATTGGCGTGTGATGTCCGTTATCGCTAATGCATTTCTGAAGACATTCTTCGAAGTTGGCATACGCCCTTTTGAATGTAGATCTATCGATGTGGGCGATTTCCATGCGAAAAGCTTCTTTCAAGTCTTCCAGTGTACGAGGCCTATGCACATGTGCCTTGTATACATGTGCCTTGAGATAACAGCACAAGAAATTCTCGCACTTAGACAAATCAAGGGACCGAGGGGGCCAATGAATGCCCCCAAGCCTCAAAATAAGGTGAACAGGGAAGAGAAGACGAAGAACGATCATTGATGCTCTAGCTATGTGGGCTGTCGCCCCATCCTGTTGAAACCGCACGTTGCAAATGAGAATACATTTTTATCGTAATTCAGGTAAGAAAAAGTTGTTGATGAACTCGATATAGGCGCTCTGAGTTCACGGTAATAGCATTTCCATTATCATAGTTGAAAAAGTAAGGACCGGTGACAGCAGTTTTGTCTGCAACACATCAAACCGACACTTTATGGCTATGCAGCGGTCTTCCGTATAATTCTTTGGGATTTTCAGAAGCCCAATAATGGCAGTCCTGTTGATTCACAATGTCGTTGATATGAGCATGAGCTGTATCATTCATGACCAAATGGAAGTTGTCATCACCCCCCCCCCACCCCAAAGAAAATAGCATCGCTCTATGTTCGCAGTTTATTCGCTGTGCATAATCTCTGTGCTTCAACTATTCACAACGGCCAATTTGTATGGGTAGAAATGAAGGTCTAAATGGAAAATACGCCTGACAGAAAGAATGATGGTGTTAAATTCAGACGCATGCCTCTGAGCAGATCGACGTAGACGACGCAATATGGCTTGTCTGACTCTCCACATTTTCAGGGGTACGTGTCGTTCATGTAGCCCTAGGCATTTTTTTTTTCATTAGTGCACCTCGTGTATGAAGTGCCTTTACCCAACATAAGGTAACATTACGAGTGGGAACAGATAGGTTTATGTGAATATTGAAATGGTGGCGAAATTCGAGCTGAATTGTCGTGATAGTCTCCTTATTCTTGACGAAACTGCCATAGGTAAAAAAAAAACACAATTTTCTATCGTCCATGACTCGGGGCCTTATGTTAAAATAAAATAAAATAAAATTAGGAACTAGAGACAAAAAAATTGCTAAAACTTGTGATTCGAATGACATCTTCCGCACATCTGTCACTTCTCGTAGTGGAGAGGTTTAGCCGTTTCAAAAACGTCCTTCCTCTCTGCCCTATATATATATTGCCATGTTAAACTGTAGGTCCACGTCTTATATAATTTCGCTGCTGAAAGGAACCCGAAATTCAAGTCAGCTGATCGATCAATTTTAAATTTCGACCACTGATAACCTTAACTGAGGGAAGTCCTACGCTACCCATTTCGCAAAAGGGCATGTACAGATGTAAATAATACTTTATTTTATAAGAAGAACAAGAATTTTAGGAATTATCAAAAAAAAAGCCATCAAAATAATGCGATATTGGCCAATAATTAGTTTTTGAATCAGAGACTACAAAATTTTTAAAGGCTCCAAAATAGAGTTTTCGTGTTTTCTACGGAATAAACACGCACACCATACTGATAGTTTGGGTTTGGCTACACTATATGTAGTTCTCCAGATATAACGCGTAGAAGAAAATTTTTGATTGAAATATATTGGATCTTGGATCAGGGGCCATCAAATTTTTGAGCAACCCTTAAATCGAGTTTTCGTATTTTCTACAGAATAAACACATCATACTGACAGTGAGTTAAGAGCCTGCCTTACTAAAAATAATACAAAATTTGCCATTTTTCTTTTGCTTGTTTATTCATCAGTGAAAGGAGATAATGAAGTGCAAGTCACCAAAATCATAGATAATGTTATTCTACAACAGAAAATATGATCCTGAAGAATGTTCAGTGTTGCCATCCATATAAATTACAGTGTTGCCAGAAAATCAATTTCCCTAAAATCTAAGTTAATGCAGCGAGTAGAGGAACGAACTCAACTTCATTTGATTACGTATCATGTTGTTTTGGTTTCTTGTGAACTACTTTTTAATTAACATTATTATTTAGTTTTAATAACTGTATGTTAAAACTATTTTGTTTATTACAAACTAAATACAACTATTATTTAAAAAGTAGTTCACAGGAAACCAAAACAATATGATACGTAACTAAATGCAGTTGATTTTGTTCCTCTACTCGCTGCCTTAACTTAGATTTTAGGGAAATTGTTTTTCTGGTAGCACTGTAATTTCTATGGATGGCAACACAGAACATTCTTCAGATTCATATTTTCTGTTGTAGAATAACATTATCTATGATTTTGGTGACTTGCACTTCATTATCTCCTTTCACTGATGAATAAACAAGCAAAAGAAAAATAGCAAATTTTGTATTATTTTTAGTAAGGCAGGCTCTTAAGTGATAGTTTGAGTTCGGCTACATTATTTGTAATTCTCCAGATATAAGGCCTACAAGAAAATTTTTGATTGAAATCTATTGGATCTTTTGATCCAAAAACAAATTATGCCTAACAGAAAAGTAGCAACGTGGAAAACATCACGTATCTTCTAAGTATACTAATTGCGAGTCTCTTATAATGACGCAGGAGGAAAGGAATTATTTATAGTGGACGTTAAAGACAGGTAATCAGAGGGCAATAATTTGAAACGTACCATCTGCTGCGACGAGATTTATGCACCGTGGATTGGAGGAAAACAGTTTTGTGCTTAGCGTCCTATAATGGCGACAAAACAAGAAATCGTTTTCTAATTGAAATGTCATTAGCATACTAAGTGGTTTTCGATGTGGCTCATCTTTTTTTTTTTCTTTCTTTCTATTCATTGATTTCGTTTAGGAGTGATTATGGAAGGTTGTTTACCACAAGACACGTTTATTTCTTGCAGCTTGCGTAGCCTGCTTGTTATTACATTAAAATGCATTTGAAGCAAATGTGTTAGGCTGTGGTAATCATGGACATTTCGATGCAAAATATGTTTGAAGGAACTTGTCTATTATGTATTCAACAAAACACGGTACGATCAATTTTAAGAGGTGTAATTGTTGATGTTTCGTGAGTTTTAGTTTCTTTTTCTATAGCTTCATATGACATCGATCAAGTTGCTTTACTTCTGCAAGTCAGATACCGAAGTAAATTGTAAGCAAGGGCAAACGTGAATCTGAAAAAGTAGGGGGACGTATGACGTCACGCCATGCCCCGTGCCTATTTTTGCCCATTGTAATTTTATAGGAAGGGGGCGCCATAGATTTTTTGGAAATGGAGGAACGGCGACCCCCGCGTTCCCTCACTATTATCATAATTGTAAGTCTATTTACAAATCGTGGGATTAATAATCTTATTTCTCAATCTACTTAGATTGATAACACATAAAATAAAAGGAATCATGAAGCAAAAATAATATCTTTCTGTATTTGTCTTAGAATATAATAATTATTAATATTATCTTAATAATTATTAATATTAATATTATTAACTATTAATGTATATTAAAAACGCGTATGTGTGTGTTAGCATATAGAGGAGTCATTTACAGCCAGCAAACTGTGTAGACAAATAGCTCTTCATATGATCTAATCGTGTATGAAGTCGTACAATTTTCGGTTCTAGTGCGGGATTAGGCGTTGAAAATCTATATGCAAAAATGCCTGAGAGGTAAGCAACCAAAACTTCCTTCCGATGTTTCAGGTTCCATACCTTCCAAGGGGAAATGCCCTGGGGAAATGAAGATTGTCAAAGGTAAATTTCTTCAAGGCCATTGTATCTTCTATCAAGTTTATTTGCAAATAAATAAAAACCATTATCAAACATCAATAATAAAAATATCTCCTAATTAATTTCTCTGATCCTCGTCTGTAAAATCTCGATGCCTCAATAGAAAAATGTGTTGCCTGTTGGATGAATAACTAACTAATCTATGGCCTATAGAACCCGGAGGTTCAATGTCGCGTTCACTAAAGCTCTCCACTGACTTCTTTCTTAGTCAACTGGATTCAGTTTCTACATTGTATTCCTATTTCTTTCAGATCCATCTTAATGTTATCCTTCCGTCTGCACCTAGGTCTTCCCAATGGTCGTTTTCTGATTCGTCTTCTAGTTAAGACTTTGAAAGTGTTCCTACTTTCTTCCATCCTGGTTACATAAACTGTCCACCTAAGCCTCCTAGACTTGATGACCCTAACAATGTTTGGGAAACAGTATAAATTATGTAGTTCCTCGTTATGAAGTTTCCGCCATTCCCCATCCCCGTTCCCCTTGGGTCCGAATATTCGTCTTAGGATCTTGTTCTCAAATACTTTCAGTCTATGTTCTTCCCTCAGAGTAAGCGACCATGTTTCGCAACCATACAGAACAACAGGCATGATTGTCGTTTTATATATTTTAAGCTTTGAATTCCTCGACAGAATTGCGACGACAAGAGATTTTGAACTGAATAATAATACGAATTCCCTGCTTTTAGTCAACATTTAATTTCTTCGTGAATATGATTTTCGTCTGTTAATATTGATCCTAGATATTTGAAAGTATCCATTTTATCAAAAGTATTATTTAATATTTTAACTCATCCATAATTTACCGTATTACGGTCCCGACGCACTTCCACGTATTTAGTTTTCTCTGCATTTACTTCTAAACCTATGTTCCTGCAAGCGTTTAATAAGATCTCTGCATTTCTTTCTATTGTTCTCCTATCATTCCCTATTAAGTTTACATCATCAGCATATACCATAACCTGGTGAGTACCGTTCAACTCTAGGCCCTGGTTGCTATCTTTGATTTTCCTTATGGGGTATTCCAGAACAAAGTTGAGTAATAATGGCGACAACGCATCTTCTTGTTTCAGGTCATTCTCGGTGTTAAAGCTCGTGGACAAAATTTTCCTACTCGGACTTTACTTTGGGATTCGTTTAAACACATCTTAATTAATCTAATTAGCTTTTTAGGGTATTCAAAATTCTGCAAGAATGTTATATAATATTTATCTCCTAAAATAATCGTAAGTCTTCCTAAAACTAATAAATAGTTGATGTACTGGGGTATTATATTCCTACTTCTTTTCGAGTGTTTGTCGAATGCTAAATATTTGGTCGATAGTTGATCGATTTCGTCTAAATCCATATAGGTAGATTATTTTCAGAACAGCTATGAGCATTCGTACGTGCACCTCCGAATCCAGTCGCACAGCATGACGTTTCTACAACAGCGCGAAAGCAATTGGCTAACAGTTCACACATATTGACCACAGCGCTTTTACTCTGCGCAACTCATCACTCCCCTCCCATGTTCCGGCTCGCTGACTAGCTTCGCGCCAAAAGGCATAGCTGTTCCGAAAATAATCTACCTATACTGATAATCTACAATAGTTTCATCTGCGTACGGAGTCAATCTTGCTAATAGAATGTTTGAGAGAATTCTATAGGATGTTGACAGAAGATAAATGTCTTGATAATTATTACAGTCAGTTTTGTCTGTCGCCTTTCTTGTGAATTGGGACAATGATGATTCTTCCGACTCTTGTGGTAATTCTTCCTTGTTGTAGATAAGGTGAATGAGTTTGTGTATCTTGGTCCACAATTTTTCGCCTCCAGCTAAAATTAACTCAGCCGGAATTTCGTCTACACCCGGAGATTTGTTTTTCTTTAATTTCTTTATAGCGGTTTCTACTTATATTCGGTTAGGTTCTGGAATATACGGTTCTGGAAGAATAGTTCGCCAAACAAAGTTGAACAAAGTTAATGTTACTATAGCACGGCCAACAAGAGATGGTCTCTGACATTTCTCACCACATGCGGTGGGACATTGCAACCCCTACTTTGATACCAGTGTTACCAACCACGATCACTCTGTCTTATACCATTAATTAAATTGCCACTACAGTTGCATCGAAAAAAACCTTGACACGCGAGTAGTGGCAATGTCACTGCGAGCTATTAGAGACGTCCTCTTACTGGACGCACTATAGATTTTCAGCTTATAGCATTGAACAGTCTGTGTAGCTAAAACTTGCTTAAGACATGATTTAAATTTGATTTCTTTTTAGCTTAGCGTCCCTTTTAGCAGCGAGGCTATATAAGACGTTGACCTAATGCTTAATGTGGTATTCGAACAACATGACCTCCCTTCGGGAATCGAACCCGGATCTCCCACGCCAAAAGCGCGTGCGCTAGCCGCTTAGCCACAAGGGAGCTCCTGGTTTAAGTCAAGGAAACACAAATTATCTTTCATTGAATTCCTTATGACCAGTAAAATATTTGGCCAACTGAAATAGTGATTCTGAATGTTAGGGTTCGATTCAGTACTATTTTTTTTAAATGACTATATAAAAATTCTTATACGGAATTAGTTTGCCGCCTATAATAATGAGCTTTCTCGTGGGTACACGGTTATCGTTTTGACGAGGAAGACCCCGATTGTATTCCCGGCAGAAGTTCATGTGGTTCGGATCCCGTGTTAAGCTGTAGATACATGTCTGATTTAGCCACGTTGCTGAACGGACGCAAAATCTCAATTAAACCAATAAAAAGAAACATTGTTAATTACTTATTTTTACGGGCAATTAATCAGATTTATTGTACACTTGATTGAACGATACATTGCCGGAATTAATCTAAGATAAGGACGAAACTTCGTAGTGTTTTCATAGAAATAACGTTAGGACCAGACAGACAGTATTAATTTTTGGTGGACACTAGCATCAGTTGTGTCACATTGAACCACATTCGACGGTTGCCCCCATTTTCCTGTTTGGCATCACATATAATGTAATTAAAATTAAATTGAATTTCCGGTTCAAAATGTTGTGGTGCTTAGCAATCAAATGTTAATTGAAAGAAAGAAAAAAAGACGGAGAAATACTCTGTTTACGCGAGACGTTAAAAAAAAAAAAAAAAAAAAAAAAACCGACACGTTGTTGTCGCGAAATGACGCGAAATGAGGGCAAAGTATTTTGGAAGACAAAGAATGGTCAGGCTATCTTTGGCTTTTTTTTTTTTTTTGGCAAAAACAATCTCCTCATGTCACTTTTAATGTGCAAATTGGAAGGGCATGGCATCAACAGAGGAACTTTAATGACCACAAAACACTTTACGCAGTGTTGATTCGATAAATTCTTGGTAATGAATGTCAAGTTGGCTTTGTATCAAGCGAAACGATTCCATTTATGCGCAGAGGTTTCTGACATCACGAGAGGAAAAATATTTGCATTTTCTTGAGTTCGCGCCAGGCGTTCCTGGCTTATAAATTTTATCACGTGACTTATTTTATGGTCTTGATACGAGTGCGTTTCCCTTTTCCGTTTCGCGTCCTACCTCATCCCACGAGTTTTAATTTGTTACCCATGTTGCTCCAGTTCTTTATCCAAGTTGGTTAATAATGCCAACGGTTTCTTTTTTTTACTTTTTTTCTTTTTTCTTTAAACTTACCATAGTTATCTTCTCTCTTGGTTGATATGTATATGCTCATAGTGCAACACTGTTTTCATTTTTTTTATCTCCCCCCCCCCACAATTCCATTCAAATGAACCATGTTGTGTTGTATATGACGTGGGAGTGTTTGTTATCGTGCAGATTAGCCGTCTTCAAGGTAATTTATTTGCGTTTATGAGATTGTTGGTATCCCCATTTTGTGATAAGACTTGAGCTTTAGAACATGTGATTAACATCGGTTGTGGATTTATAAGATGCCTTGTCATAAACTGAAGTGAAATTTTGAGTACCATTTGGTGGAAACCTGAAAATTATATACGAGAGTATGTAATAAAATCTTCTGTTCATTACATGCGTTTTAAGTAATGAATTAGGTTAATTGCGAGTGCACTTATTATTGATTTACTGTTCTGAATGTGTGTTAATTTGACCATAATTAATATAATTGAAAATACTAAACTAATACGCATGAAAAGTAGCTAGATTGTTTCAATTTTTTTTTTAAAGAAAAGATTATAGAAAAACTCTGCTTGTTGTCAGTGTAATGTAGGATTAGAATTAGGAATTAGATTTCTGAGCTTTCGGCATCTATTGCTATGTTAGCCCGCCACGTACGAGGGATACTGTCCATCGGCGAACACACTATCAGAGGAAAGGAAAGGAAGCGGACTGGGACTTGTATCGTAGGTACCAGCCTTGCATTTCACCGGTGTGAATGAGCAAAACCCAGGAAAACCTCACTCAAGATGGCTGGACTGAAAGAGCTTTTACAGTGTTTCGGCCGAGTGTCCCCACCGGGAATCGAACCCGGGACCACTTGCACCAAAGGCAAAAATGAAACGAAATGAAATCTTTAAGTTTTACGCTCCACGGTTATGCCCGTTAGGCTAAAGGTGACGGTGATGATGAGAAATGAGTGAAATGGTGGAATTGAAAAGTGGGAGGAAACGGGAGAACCCCGCGAACTCCCCCCACACGGTGTTTGTCCACCACAAAGTTTAAGGTAAACGCGCCTGAATTCGACAGGTACCCGAATTCGACATGTCTTTGCTTAAATGTTGTGAAATAAGCGTAAGATGTCATCCTTGCAATCGTACATATAAGTGGCAACATTATGGGAGTGTCTTTTCTCGTGTCAAAAGCACGGTTACAGTAGATGAGTCATATGTATGGAGAAAAGAAGTACATTGTTGTGTGTGTGACACACTCTTCAAGAAAAAAACACATAATCTTAAGGAAAACATAAGACTGCAAGTTATTTTCCTAAGATTTTTATTAAAGTTAGGTTTGATTCAAGCAAATAGTAGTACTTTAATGTTGTAAAGGAGTTTCAATCAGTGCGTTTTATTTTCTTCTGTGAGGACAAAGGTTGTGATGTAACATGAACGGGAGGTTGTCGAAAACACGAGCCTTTATTCGTAACGTGAACCGGATTTCGACAAGGTCGTCGAATTCATGCTCAGTAGTGCAAATATAATTTTAACTGAATATCTAAACGTACAAGTATGTTCAAAGTCTTTCATAAAGCTATTTGTTGTATAATTCTCCGATACTTGTAATCTCAGTTCGACATGGGATGTCGAAATCAGATTCCAGCATGTCGAATTGAGGATCATCGAAGTAACTACTCAGTTCAGAAAATTTAAGTTGTGTTCTTTTGTCCGTCTGATTATTTCTGCATAATAATAAAACAATATTTGAAGCTGAGAAGAGATTACTATTACTAATAAGGCAGACTTAATGTTTTACATGGATGTAATTGAAGGTGTCGAATTCAGGTACCGAAACTGTCGAAACCAGGTGAAGTGTGTCAATTTCGGGTTCCATTGGCGAGTTCCAGTTTCATAAAAATTTCTAACATTAACATTTGAGCCTTGAAGTGACTTTTAGTATTAGTAGGGACTGTACACTTCAAGGGAAAAAAAATTCTTATTGAAGAAATCAAATCAATTTAGTGTTGTACACAAGACGGAATTTGGAGCTGTTTATTCTCGAAAACATGCCGTAAAAGTGTTGTCTTGTGCGTCTCTAAAACGTATTAGTTTCTATTGGAAAAATTGCATCTCGCCTTGTGTCTCTCGCCTCATTTCGAGGGCAACACCAATTTATCGCATATTATTCTAAAGTTGTTTTGAAAAAATAAATAAATAAGGAACGCCATTAAAAATTAAGCCCTTATTACGGACGGACGTTCCATTACTGGCGCAGGGGTGCACCGACGGGGGTCCACTGAGTCCCCCCCCCCAGAAAAACTTCCTAAGTCAACATACATTTGTACAGTTTTTCAGTAAAGCTATACGTGTTTAACAGGAAAAATAATTGATATAACATGAAAATTTGATCGTACATTTCATCTGTATTTCTCTTCGATAGTAAGACTATCCATGGCTTTGGATTGATTATTTTAACAAAAGAAACACTGACCAAAGCTTAAAAACCCAGAATATTTTAAATTATAATTTGTAACGGTTTCGGATATTTAACAGAGTGTCTGAAGAAGGATATGTTAGATATCCGAAACCGTTACAAATTATAATCTAAAATAAAGTGAGTTTTAAGCTTTGGTCAGTGTTTCTTTTGTTAAAATGCATTTCTCTTATATAAAAAAAAATTAGTTCTATTTTTTTCTGAAAATATGTGTGGAATTATTTTACAACTACTTATCGTCTTTCGGGTCTGGAATAATACTCGTTCAATGGTACATACACGTAGTATTGCTCTCCTCAAGCTTGGACTGCTTCCAACAAAAATTTCTGGATGTGCCTGCACTTGAGCGAGGTATTTAAATTATAAGAGTCGAAATTACTTGTGCTCGGTAAACATGCAAAAGTAAAAATCACCGACAAGCAAAAAATAAGAAAATAAAATAAAATAAAAAATAGTGCATTTGCTGTGCGGTTTTGTGTATTTGAACACGGAAAGCAGAATTCGTAATGTTAGTTCCTAGAGAAAACGGTAGAATTGACTTTTAGAGAAGCTCTTCGTATATATAGTACGTGTTCGTGTGTGTGTGTGTGTGCTAAGATTTTGCATGTTTGACAGATGCTTTCTCATTCTACCTGACATCCGTAGCTTAACATAAGAGAAGTTTGTGTTTCTTCTCGTTCCAAGAGATGTTTCCGTTCTACTCGATGCTGTGTGTCCATTCCCATAGGAACGCAGAAAGAAGAAACCTCTTCTTGCAAGTCGGCGTATGTAACCTTTAGCCCTTCTCTGTTGCACACACATAGCCAAGCCATTCGCCCTCATGGACAACTGTGTGTACGAATGGAATATAAATAAGATGGGAACGGCTTTACGGTATCTTTTGATACAAACAGCATGTCTAACGACGCTGAATGGAATGAATAGCTAACCGGCGTCGTTGAGCTTCGTTGAAATCATCGTTTGCTTGCAAATTACATCATCAATGGAAGTCCAGAGAATGTCTTGTCAACATGCCAATAAAGCAGCTACTTCAACTCAACAAAGGAACAAGGATTTTAAATTTTAATAGCATAGCTTAAGAATATGATCACCATAAAATAGTGAGTATATTTACACTGCATAAAGTGGGCATGGACTAATGGTTATCATTCTTGTTTCTTATTTGGAAGGGCCAGTGTTCGAATCTGGTTTGACAACTATTCTGACTGAGATTTTACAGGGATTTTCACTGTTTCACTAGGCGTTTTCGAGGAGAGGTGAAAAATTTCACGAGCCTCACGGACAACACTTACACAAGTCTTACATCTCGAGTGTGGTTCTAGCGTTAAAATATAAACTGATGAAGTGATTGTAGAAATACAATGAAGAACATTCATCAGTGCTTAGGGATACGCAAGTCATTAATGGTTTAAATCAGCGTTTCCCAACTTTTTTTTTTAACTTGCGGCACACTACAGGTGTAACTTGAATTCTCGTGACACATTCATACGTATATTATTATTATTATTATTATTATTATTATTATTATTATTATTATTATTATTATTATTTGTATATATGAAATACCGTGATATTTTTTGTCTGTGATTAGGCCTACTGATCTCACAGAGAAGAAAGCTCGATGACTGGTTTTCCTTTGTGATAAATCATTATGCTTATTGTTCATTCTAAATTAAAAATAGTAAACAATTGCAGTGAAATATAGGACTCCGGTTTTTTAAAAATCCACTTTCTTTCGAAAACTGTATCCAACCTTTCACTAAAAAGGAAGATCACTAAATAACGAACGAATAAAGAAATCTCTTGTACTTTTAAAACACAAATGTAGGTAATTTTTACGCATGTTTGCTTTGTCAAAAGGATTGAATGAATAAATATTTTAAAATTTCAAGTTACGAAATAAACTGCAATAACAATGAAGCAATAATGGTCATGACAATAATGACAAATATTTTTCTCAACATTAAAAATGTACAGAAAAATAAAACAGTATGAAACTTTTGTAGATTCATAGTAGAGGTTCATAGTAATGTGAATTACAAATATACATTTTTCCCTATGTCTTGCAATTTGATTCCTATGGAATTAACAATTTTGTTTTGATTTCCTCTCGGCACACCAGCGACCTATTCGCGGCACACCGGTTGGGAAACGCTGGTTTAAATATTATTATATCAATCCTTCGTTGACGTCTCGTGACGCGGAAAGATTCTAATCACTTCTACATAAAATGAATAAGAAAAAAATCAGGACATAACTTTACACAAGAAGAGACGAGGAGGGCACAGTGGCTTAGTAATAGAGCGCTTACCTCTGGGGCGTGAGGTCTCTGGTTCGATCTCTGATCAAGTATGTTTGTGGTGGTGTCCGTTAATTTTCTCGGAGTGTTCGTGTTTCTCCCACTTTGTCATTCCAACAGTTTTTCCAATCATTTATTCACTTGCGTTAATTACCGTCACCTTTAGGCTAAAGGGCATAATTGTGAGACCTTAAACTGAAACAGTGTTGAATTCAGACCTTTGTACAAGGGAGAGGGGAATAAAAATTTAAGGGAGGGGGGCTCCGTTATAGATTGCAATAGAGCAGTAGGAATCTGTCGCAACAAAACTCGCGACTTGTTATTGTATGGTCGATTGCATTAACCAACACTATTGCCATGTTTCCCTAACTAACGTTGTATAAAACGTTTGTGTGCATCTGTATCTAATATCCCAGTTTTTATTTAACTTCGACATTATTCGAGAACGGCTTTATTACTTAGAAAACAATTAGGTTGGGCAAAAGAAGAAAGTAATTTTCTTTAATAAATAAAAAAAATCTTTGGTTTTAAGCCTCTTTTATTTCCGAAAAAAAACAACAGAAAAAGCAAATATTTTAATGCATGTGTATAGATATTCTAGAGGGGGCGCATATATATTCTAGGCGGGGCTCAGCCCCCCCCCCCCCGCCTTGAACATGCCTGAATTCAACATTGAACTGAACATTTCATTTAATTTTTTTGTTATAAAACGAGAAGTACGTTTTTGAGAGGAGATGAAAAATTTCTTGAGTCTCGTGGACAATAGCCTATTCAAGCAAGATTTACATCTCAAATGTTGTTCTAGCGTTAATTGATAAAGTGATTGTACAAATACAATGAAGAGCATTTATCAATGATTAAAGATACACAAATCATTACACAATATATTCCAATAATAAATGTGGTTTAACTCAGTGGGGTAGCCAGAAAAAGATCATAGGGCGAATAAGCTGCCATATCAAAGAAGCGTAGACAAGCATGCATATATTCTTTGTACAAGTTTGAAATACTGATGAAATTAGTTAACAGATAAAAAGAAGTGCTCAACTCACTGCTAATACAATCCATGAAGGGCTATGGCTAGACAGATCAGCTCTTAGGTATCATTATTTTTTATTTTGCAGGACCTGGGTTCACTACTTCTTCATTCACCTAGTTCCCCAATTGTCTCTTGATGATGAAGAAATAGAATGAAATGGTTCACTTTTATGACTTACGATTATGCTTTGGAGACTAAGGAAGGTGATGATAATGAACGAAAAGGTGGAGTGAAGAAAGTGGGAGGAAACGGAAGAATACGAGAAATCCTACGCAAAGGTGGTTGTCCACCACAAGGCTCACTTGATGTGACCTGGGATCAAACCAAGGACCACACACTCCAAAGTCGCGTGCGTTAATAATTCAACTGAGCAGGCAATGTTTACTTGAACAACCTTTTTCTTGTTTGATGTTGTTACTCGCACTCATAGACAGCACATTTTGATGCTTGTGCTGACGAAAGAGAGGATTCAGTACATAACCAATTTGTTTTTTTAAAAAAAGAAATGATATATTTTAGTTTAACGTCCCACGATTATGCCCTTTAGGCTAAGGGAGATGATGATAAAGGCAAGTGAATGATAATGGAAGGATTGGTGGAATGAGAAAGTGGAAGGAAACGGAAATACGGATACAATGTTGTTCACCATAAAATTACTAGGCCGGGATCAAGCCAAGTACCCCTTGCACCAGAGGTAATCGCTCTGCCCCTGAGCCGCCAGTTTGTTAAAATCTTATATGAGGTTAAACGGATCTTCTGGGTAGCATATAAACAAACTTTGGGTGGTAAAATAAACTCCTTAAAAATAAGAAAACAAAACAACAGAAGAACAATGGCATTTAAACTTGTGTGTAATTGATTCAGAGAGATTAGAAAAGATCTATAATAGGAACATGGTTACAGTCCTTGTACAAAGCATTGTCTGCGATTCTATCCAGAAAAGAAAATGTATTACTAGCATTGAGTATTTCAAATAAAACATAGTTTTTACTATTATTATATTCAAAATTAATAGTAAAATTAATAAAGTTATCAAATAATTACAAACTTATGAAGGGGAAAGACACACACAGAGACAAAACGTACTTACATATTCTGCAATTGCAGACGTTCCACTTTGAAAATAAGTTAAAATTCTAGTGGCCGCCATTTTTCCAGCGTAGTAATATAATTGTGATATAATAATAATTTATGATGGAATTTTTAGCACGCTGCATAAGCAAAAGTTTAGTCGTAATTAATCATACAAAAGTTGGGAAACTACTTGAGTTCTTCGCGTCAGAGAAGAAAGAAGCAAAAGATTTTTGACAGTATTTCCCTTCTTCCCTTGATAATTTCTTTAATAATCACATCTTCAAACTGATTCATAATGAAGTTGCGAAAAGATTTATCAAACTCTCTTGAAACAGTGGGTTGTCAGCGTTGAAGTTTGCTCAAGAAATTGAATTGCGCGTCTTTACCTTCTTCACAAGAGAAAAAGAGGAAAAATTCTACCGTGCTGCATCGCAAGGACCTTTCAAACATCTATTGTCTTTCTAAACAAGGCATCCTCTGAAGTAGATTATATTAAATACTGGAGAATAGATGTTGGAACAAGAATTTGGTAATAAAAAGAAACCCTGCTGCTATTTTCTGCGTATTAAACAGGAAGTCTGACATGATTGTAATACTGTTTGTGCTTTCCTTCTAATTAGCATCGAAATCAGCCTACAAAGTGATTCATAGAAGAAGTTACGTACGAGGTGGTATCAAAAAGTTTAGAGACTAGTTCTGTAACATGCCAACAGATGACAGCGCGAGGCTGCACGCACAGGCACAGGGAATACCGGCATTCAAAAGTCAGTGTGCCAAGAGACATCGTTCTGTGCATAGTGGGAGCTGTGCAGCTGGTGCTATTCTGAGCACATGCGTTACCACGTCTGCGATTTCATCAAGGACAGCAAGTTAGATCAACAAGCGAACGTGAAATTATTTGTGAAATTGGGCAAAAACTCTGTCTGTGTGTCGTGGATAGACCCGTCCTTCATATTGAGGATCATTATCGGTAACAAAACTTGGGTCTACGGTACGACCCTGAGACAAAGCAATAGTCTTCACAGTGGAACAGCCCATCATCTCTACGATCGTAAACGGCGAGGCAAATCCGCAACTCGACCAAATGCATTTTCATCATCTTTTACGCGGCATTGTCACCATAAATTCATCCCCAAGGCCCAGACCATCAAATGCGAGTTGTACGGCCAAGTTTTAAGACGTCTGAGGGAGAATATTCAGTGAACGACTCATTGCATCATCACCATACACTTGCCGAATCATGGGGCCTAGGACAAATCTGCCAATTACCAAATGCGCCAATCGTGAAAATGGACAAATCTGCCAATGGACAAATCCGCCAATGGACAAATCTGCCAATTGACAAATCTGCCAATTACCAAATGTGCCAAACGCAAAAATGACCAAATGCGCCAATTGTGAAAATGGACAAATCTGCCAATTACCAAATCTGCCAATTACCAAATGCGCCAAACGCGAAAATGACCAAATGCGCCAATTGTGAAAATGGACAAATCAGCCAATTGACAAATCTGCCAATTGACAAATCTGCCAATTACCAAATGCGCCAATCGCGAAAATGACCAAATGCGCCAATCGTGAGAATGGACAGATCTGCCAATGGACAAATCTGCCAATGGACAAATCTGCCAATTGACAAATCCGCCAATTACCAAATCCGCCAATTACCAAATCCGCCAATTACCAAATCTGCCAATGGACAAATCTGCCAACGGATAAGTCACCGAACTATCATTTTATTTTAGATGTATTCTTCAATCATCATCCTACAATATTACGAAAAAGAAGAATAATTATTTATGAAAGAAAGCGGAAAAGGGTATTTTAATTTTGATGTGTTTTACTTTAATTAATTCGCAATTATGTTTCAAAATGAATGTTTACTGATGTTGGTTGTTGGAGTTTAATATCCCATTGCTGTACATAGGTTATATGAGACGTGACGTAACGCGATTGAATTTTAATGCCCTCTTACTGAGAATCGAACCCGAAAAGACTAATGTTTGTTGTAATTATTCGATAGCCAACAAATAATTTTCAGAGTAAGTTTCTCTTTATGTAGTTAATACGTTTAAAGTGGATTGAATATGATCCAAGATTAGTTCATATAAAAGGAAAATTAGTATAATTGAGTTCACTTCGCATCTATTAGTAAATACACATTAGTAACTGGTGTTTTGTAACTTGTATGCTTAGTGATTTTGTAATAATTTTGTGATCCTGATTACAGATTTCTAAAGTGAAAAATATTAACTGTTAACAATCGGATTGTACGTTTCGTTACTTGATTTCTCTTAACACTGACACACATATTTCCAAGAATGAAACGCGTAGTTCTAACAGTCTTCCAATGACGAGACATATATCATTCCATTGATAATATTGAGGTAAACAAAATGTTATACATGCGTGTAAAAACCCATGTAAACTTTTCTAGAACATGTAGTAAAATATCGTTTTCGTAGATATGAAAATTGATGCTCTGTTACAGCTACTTACTGATATAAAAGTGAAATTGAATTATATCGTCATTAACCATGCACACTGATCTTGGAATTGGCCTCCCTGGATGTAGATATCTTTATTCGAATTTGTGACAAGGATATACACATATTTCAATACCTCCCCAAAATTATACAGAAGTCGTCGTCGCTGTCATTAAGATCTTTATTACACCAATTCTAAGACTACATTACTCAGTTAATGAGATATAGTCCACACTGTTGATTGATTTTCTTCCTTTAAAAATAACATTGTCAAACACATTGTATATGTATAAATCGATAAATCACATCGAACCAAATAAAATGAGATGCTCGAATACAAGTTTAGTTTATAAATATATATATATATATATATATATATATATATATATATATATATATATATATATATATGCTGCACTAACAACTGTATCTTTTGTTGCCAATAATCAGTGACAGCTTTCATTCATTGTCCTGGCAGTAGTGAACTAGCAGAGTTTCCTTGTCTTTTCGTAAGGTGACACATACACTTTTTCGAACATGATAGTTGTAATCGTAGGTAATAACAATCAAGTTAATTAAAAAGTCTTGGTAATAAGTATTTTCAAATTGGTTAAAATGAATACGAACCTGTTTTCGGGACGGGTAATTTGAATAGGAATATCAAAATATAAGCCGTCACTTTAGATTTTTTAAAAGAATTTCACAAAAGTGTTTACTTAAAATATTAACTTTACTTATTATTTACAAGGCTATGAAAAAATATTTCTTCACATTCTTTCAAATATTCACAACTTTCACAATTACAAATTAGAATTTCTCACTAAGTACTTGATCGTACAAAATAGAAATACCAAAATTTATAGTTGTAAAACAATTTCTTCTGTTATAACTTTCGGTTTTAAATTTCACGACTGTAAATCAGGTCAAGAGGACAAAAGTTACTTGTAATATGGACAAAGTTCCTACAATCTAGAACCCCGCAAACCTGACTCTTAATAAATTATATAGAAAAAAAAACTATATATTCTAAACGTTCTAAATAGAGTACTCAAAAAAGATCTCAAGATACGTGTTTGCAAACAAGTCATGATTATACTAACTACTGCCTACTTATTAACGATGTTATTATTGCTAAAATAATTGCGTTTCTTCTTACTTTCCTTATCCATTTTCTGTTAAAGATTATAGATTCTTGTTCAAGACTTTTTATTATTAACTTTTACCGACTGTATTTTTCTACTTATAATAAGGAATACATATATTGGTTTATTTCGAAAATGTAAAAAAGAAGCAGACATCCGCTTAATGAATTAGGTCAGCCATAGACAGGGCTGCTCGTATATTTCATGGTCTTTCACACAAATTCTATGCGAGGTCCAACCAAACTTGTGAAATCTCCATCCCCGTAAAGGTCGTCAGCACAGTTGCAACTTCGTTTTTGTTGAAATAGTCAAGTAACAATATTTATATGGTTCAAGTCCTTTTTCTTTATTATTTCTTCTACTACTTTTAAATTTGAAAATTGAAAGAGCTTTTGTGTAAAGTGTATCCCTCTCATAGTGGGCTACTTACATGATGATGCACCACAGGCACTTCGTCGGTAACTTCAAACTTGAAATACTCATAACGGAATAAATTGAGTTGAGTTGATTTTAGTTTAGCGTCCCTTTCAGCAGCGAGGCTATATGAGACGTGGACCTACTGATTAACGTGGAATCCGAACCACATGAGCTCCCGCCGGGAATCGAACTCGGGTCTCCCACGCCAGAGGCGCGTACGCTAACCGCTTAGCCACGGAGGAGCTCTCATAACGGAATAAACAAAATAAACAAAGAAAAGAAATAAACTGGCTCCCCAAAGACCCGCTTTTCCACAATATTAGCCACGGTTACCCCCTTTGCGGTCATATTAGTAAAGAAACGCAGTTTGTCCTTTACAAGATAATATTTCCACTACATACATTTACAGTCTTTTAAGCCAATACATTACTCACATATTTATCTTCGTATTCTCTTGTATTTCTTTCATTATAATATATTCATGGGCATATATAGATTGATCCTTTGGAACAAATGCTATAACTTCAATAAAAGTATCACAAATTGCCTACTTATAATACAGCATATATAAAGTGTGTAAGTGTTATTCTCTTACATACAATTTTTACTTTATGGTTTTTCAATGAATAGGTTAGGTTCTCTAAAATAACGATGTGTATGACATGTTCCCTTTTCTGTACTTATAAATTTATTTATACAAAACTTAACATTTCGACTCATATTTCTTTGATTTACTAACTAGTTATATATTTTTCATTATTCATTTTGATAACCTGAGAATAGTTGTAAACTATAAATTTATAAAGTAAGTAGTCATAACTTCGAAATCAACATGTTTTTTTCATCCATTTCTCATTCAGTCACTTTCTTTTAGAAAAAATGTACTGTGTCTTTTTTACAATTGCAAACGTAATATAGAGTCACAATGATACAATTTAATGGGATATAAATATTATAATGTCTTAGGAATGTTCGTTAAAATGACATACGTTAAAGCTTATACATACCAAGTTTTTGATAAAGTTATTACAACCCATTATGTATCAATAGTGGCATCTTAGGAAGAAGGGCAATGCATTATACGACATTACATTAGTTGAATCGCTTTTGGCGTTCTTTTAGGTACCTCATTGCAACCACAACCTTGAGCTACACCACGAGATGTAGAAAGAGTAGAAACAACATTCTAGATAAGTGTGTTAAGTCTGGTGAAGATACTATTATAGTATTGAAACTTTACATTTTATACAGTGTTTTTATTAAAAAGTGCTGTACCTTGTCATGACAATTGAGTTAAATATAAAATTTGTTTACAAGGTCTACAGGTGGTTTATTTAACGTTAGAAATAGTCTTTGAACATGTTAAAAGAATATCATGATGTTAATATATCGTTGTGCATGTTAAGGAGATGCAAAGAATTTTCACCTATACAAAATTAAACATCACTTTCATTATTGCTTACAGTAACTGTTTACATATACTTAATTTTCAACTCTTTTCATCTCTGAAGCAAAAACAGATAATTTTTCCAGATATATTTATTTCCTTTCTACAGAAAGTAATTTATTACTTGAATTAGTAAAGGTAAACTAAAATATTGCTCTGAATTTTACCACTATTTTACGTATTTATTTATAGACCATTCTCGTGGGTAATGATGTATATAGTTATTCGCTGTAAGTCGTAAGTAAGACACGTGCGGATAACCATAATTGATAGGACGATCACTACCAACTTCATTGGAACATGTGTGGGCCCACGTGAACGCACGAACAGTAACCAGTCTACTATTGAATCGCACGTTTATGTTCTTTTCCTACGATTTTTCTCCATCTGTTCATCGCTTACAGGATCTTCGTCATTGACTAGGCACATGGAGGACGCTGATATTTCGATAATATTGTCGTTTTACCCTTTAACACAATGGCGACTATTGAGTGTGTATGAATTTCGCATATAGGATGAATACCAAAATTTTACTATAGGGCATTAAGCTACATATCTCACACATCTGTTGTTCCGCTATGGGTGCTTTCATCCTCAATTGTCATCGCTATAAATATTTGAACAACTTTTTGCGATTTCATCTTCGAGGAGGATAACACACTTTCATAACATGAATCAGGTATATTCTAGTCACTTTATACACCTTCTACTCTCGTTTGATAACCTACCCTTGGTTCATCAAACATAGCCCTAGCATGCGATTCTGACAGACACATGATTATGACAGCATTTCCTACGATCACCGCCTAGCTACTTTAAGACTATATACCTGCTCAAATATCAGTTTGTATTTGTACTGGAAGGTGATATTAACATGAGTACTATGCGTTTTTTTACAGCCTTTATAACGTATGTCTGATGCGAGCAAGTGATGCAGTCATGAACACCAAGTTTCCCTTCTTCTTTTGAGCAAGCTTTCGTAGAGATGAATGAATTCTTATTCTATGTATTTATCTTGAATGGGGGCAGACATCAAAGGGTATAAGAGTTAAAATGGTCTAAAGCAAATATTGTAATCCTCGGAGTGTATAAGAGTTAAAATGGTCCTAAACTAATATTGTAATCTTCTGAAAGTCATTTTTGCACATTTATCTACAATATCTATAAACCCTCCCTTTGAGCCTTCGCGTTAATCTAATCGCTAGTACGTGAGCATTTTGTATAAGGGGTCCCGGCCTTGATTCCTGGTAAGAGATACTTTGTGATTTGGACTGTCCGTTACATTTCTGTTTGTCACTAACGTGTATGCTTAAGTTGAATTGCAACCAAAAAAGATGACTACACAGTCGGGTGTCGCTGTTGCAACTAATTAAAGGAAATTAAGCTGCTATAGTGGCTGGTGGGTGGGTTTTTGGTGTATGGGTCCGAGGTTTCATCCGCAGTGGAGATTCTCTGTGATTTTAACTGTCCTCGATCTTTCTGTGTCCGTGTCTCTGTCATGTCTCATTCAGTACAATTAGAATCAAAAGATAATTACAGAGAATATTGTCTCAGTTGGGGCGAGTTAAGAGACTGACAGCTGCTCAGGAAATGCGTATTGCACATTTAAGTCGGCCATACATTGATGTATTTTTCGGTCGTAACCATAAAATTTCATACGCTAGTCTTGTTAGCAGCTGTCAATACGTTGGTGTATGGGACCTGGCGTAAGTTTACGTAACGAATTTTTATACGCTGGAAAAGTCTGGCTGCTTTTAACTTCGAGCGTAAATACGGCACGTAAAAACGGCTCAGATGAAAGTTTTCAAGCAGCAGGTGGTCTCTTGCCCTTTCAAGGCCTTCTCCCCGTTCTGGTTTTATTGTTTTCAGAAGAGAAAACCTGTTCTTGTGTTGTCCTCTCGGATCGTTGCTGAGGTTTGCTGGCAGACTTACCAGAAATCATCATTCCAATCTAGTTTCAGTCTTTCTATACAATACATGATTTCAGCTAAATTAATATTTTCTATTGCACAAAACGAGATATTATTTCCTAATTAAAATTCATAATTAATTTTCAGTACATAGAGAAAAAGCTATTTAAATCCAATACTTCCTAATCAGAATTCGCAAATGATGAGAGCTCCTCCGTGGCTATATGGTCACCGTACGCTTCTCTGGTGCGGGACATCCTGTTCGATTCTCGGCAGGAGCTCATGCAGTTTGGATCCCACTTCTCATATAGCCTCGCTGTTTAAGAGGTCGCTAAATTGAAACCCAATCCAAGATAATGTCTTTCGACTACGAATTTAACATTAAATTTAGTATTTGCATATTAGTCCCCACACACACACAGAGAGGTCGAGATGGTTATAAAGATGAAGTCACACCTTTATAATTGCTTATGTTCTGATATTAAAAAGAGAAGTATAACATGACTTTTAATAGGGTGTGACCAATTCTCGGCAAACTGAAAATGTCACGCTATTTATAAAAGAGAGAGAAAGCAAGAGAAGGGAAAGAAGGAAGGTTAGGGCAACCAACAGCAATGTTACTTCCAGATATACTTTCGGGCACTTGGTTCTCTCAGTCGAATATGAATAAAAATGTCCCCAGTAGCAAAGATAAATTACATTTCACTCTTGTGAAGAACACTTCACCAAACAATGTCCAAGTGCAGCTTTCTGATAGTTTGTTTTGTCCCACGCTACCCATACAATACTTTTAGAAGAAATCATCACCAGTATAGAGGCTAGAGGTACCTACTAGGTATATTTAAGATAAAAAGTAGTAATCCTGACCTTCAACAAGATACTATCTCGATATCTGCCTGATAAAACTGAGCAAAAATTTGCGTTTGAGTATCGAAATTCGCTTAAAAGTTTTTTGCTATTTCGACCACCTGCTGCTTGTTATTTTAAGTACCTTCTCAATCTTACAAGAACTTGTAGCAAAATGGGTTCAGAAAGTCACTATTCTTTTTCTCGTGACTTTACTCGTGAAAAAGAAAATGTGATAAACCACAATACATAGCCTAATGCTTCTTTCTTTGTGTATTATTTCAAACCTCAGAATGTACACATATTTAAGTTTAATAGACCTAATAATTCTATTTCTCTATTAATGCTCACATACTAAGTATAAATAGAAGAATCATTGTACCGCTTGTTTTAGTGTGCTTGCTTTCCATTGATAAAAGTTCTAGTTCAATCCAGGATAACAGCTATGTTGAATATTTTTCAACATTTTATTATATCTCGTTATGATGGGGACTGTACCACCACTTACTTGAAAACTTATGTAGGTTTAAAACAGAACATACCAAACATCAAAATTTAAATGACACCCATTTGCAGGAAATAGGAATACACTCATAATAGTTCATGTTAACTTGTAGTATTCCGTTAAAGCATTTCTCAACCTTTGTGGTATGGTTACTATCAATCTTTCCCAGATAAACGTTAACTTAAGGTATATTACCACAAAATATTAAATAACAATGAATACCTGACACTTAAATAATTTCTTTCCTGAACAACTCAATCGTTTTACTGAGCTCCTACGTCACTAAACGGTTAGCGTACGTGTCTTTGGCGTGGAAGATCCGAGTTCGCTTCCCGGTGGGAGTCATGTGGTTCGGATTCCACGTTAATCAGTAGGTCTCATATCATATAGCCTCGCTGTTGAAAGGGACGTTAAACTCAAAATCAACTCAAGTTATATCGTTTTACTATGTTTGTAAGTAGCATGTCCATCACTGTCAGGAGAATTGATATAATAATTGACGCAACTTCCTACTTAATAGTGTGTTATTTTAGTGGTATTTTAACTACTAGAGCTTCGAAATTAATTGATATTTAATTGTTTTCAGTTTCGTATAACATACAAGTTTGTTTACATTTTTCTTTATTACTGTGCTTATTGAGTAATTAGATTTGAATCAAATTAAGTACAGCAAACAGAGCTTTTGAAGAAAGGGGATATTACAACTGGATTTCCAATAATTACATAGGAATATACTTTTAATGAAAATATTCCTGTTGTCTCGTTAAGTTATTTGATATGTTTCATATCAAATCTAACTCAAAATTAAAATAAGGTTTATTTGCACTCACAGTAAAGGAAAAATATATTTGACGAACAGTATCACTGGCACGTACATATTTCATACCAAGGTTGTTCGGTCGCTAATAACGCCAGAAGCAAACATATTTTACAAGAGGGAATCATATCATCTCCCATGATCTCAATATAAATGAATCGGTCGCTCATAGGACAGATAACAGTTCCTGTCGCTAATAGGACTGTCGCTTCTGGGACTAATTCACAAGGAATTCAAAACTTGACTTCTTGCAAAGGGCTTTGTTTCGAAAAAGAGCTGAGATAAGTATCACATCTAATTACGTAGATTATTTTCAAAAGATGTAATGATCATAATGCCGTTTACAGCAATTTGGGTGGCGTGTTGTTTGCAACGGTGTTGTTTGCCACGACTTGATTTTCGAGTTGTTTGCCACGAAGTATTTCCATTCCGATCTTATCATATCTTATTATCGTGAAAATTTACACACATCTAGAGTAAGAGGAAGGGTTGCCAGGCACCTCTGTTTTTGATCCTCTGGAACAAGTGGTAAATGTTCTCGCCTTTGGGATGAGATAGGTCTCATTAGAGTCGCTGTTGAAAGAGACTCAAAACAAACATCAAACAAGAGACATTAAACAAAACAAGAGACATTAAACTCAAAACAAATGAACACAGAACATCATTAATATCACAATAACTTAATAAATTGATATAATTGCATTTTCTCTTCTAACGGAGTTTTAATATTATCTCCTGTTGTATAATTTTCTGTTTTCAATTTCAATTACGCCCTACCACTGGCGCAAATCCCAGGGGGGATGAGGGGGACATGTCCCCTCCAATCTTGGAACTGAGGGGGACTGTCCCCCCCCAATAATCTGACAAAAAGTGCTTTTTGGGAAAGTGTGATGATTTGTGTCTGACTTCCACAAAGGAATGTAAGATGAAATTGATTTCTCTTGGCTTTTCCATTTTTTAAAAAAGAATCGTATTCTGTAGTATTTCAAACTGAACTTCGTGCTGTAGTGCGTTTAGTAGTCTCATCAATATGTATTAATTCCACTTCCGCTACTTGGGCACAAATTGCAATAAATGCCAGAGGAGGATATGCCTCTCTCCTCATGCTGGAAAGTTGTCTCAGCTGTAGGCACGGGCACAAATTCCGGGGAAATGGGGAGACATGTCCCCCCAACATAGGAACTAGAGACTCTCCCAATAATCCGATTTGAAAAGTTTTTTTTTGCAGATAAGTGTGATGATTTGTGTCCGACTGCCACAAAGGAAAGTGAAATGAAGTTTGTTTCTCTTGGCTTTTCCATTTTTAATGAAAATGAAGGCGTGCAACTGTGTGTGACGTAACCTGATATGAAATCTTATCTCCTCCTCTCCCCTAGGCCCTAGCACGGGAAGAGTATAGACTATCCAATGTCAGTAGAACTCATCTTTTCAGTAAATGCGTATTTAATCTATTTGTAGTATCAGCCTAGGCATCTGCTCATGCTTCGTAAGCTAACTACCTTTGTAGCCTATGGAACCCGGAGGTTCAATGCCGCGTTCACAAAAGCTCTCCACTGACTTCTATCCTTAACCAACTGGATCCAGTTTCTACTTTGTATTCCTATTTTTACGAGATCCATCTTAATATTGTCTTCCCATCTGCGCCTAGGTCTTCCTAATAGTCGTTTTCCGATTTGTCTTACCGCTAACACTTTGAAAGCGTTCCTACTTTCTTCCATCCTGGCTATATGTCCTGCCCACCTAAGCCTCTTAGACTTGATGACCCTAACTATGTTTGATAAGCAGTATAATTTACGTAGTTCCTCGTTATCAAGTTTCCGCCATTTCCCATTCCCATTCCTCTTGGGTCCGAATATTCGTCTGAGCATTTTGTTCTCAGATACTTTACGTCTATGTTCTTCCCTCAGAATAAGCGACCATTCCTCAACAGAATTCGCGACGACAAGAGATTTTGAACTGAATAATAACACGAATTTCCTGTTTTTAGTCGACATTTAATTTCTTCGTGAATAGGATTTTCGTCTGTTAATATTGATCCTAGATATTTTAAAGTATCCACTCTATCAAAAGTATTATTTAATATATTAACGCATTCATAATTTCCCGTATTACGGTCCCGACGCACTTTCATGTATTTAGTTTTCTCTGCATTTACTTCTAAACCCTTGTCCCTGCAAGCGTTTAATAAGATCTCTGCATTTCTTTCTATTGTTCTCCTACCATCTATTAAATTTACATCATAAGCGTACGCATAACCTGGTGAACACCGTTCAGCTCTAGGCCCTGGTTGCTATCTTTGATTTTCCTTGTAGCGTATTCCAGGACAAAGTTGAATAATAATGGCGACAACGCATCTCCTTGTTTCAGGCCATTCTCGACGTGAAAGCTCGTGCCCAAAAATTTTCCTACCCGGGCTTTATTTTGGGATTTATTTAAACATTCTTTAATTGATCTAATTAGCTTTTCCGGCATTCCAAATTCGTAAGAACGTTGTACAATGTTTCTCTCCTAACCGAGTCGTAAGCCTTTCTAAAATCAATTAATAGTTGATGTACCGGGCTACTGTATTCCCACTTCTTTTCGAGTATTTGGCGAATGGTAAATATTTGGTCGATAGTTGATCGATTTCTTCTAAATCCACACTGATAATCTCCAATAATTTCATCTGCGTATGGGGTCAATCTTGCTAATAGAAAGTTCGAAAGGATTTTATAGGATGTTGACAGAAGAGAGATGCCTCGATAATTATTACAGTCAGTTTTGTCGCCTTTCTTGTGGATTGAAACAATGATTGATTCTTTCCACTCTTGTGGCAATTCTTCCTTGTTGTAGATAAGGAGAATGAGTTTGTGTATCTTGTTCCACAATTTTTCGCCTCCAGCTAAAATTAACTCAGCCGGAATTTCGTTTACACCCGGAGATTTGTGTTTCTTTAATTTCTTTATAGCGATTTCTACTTCTATTCGGTTGGGTTCTGGAATATACGGTTCTGCTGTGAGTATCTCCCTTTCTCCACGCACATTTGTTTTTGACTGGGTGTTAAGCAAATCGTCAAAGAAATCTTTCCATCTATTTAAAATGCTATCTGTATCAGTGAAAACTGTTCCATCAGCTTTCTTTAATATATAAGCACGAGGTTGATAGCCTTCCTTAAATCCGTTGATCCTTTTATACATGTCTCGAATGTTTTTTTTTTTTACTATTATTTTCAAGTTCTTAAATTTTAGCTTTCAAAAAATCGCGTTTCTTTGTTTGGAAGTTTCCCGCCTGATATCGACGAAATTTTGTGTAGTTATTTCATTCGGATTTTTTAGCCAACATAATTTTGCCTGTTTTCTCTTCTCTGCTAGATCGAACCATGGTTTGTTCCTATGTATTTCCGTGTACCAATTTTACTTTTGACAGAGGATGCTTCGTAAGCAAAAAAAAAAAAAAAAAAAAAAAAAGAATTCAATTGCTGGAATATTTTTCTCCATAATCTTAAGGTTACATCTGTTAACTAAAGAGTATATGACATGCGTTAGATTTCTATAACGATTCATGTAGTGTTATTGAGATTATCATCATTTTGCTCAAACAGTATTGTTGCGTCATACATAATTGGTATTTTTTCTTCATAGTTTTGGGGAAGTCATTTATATTATTATAAAACAATTTTAACGTTGATCTTTGTGGATGAATAATTAGAAATATACCAATTATAAATATGCGTGTGTTCAGATTTCAGAATGTGTTCACGGCAGTGATTTGTAATACTGATATGTACAACTACTTCACCTACATTGCCTAATATATAATATACTCCACAACAGTTGATCAGATTCATCTACCGTAATATGAGTTTCATCTCCCTTCTCTAGAATAAGGCGTACTTAGTATTTTGTTTCGAGGGGCTATGCCCAACACAAGGAAGGAAGTGGGAGTGCAATTGCCCATCTGAGTTTGAGAATTAAATATATTTAATTTATGCATAAATTGAAGTTATAGTGGCAAGAATTGCAGACCGATAAATCCTATATATGATATGATACAAAAACTTATGAGTGAATCTAACCCTTTATTCTATTCATACAAGAAAAAGGAAGCATCTTCTTGGCCTTCCTAACTTCCTTGACTAATTATTCCCCCGTTTTGATTTTCTTTAATTCAAATATTTCCTTCTTTTAAAAATAACTAAACGATATATTTTTTCCTTTATTATAATAACTAAAGTCCTGTCATGTTGATATCCGCGCAAGTTGGTGTGGAACAGCAGTTTCGCTTATCAGCTCCTCTTAGTTTTGATGTTACTGATGGCGGCTGACTTGAATCACAACTGACAACGGTCGATAAAGTATGATAGGCGAAATGAAAGAAAGTAACGTCCAGAAAAAGAAACAGAAAAGTAGAAAGGACGAAAGAGGAAAACAAAAGGACGCAGTTCTTACGTGGAATGAAATTTGACAAATACAGTATTATTTGTGAACAAAGAGCATAAGAAAATGGAAAGTCAATTGCATTCTTAGAAATGGTAAGAAGGATTATTGTTGTACGTGGAATGCGAAAAACTAACAAATTTATTTCGGGGGGGGGGGGGGGGGACTTGAACCCGATAGCCTCCTAAATACGCCACTGAAGACAATTCTGCTCCTCTGATCCTTCACAGCATTGGTTTTCAACTTCATAAATATTTTGAACATCGCTTATATATATATATATATATATATATATATATATATATATATATATATATATATATATATATATATATATATAAGTATATATATGAGAACGGTCTTACTCGTCCCCCCCCCCCCCAATGTTGAAAACAGATTTGCGCCGATGCGTCCTACCCTTATGCCGTGTAAGCTAAAGGATATGGTAATGATAAGAATGAATGAAAAATAGTGTAATGAAGAAAATGGGAGGAAGAAGAACCCCGAGAAACCTCAGACACACTGTGTTTGTCCACCACAAAATCCACTTCGCGCGAGGAAATTCTGAAGTTCAGGAAACACAAATATAACATCAATTTATAATTTTTATTGTGAAGATCCGAGAAAGTAGCTGCACAGAGACTGACTTATATACTTGTTTCTCTTTGACAAAATTACAACTGAAGTCATCAGAGTAGATTGTAATTAATTTCTTGATTGTGACACTGTCATCCAAAGTGTTTACTCTGAGAATTGCTTGAAAAGTCAAGTAAATATATCTCATTTCTGTACACCGAGAATCCACCTGAGATACGATCTTGTGTACGATTACATCAAAAGGCCAATATTTTAAATTGTTCTTCTCTGATTTCTTCTCGGAGTGGTTCAGTATCAAATGCGGGATTCAATTTCTTACATTGATATGATCTAGATTTTATCTTCAAACGTCCGGAAGAATTAATGGTTGTAACTTAGAGAAATGTAACCTACCCGTTTCTTCTGCCATAGGTTTTATAGTCTTAAATCGTACACAGGGCTCCCTTGTGGCTATGTGGATAGCGTACGCGCTTTTGGTATGGGAGACCCGGGTTCGATTACCGGCGGAAACTCATGTGTATCGGAAACTATGTTAAGTTGTAGGCCCAAGGCTCATAGTCTTTTGCTGAATGGGATGCTTAACTCAAATCTACTCCAATTCGTGTACATTCCATCTTGTTTCAGAAATGCTATAGAGGGATTGCCGACCCTTGTATTTTAATAATCTCTGTGGGACAGATTTGATTTTCAGTCTTATCGTCCCGTTCAGCATCGAGGCTATATGAGACGTGGACCTACAATTTAACGTGGAATCCGAACCAAATAAGCTCCCGCCAAGAATCGAACCTGGGTCCCTACGCTAACCGCTCATCCGCTAGGGAGCTCTTTGTGTGGACTTGAAAATACCCCAGTAACTATACATAAGTCACTAAATTTTTGTATTACCAATAGACTAAATTTTTCTCCTTTCACCAAAGGTGTTTAAAAGATCGCTAAATCCAGATATTATATATATATATATATATATATATATATATATATATATATATATATATATATATATATATATATATGTATATATATATATATATATATGTATATATATATATATATATATATATATATATATATATATATATATATATATATATATATATATATATATCGCGTATCGCGCTCCCTCTGGAAGGTTTGGGTCCTCATTTATCGGGATTCCTATACCCCCCTTATTGTTAGTCCTGATGATATGCCTAGATTTAACGTTGGCTACATAGTCGAACACAAACAAATTGTGGGCAATATCAATTTTGAAAATGCACTTGAGAGTTTCTAAGCAAACAAATTATTATATTGAGTGCTTGAACTCACCTTGAATAAATTTAACTGTGGCGTTAACAGCCGATAGCGTAGTAACCCAATAATGTGCTTGGGACAATTCGTATTGTATGCATTCTGTTTATAATATAATAGATTTGATCATTATAATATGCTCATCTGGCAACCCTTAGCTTATAAGTCGATTTTGTATAAGTCTTCACGATTGTGGTATAAGATAAGCTAGAGAGAACAATACCGTGGCAAACAACACCAAAATGGAGTCATGGCAAACAACACGTAATAGCAATTTGATATTTTACATGGTTTAGGAGATGTGATAATGAATGTTAATGTTGGCAATACTGCTAAAAGTCGTGAAATTAGGAGAATATGTAGTAATCGCGACTCCCAAAAACTGTTGATCAAGTGTCAAAAGTACGAAAACAAACAACGATCGTTTTAAAAATTTCTCGCAACTACGTCATTTTAAGAAGCATTGCCAACTGTAACAAGTATAGTGTAATGTCCAAGAGGTCGGGCACCCAAAAATATAACCTCAGTGCAGAAAGGGGGCAATCACTCCAGCAAATAACAAAAACATTCATTTTTAACAGTTATAAATTCATCAAAATTAAAATATAAGAACAAACAAATTATCTCATTGCGTTAGAGCATGTACGATTTATTGAACTTTTACATCATGTCTCTCCGGTCTTCATAAAATAACCAACTTCTTTTTTTTCTTTCTTTTTCTTTTTTTTTTTTTTTTTTACATATATTGAGTAAACGTTAATGTTATTTTAAATTGTTACCTCGTTCAAATCCTCAAATATTTGATTTGATTGCTTTCTATTAATTACTTTTAGTTTCTTGCTTGATATTCATAAATACTTTCTTTCTGTATGCTTTTTACTAGACTATCCAGTTATTTGATGATAATACAAACATAGTTCGGTGTTTTCCGTTTGGCAGATTTTGTCAATTGGCAGATTTGGTAATTGGCAGATTTGGTAATTGGCGGATTTGGTCATTGGCAGATTTGGTCATTGGCAGATTTGGTAATTGGCAGATTTGTCAATTGGCTGATTTGTCCATTTTCACGATTGGCGCATTTGGTCATTTTTGCGTTTGGCAGATTTGGTAATTGGCAGATTTGGTAATTGGCGGATTTGTCAATTGGCAGATTTGTCCATTCTCGTCATTGGCGCATTTAGTCATTTTTGCGTTTGGCAGATTTGGTAATTGGCAGATTTGGTAATTGGCAGATTTGGTAATTGGCAGATTTGGTCATTGGCAGATTTGGTAATTGGCAGATTTGTCCATTGGCTGATTTGTCCATTTTCACAATTGGCGCATTTGGTCATTTTCGCGTTTGGCGCATTTGGTAATTGGCAGATTTGGTAATTGGCGGATTTGTCATTTGGCGGATTTGTCCGGGTCCCGAATCATGTCAAGTGTCTCTGCGGTGGATTTGCCTAGTTTCACAGAATTTCACGTTTTCTCATTGTTTTAAGTTGTTGTCCATGGTCGCAGAGATGGTAACGCATGTGGTCAGACTAGCACCAGATGTACAGCTCCCGATGTACACAGAACGATGTCTCTCGGCACATTGACTTACGAAGGTCGGTGCTCCATGTGCGCGCAGCCTTACGTTGTCATCTGTTAGTGTGTTACAGAACTAGTCTCGAAACTTTCTAATACCACCTCGTATCAGGGTACAAAACGAACTCGCCCACATTCTGAAATTAACTCATGTCATGATTCAGTTATTAATGGAATGATAATAAATTAAGACAAAGCATTATAGGAAATCATCTTCCTCTAGTATATTGGGGTCTTGGGTTTGATTCTCGGTGAAAGAATTGAAACTGGAACGCATTACGGTGGTTCGGACTCCACCTTAAACTGTAGGTTCACGTCTCATATAGCCTTGGGAAGGGACACTAAACCCCAATCAAAGCAGCCAAATTATATAGGTATTTTCCAAAAACTTTACCCAAAGAACACATCCAAGGGTAAACGATCCCTTCCGGATTTTTTTCAAGAGAAATGACTTGCGTCATAATATAAGTTTTTTTCAATGAAAAATCTGTTTATGAAATATAAAGAGTTTCACCTGATCTGATTCTTGAGTATATCATCCGAAATAGCTCTTCTCCAAGAGTAAATTACTCTCTCTGTGTGTATATTTTTCCAGAATAAATTACTGTACTTTCGCAGCGTTGTAAGATTGTTAGTGAAATATGAACAAAGTTGTCTAACGGGTTTTCGAGAAAATGGTTAAAAAAAAAAAAAAAAAGGACTCCGAAGATTAAATTATCCCTTCCAAATTTTCCTCAGAGAAATTACTAAATTATAGGTTGTTAATTAAATATTGGTTCATGAAATATGAACAAGATTGTCAGAGTCGTTTTCGAGAAAATCACAATTTTCGATTTTCAGATATCATTAAACTACCCGTAATCTTGTGGGTAGGAAGAAAATTTAAAAACCCTTCCTGGAGAATCTTATAGAAACTTTAAGATGAAATTTGGTCCAAAGACGTTAAACCGTATGGCTTTTAGGCCAGTGTAAATACATGAGGACGGGTAGGTGCAGAAGTCACGTTTTTGGCATGTAGGGTCCATGGAACATGTAAGTAAATTCGTTGAATTCTCGAATTCTGTTTTTTAAAACAATCATCAAACGTTTGTTCTGTCGCATCTCAGAAGTAAAGAAAAGATGTAATTAAACTAAGACTTCCGACACTAGCTCACAATCTGCCGATTTAAAGTTGTGAAATGTGTGGTCAGCATATTATCGTAAGTTGTTTAATTTGCTGCAGTTCACTATTACTTTCATGCAAGTAGGTCTACAATTGTCTTCGCGACGCTAGGTGACTGCTGCACTAACAACAACATTTGGTTTTCCTGTATAGTTATTAATCAAAGTTCAGGCCAGACCTTCCTTACTTGACTTTGATAATGTTACTGGAACCGATAGAGCAGCACTGTTACGACGTTGGCTCCATGAAGAAAGTGACACTTTCAAGTATTCAGCATGTCTCGTTATTCCAGAGATTTTCCTACAGTTGATACAGAAACCCACGAAGGTTTTGTTTTGATGTCACATCTCTTATGTGTGATTTCCTCTTGAGTGTTCTACAGAGCGTCTGATAAGCCAGTCCGTTTCTTTAAATCATTGTAAGTTCTTTATCTATGAACGCATTTTTATGAAACTAGTATATTTACAAGGACATCAACTTGATTTGAAATTTTGTTTCACGTCTTGTTACAACTCTACTTGAAACTGGTATTCTCAACACTTCCTTGATGTTGATCACATTGGTTATTGTTGCTTCCAGTTTGTCCAAATAACATGGTTCTGTCTCTAGTAAACTTCTCTTTTAGCGTACCCCACAAGAGAAAAATTACACGGCTCTAAATCTGGACTGTGGACCGTCCATTCTTATGCATCGCACCACCTGTCCCAATTTAACGACCTGGTAACTTAATGCAACCATTCGCGGACCTCGTCATCGAAATATGCGGGCGCACCATCGTGCATGAAAAGAAACTATTGTTTATACCCACTGTGGAACTACGGACCACATAAGAGTTCTTTGGACTCCTCACGAACGACTCATTAACTCAGTCAATCTCCTTTGTTGGATCGAAGTGGATGGTCTTCCCCATCTTCTTGCATCAGCGACACTGTCTGTTGTTTCTAAAGCCTGTGACATACATCTTGGCATTTCAGCTATACGAATAAAACGCAAGCTCTGGCGCGACGTTCCCAAATGGTAAAGGGGTGTGGCTATGGCTAAGCAGACAAACTATAGCGCGATCAGGTGACACGGGATTGACGTGGATGTGTACAAAATAAACGTGGCAGTACCGCTGGCCTCTCATTTGCTAGCAGCATTTAAAGGGAACTTGGAGCGCCGCCTTCAAATGCCAAGATCTTTGTCACGCTGTTTAACTTTTGGTGGTAATTTTTAGTTGATTTTTCATCCAGTGTTGCTTGGATTTCTTGTTCAGCCATAAATCAGCTTTCCACTCGAATAGAAGATCCCTATCTCCAGGTCTCATATCGAGCTGCTATTCCGGCCCGCTGTTCTAGGAGGAGGCAATTTAGCTCAAACTGCAAAGAAAAGATAGCAAATAATACCTCAGATGCTGTTCGTTGTAAATATACTAGTTTCATAAAACTCCGTTCATAAATAATAAAAAAAAGTTACAGTGATATAAGAATAAGAATGGCTTTATCAGACACCATGTGTATGGGCATTGTTTGTTGTTCGTCGTAATGGACATTCGTCATAGTTAACCCTTTGAACTAAGGCCTGTGACAAACATCTTTGGCATTTCAGCTAAACGAATAAAACGCAACGTTGCCAAGTGGTAAAGGGGTGTGGCTATGGGTAAGCAGACAAGCTACAGCGCGATCAGGTGACAGGGGATAGACGTGGATGTGTGCAAAATAAGCGTGGCAATGCCGCTGGCCTCTCATTTGCTAGCAGCACTTAAAGGGAACTTGAAGCGCCGGCTTCAAATGCCAAGATGTTTGTCACGCCGTTTAGTTTCTGTTACACGCAGTTGAGCGTAAGATATAAGTAGAGCTAATTCGCTGTTTCTTTTCCTTTATATCTTAGTTTCTCAGAAAGTTTCACAGAAAAATCACAGAAAAGTAAGAAGTTCGTCTTTATTGAAAACCGATCGATCATAAAATGTAGAGTGAAAATGAAATCCATGCTAAGTGTCAAGAATGGAGAAGTTCGGTTTAATATCAAAATATGGGCTATGTGCCTAACACTGCTCAGTAAAAAATCGGGCTATCTAGTATTCACTGTGGAAGTAGTTCAAATAATCGCCACAAGAATGCACTTGGGCCTATGTACCATCAGTTCTGGAGTAAAATCTGGACTTTTTACTCAAGATTTTCATTTTGGCACGTTGCACGGATTTTGTAGTCAATCTACAAATTATCTTAACATACTTGTTGGCACTGGCAAATCACAATATGCATCTAAAAGTGTCAATGTTTGGTGGGTCTTTACTAATCCTTTCGCTTTGATGTAATAATTGACGTCTCTAATGTCATTCATCAATTGCATTCATTCCCTTGTTTTACTTTGTACAGTCACGAACATTAGTAAATGGAGGCTGATGCCATTATTTCTTATAGCTCCAACCTCCATTTATTAATGTTCGTGACTGTACAACCCTCTGTTGCAACTTTACCTGATAAAATATTTTGAAAAACAAATTATGTTGTAGTTAGTTTATTTTCCTCTATTTTAAACTCTTTTTCTTTCTTTTTTTTTAAAGAAAACTTGGCGCAAGGGCGCCGATCCTGGGGAGTCTAGGCCTCCCAAAGCTCATGTGGGTCCCATGCAGTGGCGTATTTACGATTTTATTTCGGGGGGTGCTTCGCCAACTTTAGTCCTGGATAATTCTGCAAGATTTATATTTACATTAATTTACATTAATATAGTAAATAAAATTTCGGGGGGCTTAAGCCCGAAAGCCCCTTTTAAATACACCACTGTCCCCATGTATTTTTATGAATATGTATTTTTGTATGTATTTGTTATTGTTATATGTATTTTTTATGAATGGGCCCTCCCAAAGTTACAGAGAAATCGGCGCCCTTGACTTGGCGTAACTGTCCATTTGAGGGCCTGAGCCGCTTCAACGCCATCTGTCAGCGACCGGCTGAACTACGCCCATCCTAGCGACGAGTACGTGGTCATCGCGCTGCGTCGCGTCTCCCTGTCACTAACCGGCGTACCGGGACCTTTCTAGACCTACTCTTTCATTCACGTAACTCTCCAGTTTGCCTCACGACTCTGGGTGGATGCCGAAACTTAGAAAGCCCTGGCCCGAGAATAGAACCCGGGACCACGTGGACGTGAGTCCAACGCTCTAACCACTAAACTACGGTGTACCCAGGGACGATCGCCTCTCCCCCCCCCCAGAAGACGAAATTTTCTTATAAATAAAATCCATCCCAGAGTTTGGAGCTCTTAAAAGTAGTTCTAAGTAGCAGTATTACTATCCATCACCTCCCCCAAGAAATCCATCCTGGATCCGCCCCTGGGTGTCCCCTTCTTTTCCTTCAACTTTTGCTAATTATTTGGTATTTCTTTGCCCAGGTAATCTAAATTTATCTCCATACTTCGCGGCAAACCCCTCTGCTATTTGTTCATTGTTTATTTGCGTTTCTGTTGCGACAGATAACTACCTGGATAGGAAAATACCAATAATCTACCTTTAATAAATTGGAACTGAAGTCATTCTAGAAGTTCTACCATATTTTTCATGCTTAATGTTTTTTTCAGTGCGAAAATGATCTTCCAGTTACTTATGAAGAACTGTTAATAAATGGTCTGCGGCTACCAATGTTTCGAGAAACCTGCCACTAGTAAATCACATCCATGAACTTAGTTTGTTTCATAAATTGCATCTTCTAATTTGATTGCCAAAACTTGAAGCATGTTTTGCGAGAATTTGAAGTCAGGCCACAGAAACAAGACACTATTTTCAGATGAAACAACCGGAGTACGAGTGGTGCTGTTTTTTCATGTTGTTCCTATTTAATGAAGAAGTTAATTGTTCTTTTAAAACTGACGGGCTATTGTTGGAAGAATTTGATTAAAAGTGACGATTCCATTACGAGATGAAATTTTGTGGTTGGCGGAGAAGTTTTTCTTTTCTTTTTTTTTATTATTTATTTTTCAACTGTTGCAGGTACGAAAAGCGGTTAGAAGTTCGTGCCCAAAATAACAAGCATAAAGTGCATCAGTGTTGTTTCTGGCGTACCATCGTGGGAAGTCGTAAGTCAGGGCTTTTAGCTTAATGATGAAGCACCGTGAACGCTCAAAGAAATGTGTGTGTGGAGATTTTAGAGAATATATTATAGCGCATTTTGTGAAGCTTTAATTCAGAATTTACAAGCGTGTTTTTTTTTCTACTTTGGTATTTCTTCATGTATTCGTATGTTTTTGCGTTATGAGATGACTTTCTCTTTGAATTTCCACGTCATCGCAGTATATAGCATATCTAGCTTTAGGAGCTAAAAATTAGTCAAGGCAAAAAAAAGGGGGGGAGGACCTCAGTTTTTGCAATAATTTACATAAAAGAGAAATGGCTTACACTTGCGTCATGTTTGAGGCTGGGTTTAAACTGCTCTCAATTTTATCTTCAATGTTAGGGTATGTAAATAATTATCGACCTGGAAATACATTTAGGAGTGTATATTGTGCAAGAATCATAGAAAATTATGTATGAAATATGACCCTTCGCTTTAGTAGCAGTATGAGTGGCAGCAGATTTAAAGTTTTTTTTTTTTTTTTTTTAAATATGTGTGATGTTACTCTATTAACTTTGCTTTGATAGTGTAAGAGGTGAGTATTTTTAAAATGCCAAAAAGTATAATTAAACTAAAATTTACAATATTATTTATATATAAAAATGAAAGTTTCTATGTTTGTGACTTTATAACTCTTAAAACCACGCGACCGATCTCGATCAAATTTTCAACATAGATAAGATTCGGGCCTGGGATGGTGTTTATCATTTCACTTTGGTGGTGCAACGTAGGATAAGGGGAAGGGGCAATATATAAAAATGTTCGAACTCATAGTTTTCGTGATCGCTGAGATAAACAGTGACACTTCCGATGCCTTTGAAATTCAGTCCCTATTAGTAATCCTAAGAGGGGGATGGTGACATAAAAATGATTGAAAATGACTGATATTTGTCGAATTCATAGTTTTTGGAGTCCCTCCAGTTGATTGGTTATTTTTGGTGCCTTTTATATGTCCAAAATGAAACGTATTCTCCCCGTGCGAAGAAGGCGTATTTTGCTAGTTAATGTATAACGAGGGAAATAAGTATCCAAAGAAGAGGACACATATTGGTAAATAAATCACATCGAGTTGATCGGAGTTACATCAGTGAATCTTCCGTGCGTAGTTTGCAAGGAATTCGAGATTTTGTTTGTAAAGCTAAAAATTGATGTACGATAATCATTACACAATGCAAAAAACATTTCCGTCTATCAAGGCAACTCCTACAATAGTATGCAAACTGCAAAACAATTTAAGAGTTGCGGGTTGCATAAATGTTTAGGCGAAATATTCATATATTCTTAATGGACGAGTCGAAGCCTTGGGACAACAAGTAATTAAAGATGAAACTGATACTAAACTATGCCTGATGAAGTATATCTCGTTACGACACTGGCAACACTGACACGATACTACATTATATGATTAATGCGATAGAGCCCAAAATTATTAACTTTTTGATAAGTCAACCCCATATTCGTCTTATTATACAGTTCAAAATCTTTTATCTTCGCGAATTCTGTCGAGAAATTTCAAACTTAAAATATACAAAACGATAATCATGCCTGTTCTGTATGGTTGCGAAACATGGTCGCTTACTCTGTGAGAAGAATGTAGACAGAAAGTATTTGAGAACAAGATTCTGAGATGAATATTCGGGCCCAAGAGGAACGGGAATGGGAAATGTCGGAAACTTCATAACGAGGAATTGCATAATTTATACCGTTTAGAAAACATTGTTAGAGGTAATCAAATCTGAAGGTTCAGGTTAGGCTCAGGTGGGGAGGTCATGTGGCCAGAATGAAAGAAATTGGGAACGGTTTCAAAGTTCCAATGGGAAAGCGACCATTAGGAAAACCTAGGCGCAGATGGGAAGACAGTAGTAAGATGGATCTCGTAGAAATAGAAATACAAAGTAAAAACTGGTCCAGTTAGCTAAGAACAGAAGTCAATGGAGAAACTTTGTGAACGCAGCATTGAACTCCCGGGTTCCGTAGACCATATAGTCAGTTAGTCTTGTTGAGTTGGTCATCAAATCCATGAGCGTAATTTATTTGCAAGTGCATTGGTTGACAATCATGAGCAGTCACTTAGCGCCCAAAACTACACCTCCGGAGGCTCGAGTAGTAATTATCGATTCTCTTAGTAATCCAGTTCTTCAACGAAAGCGAGGCTACAAATTGCATACTTCAGGAATAAAGATTTGAATAGTAGTGTTCTTAAAATTAATTTAATTGTTAATAGTTTTGTTCAACTCACCCAGTTGTTTAAATACGATTACGAAATTGCAACAAGTTAAGAACTATGTGCGTAATTCTTAACCTGTAATTAGTCTACTGCAACACAGAGGTGCTTATTTGCTCTATAGTACAACGTTTCTCAAGCTATGGTCAACCCTTAAGTTGTTCTCGAAGTCTAGGTACATGTCTTATATACTGTAGTCCCTGTGTTGAAAAGGGATTTAAATTATAAAGACACCAAAACTAAGCTAGAGTTCGCCATATTTTTAACCAAACAGTTTCCTAATGACTGCATAACACTGGATCAGCACCTAAAATACTAACACTGCTCTTTTACTGTAATTGAATTCCTGATCACGCGTTTTACCATTCGGCTATTTGTGAATACAGTAACAATAGTATCAATGGCGTATTTGGGGGCTATCGGGCTCAAGCCCTCCGAAATAAATTGTTAGTTTTTCGCACTCCACGTACAACAACAATTCTTCTTCCCATATCTAAGAATGTCATTGACTTTCTATTTTCTTCATAAGTAATACTGTATTTGTCAAATTTCATTCCATGTAAGAACTGTGTTCTTTTTTTTTTTGTCTTTCGTCTATTCCGCTCTCCTCTTTCTTTTGTTAGTTGTTACTTTCTTTAGTTTTTCCTATCATACTTTCGACTGTTGTTAGTTGTGATTCAAGTCGGCTGTTGTCAGTAACACCAAAACTAAGAGGAGCTAGTAAGCGAAACTGGTGTTCTACATCAACATAACGGGGCTTTAGTTATTATAGCAAAGGAATATTTACGTCGTTTGTTTATGAAGAAAGGTAAATGTTTGAATTAAAGAAAATCAAGAGGAGGAAATAAGTAGCCCAGGAAATTAGGTAGGGTAAGAGGATGCTTCCTTTTTCTGATATGAATAGAATAAAAGGTTAGATTCACTGCTAAATTTTTGTGTGTATCATATCAGATAAGATTCGCTAGTCTGCAATTCTTCCCATTAATTGCAATCAGTATAGCTATTTCAGCTTCAACTTGTATCAACATTCTCTTTCAGATAAAAACGTGCACAGATAAAACTGAATATTTCCATTTTTTTTTCTATAATGAAATCAGTTAGGTTGAAATCAGATTACAAAAATTCAACATGTGTTTGCAGGAGCGCCATTTCAGATTTGCCTCGGGGGGGGGGGGGGGATAAGATCCTCCACCGACATGCGAGTTTCACGTTTTTTCCTAGTTTATTAGTCGAAAATCGATTAAAACTTCTATATTTAATTCTCAAACTCTGATTGGTAATTGCCCCCTGCTTCCTCGTGTTGTGCATAGCTCCCCGAAACAAAATCCTAGATACGCCGCTGAGTAGTATTAACATTTGAAAGACATAACGCTGGGTACCTAGTAGTTTTCCACAAGACGCAGCGTGTCATTAACAATAATGCTTAGAGAAAATAATCTTTTAGATACAACTTCTTTGTTGCTAAACATTCGCCCTGCAAAGAAGATGGCATATATCCATAAAACACACACATTTGTGCTTTTAACTCAGAGCTAACTTCTGCAGCTGTAGTGGGCTGGCAGACATTGTCACAGTAAACCGCTTAAAATGTGTTTTTCAAACACTGTGGAAGAAGTAGACAAAAAGTTTCTTAAACAAGAAGAGTCCAGCTTTTGAAGAATTATTTTCTGAAGTTTCTTTCTCTTCTTTTCGCAAAGGCCATTGTCTTAAGCTAATGCTTAAAATAAGAAGCAAAAAGAAAATAATAGAAGAGATGAAAAAGAACAGGAAATGTGGAAAGAGACGAAAGTAAGAGCGGTTTGTAAATAAACTAAGAGTCGTAAGAAACTTTACTAAACGTGACGACCAAGTCAAAAAAGAATATAACCTTCTGTGTTTCTAAGTCAAGTCACGTTTGGTCGCTAGTAATGGCGATTTTCCCGAAATAGCACTCTGTACGTATTCTGTGTTTGGGTGGGTGAGTTTTTAAGGGTGAGAAGTTGTAATATGTCCAGCATTCATATACACATTAACAGCTCTGAGAAAAAGAAGTAGTGTGCTTACGGTTAACGTAATGTACCATTTTATGGGCTTCCGTCAATCAAAACAAAAGCATGTGTTAATTTATGAAGTATGTAATGCGTGAAATTGTGAATTCAAATGTCCCTGCAGTTATTTGGCTTAGAAATTAAATTGAGACAAAACATCATTTACATGGTTCAATATAAGCGCATTGAACGGAGTTCCTTAAGTCATGACATCTTGTCGGTCGCGAAACTTCTTTTCAATCGGGTCAAAATCGGAAGAATATGAAGGATAATCAAGCAGGGATGTCAATAGTTTACCGGAAGACACAAGTCTTCGTCTTTGTGATTTTGAGGACAAACAATTGCAAAGTTCAAGGAAATGTTAACTAAATATTAGGCTCCATTCTCAAGATGGATCCTTAAGAAAAGCTGATAAAGCTCAAAGAATTAGATATGTCGTGAAAGTCATACATGGTGTTTTCCCTCATATGTATATGGTTAGTATACGTGTCTTCGGAACGAGCAACCTGGGTTCGATCGCCGGCGGGAGCTAATGTTTTTCAGACCCCACGTTAAAGTGTAGGTCCACGTTTTATATAACCGCGGTACTACAATCCAAGAAACAGTTTATCTTAAGTAAATAACTAACCCTATGTAAGTAATCAAAAATAACGCTATACGCTGAAGAGTAACAAAAAATGACGCAAAGCATTTTTTTAAAAAAGAAATGAAAATTGTGTAAATTAAATCTTTCAGTTTAACGTCCCATGTTTGTGCCCTTAAACTAAGGGAAAGAGATGATTAAGGCAAGTGAATGATAATAAAAGAATTGGTGGAGTGCGAATGTGGAAGGAAATGGGAAAACCTAGGAAACTCACGAATATGATGTTATCGGCATTGGATGGAACCAGGGACACCACGCACCAGAGGCAACCGCTCAACTAATGACCCACCGTGCCCTCCCCCTTTTTGAAGTAACGTAACGTAACGTAAGTACGGTAACAAAGAATAAAGCAAAATCCATTAAAAATGAAAATGTGCCGTATGGAAGTAATGCTGGTATGAGTACCAAGCAATAGTAAAACTCTAATTTATTCGTTTTAGATTTATAACAACATTATAAAAGATTTAACGCTGCAATTAATTAAGTTTAATGAAGATCGATTAATAAAAAGAAGCAGCTTAATCAAACCTTAAAGAAACTAATTGCATCGTTTCTTTTACTTTTCTCGTTTTGCCCTTTTGGATTAAAGGCTACATTTTAAAACACTTTTTTGTTTTTCCTAAGTTTTCAAACCCAACGTTAATTGAGGACTCCCGGAAAATTAAGAATTAAAATGAAGTCACTGGTGATCTACACTGGCATCAAATTAGCCCGACCTCTTAATGAGCCTCACATAATGGACAATTTTGTTTCCTTTTCTGGAAGCTAATTGCTGGAAAGCACATCTCACCGCCTCACCTAAAAGTTAAGCAAATAACTCGACCATTTTTAAAAGTAGTTGATATGTTTGTTTTGTCAATCCATTTGTATTTTACGTATTTGCTCAATTCTTTACAGTGGCAGCATTGTCTTTTTTCTTCGTCTCTGTTTGAAGTCTTTATGTAGCACTGTTGAAAGCATTGCGTTTCATCTTGCTTATTATCTTGTTTGTGCGGAATATAATAGCTTGTTAGTGTAATATAGGATTCGGTTATAATATTTGTGATGCATTATCGTAGATTTTCGAATTATACAGGGTAAGTCAAAACGATGGACTGTATTTCAGTAATTTATTCTGTGAAATCGGGGATGCGGCACAGGACCGACACTTCACAGGATCGACACGGCATACGACCGACAATTCAGCTCAGAAACCCGTGTCGATCCTATGCCGTTTCGGTTCTATGCCGTTTCGGTCGTATGCCGTGTCGATCCTACGCCGTGTCGGCCCTACGCAGTGTCGGTTCTGTGCATGTAACCCGTGAAATCTACTAAAAATATGCTGTTGTGAAACATGCGCTTTGAAAGGTTAACTTTCACGCAGTGTTTCCACTTTCTACTGCTAAGAGTCAGCAGCAAGTAGTTAGGAAAAATGGCGTTAATCGGAGGATCCACCTCTCCTTCGTTGGTTACCTCGTTCTGCCGACTTGACCCCATGCGATTTCTTCTTGTGCACTTTTATAAAGGATCATGTTTATGTACACCACTTCCAACAACATTGGATGACCTGTGTGCCCGCATCACAGCAGCCATTGCTGGTATTGACTGCAACACACAACAAAAGGCTTGGAAGAATAGAGTATCGGCTTGGAGGACTAGCTCGGGAGAGTAATGCTCCCGGAAGTAGAAACAAGAAACACAGTTCTGATTGGTTGGCGTTATCCACTTGCCAGGTTGCAATAAAATAGCAGAAATCAAACGCTTGCTGCTGTCGGCCTTTGTAGCCGAGTAGGCTAGCGCTATATGCTAGTGATAAAATTCTTTTGGGTGGTTCAAACCCGGCCCGAGGAAGTTTTTTTTCATTTTTTTTACATTTTTATAACACTTATTAAATTAAAATAATATAAAAATAATACTTAAAAAAAAGTGATTTATTTACTTTTGTGCAGATAAGTAGTTGTAGTACTTATGCCCTTGTACTCCATGATATAGGACTCATTTTCTTCCCCTTGTACTTCATGATATAAATTTTGTGACCAACTTAAAACAACTGACTAGGATAGCGCGTAAAACAGCTGGCTAGAGTAGCGCGCGGAAAAACGTACTTCGGGAGTATTACTCTCCCGAGCGGGTCGTTCGGCTTGGTGTGTGCCATGCTATCTATGCTAGGTGCTTACATAGAACACTTGTGATATGTTTCAGTTGACCTTTCTGAGCACATGTCTCACAATAATGTATGTTTATTAGATTGTACAAAGTAAATTTCTGAAATCGGGCCCATCATTTTAGACTTACCCTATACTAAATAAAGTGCAAAATAATATAGAGCACTTGTAACTCAGTGATAGGGCATTCATGGGGGACAGCATGACGTCATGCGTCTCCCTACCTTTTCAGATCCACTTTTATCCCTGCTTAGCGGTAAGAAGTAAAAACACTGCGGGGAAACTAAGGCCTGTGACAAACATCGTGGCATTTCAGTTAAACGAATAAAACGCAAGCTCTGGCGTGACGTTGCCAAGTGGTAAAGGGGTGTGGCTATGGGTAAGCAGACAAACTACAGCGAGATCAGGTGGCAGGGGATAGACGTGGGTGGATGTGTGCAAAATAAACGTGGCAATACCGCTGGCCTCTGATTTGCTAGCAGCATTTAAATGGAACTTGGAGCGCCGCCTTCAAATAGCAATATGTTTGTCACGCCGTTTAAATTTGAAAGTTTACCTTTCGAAGTGCATGTCTCATAATAATATATGTTTAGTACGTTTCACGGAATAATTTTTTGAAATTAGGTCCATCATTTTAACTTGTCCCCTACTAAATAAAGCGGAGAAAATAATAGAAAGCATTTGTGACACAGTGATAGGGCATTCACTTCTATAACATGGGTCATACATTTAATCTCAGACTGTATGAACGTCTTGCAAGTAGCATATGCATATTTGTGTTCCTGATTCATCCTGCTTTCCCACTCCACGAGAGAAATATTGTATCCCTTTCTTTTTCCGTCATTACTTTGGAAATGCCACTTTTCTATATATTAAGGCCGATTCACACATAGGATGCCCTTCCATGCTCCGTCCGTGCCACACCCGCGACCATTTACACACACATACACACACTGTACCATGCGGTGCCACTACTGCTTTCTGCACCATTGCCCAAGATAGTTTGCAAGGAGGGGTCAGCTTCGTGTCCCTTCGAGTACTCCGAGGAAAGCCGAAGCATCACGGCCGTCGAGTCGCGACTGAGGTGGTTTCTCTACAAGGCGGCACTTTCAGGGCATGGCAGGGGAACGGCAGTTTATACGATATTTAAAAAAAAATAATTTTCAATATCAAAATCTGAAAATAAACTTCGTGGACCACGACACGTACAGGCACTGTATGAGAACGTCACACTATGTATGAATTATCCTTTGAGAGGCACGATTGCTCAGTGGTAGAGTGCACACCTCTGCTGCAAGAGATCCCTGATTCAGTGGAAAGGAATGTGAGTTTGTAGTTGACAGCATCGTGTCCGTGGGTTTTCTCGAAGTTTTCCCGTTTCCTCGCACATTATCATTCCATCGGTTCTTTTCATAATCATTCAACTTGTATTAATCGTCTGTCTCCATCAACCTAAGCGCATAGTCGTGGGATGTAAAACTGGTTTTAAAGTAACAGTGTCAGGGTTACAGGATAGGCCCTATAAACTTGAAACCTTAATTTTCAACTACACAAGTGGGTAGAAATGGAGGGAGAACGTTTCTATATTTTTTACGTAAAGTTGTTTTTTCTTCTTTATTTATTTATTTTAGTCTTAACACAAAGTTTAAACACATAAAGTAGAACATTTTTTATGTATCTAGCTATTTCTATGTGGACACGAGAGGGAAAGAGAGAGGGAGTTAATTGAAGTTAGTTTACAATAGGTTGTGAGAACTGGCACTTCGAGTTATTAAAAACTGATGATGTGTTTCTATCACTAAAGCGTTCCTTTCAGCTAATGAACTTCTCCTTCCCCTTCTCTACAGAACCACAATATAATATTTTAATGAAATGAAATGGTTGACTTTTTAAAAACATATCTAATTCATATTCTCATCTTCATTGAGTATTATTAGCCAACATGTTATTATACATAACGCTCAGCATATTAGTAATATAACTGCTTAGCCAGCGAGTTAATTGAATAATAAAAAGTAACATATAATCCAGCAAAAATAGCTGAGAATATGGGGATATGAACATCATTACAAAGATAGATAGAAACTTATTTTCGATTCTCCAGTGGTTTTAATCAGTTTATTACTGGTTGATAAAAATTTCTGGAGAGCCAATGTATTCTATCAGATTGGTCGCAGTGATTAACCGTCACGAGCAAAGGTTATATAGAGATGCAAGTATCGATTTCTCATTATTTCGGTTATGAATGACATGGCTGTGACCTACTTTCGTGATTAATGGAATTCAGAACGGTGGCAAAAAGATTAGAAAGAAATATTTAACCAAAAAAAGAATCCCTTTGAATCTCACTAAATGGAAAACGACTGCCTTTTATCGCAGTGTCGAAAACTTCTATACTCTATAAAATATTCAATAAACAGAAAGGGAGATGAATAATTCCTGTACCGTTATATTTTTCCAGTGTTGTTGCTTCATTTAGTTTCGCTTCTCTTTACTGTTCCTGGCAATTTATTTGTATCAGTATCCCTTTGATCACAAGAGCTGGAAAGAATTGTCCATGTTAAATGTGCTGTTCGCTTTTGGGTTGCTATATAAATGTTGAGTAGCAGTTTAGAAGGGAAATTCCGCTATTAAAAAGAGAAGAAAGAGTTTATGAAAGAGAGATATAATAATCATGTATAGCAATGTGACAATGTTTGTGGTACTGTTTTATTTGTTTATATTTCTAAATGTCATTGACTATAACGAGTTGCCTGGCTAGAGTTTGTCTATAGTTTCAGTTTGTTTTGTAAAAAGATAATAGTCCAACGATTCAGACATCTTTTTGCACAGGGACTTTTCTTTCCCATGTTGCACAAGATCATTTCAAGCATATTTGAGTCTTTATAAAATAATAATAGTTCAAGAAAAAGGGCGAAAAGTGAACACTGTAGGATTCAATTCGAAAGAAGTTGCGCGTAATAAGAGAGAGAAACAGAAGTTGCGATGAAGATGCTGCGATGAATGTATGAAGTAACGCGGAAGGACAAAAATTAAGAATGAAGTGATCTGGGGAACAGTAACGGTAAGACTCTCCCAATAGTAGAAAAACTTCAAGAAAAGAGACTAAAATGGTTTGGGTACGCAAGAAGAAGCCCATTGGAATACGTAGCTCACCGAGTGGATACTATTGAACTGAATGGCCAAGGAGCCCGAGGAAGGCCAAAGAAGAAGTGGATAGATTGTATTAAGAACGATAGGGTGCAGTGGTGTCATACTGGATATGACACAAGATAGAATCAGGTGAATGAAAGCGAACCGAAAAGTCAACCCCGGCTAACTGGAATAAAAATGCTTAGAAGAAGCTTTTAGTTCCTTACGTTTTGTTCTTTAACTCTGTACATAGATGAATTGGCTCCCTTAAAACTACTGTGATACAGATATTGGAAGCGCGCCTTACCAATTGGTTAGAGAGAGGGAGATATTATATCCTTTTCTAAGTGACTGTTGTTGTATAATATTTTAACTATAACACAAGACACAATTTTGAAATAAAAATACACATGCCGTGAAAATTTGTGGACTGTATACGTGTCCTGTTATTTTATTCAAGTATGCACAAACCGAAAGGCTCCAGTAATCATTGAAACTCAAAAGAGGAAGCCTAAATCTCGATGTTCCCATGAAAATCCCATTTTTGTTTAAGTTGGTGCTTGTCCCATCATTTCGGTTGCACGATTCGATTATAGGCAAAAATGAAAGGTACGGCATATGCACAAGAGAATACAGTACTTTATATTAATCCTTATCGTATTGTCTACTAATGGCAAAATATCTATGATGATGATATTGTCTACTGAAGAATATATCTCCCGAGACTAGCATATTTTTTCCAGTAAAGTGGAGTCGACATTTCGAATTATTCTTCTCCATACACACCAGTACCCTGCAATCAGGGGTGGACTGGCCATAATCAAGTACCGGCCCGATGGCCGCTGTGCCCTCCTCATATCAGTGTCTTTGCGCCCTCCTCGGGAGGGGCTAAGACCCGTCTTAGTCTCGGGAAGGCGCACAGTTTCCTATCTGAACACGTTAAAAAAAAAAAAAAAACAAAAAAACAAAGCTACATAATTATTTTATAAATTCGCTAGCCTTTGGCCAGCTAGGGCTCCACCCCAGACCCCGATATTTGCTCGGCCTGCGGCCTCGCTCTTTCTGTTTTCGGCGTGGAAATGCTATTAATGATATTAGATTTACCCCTAAATATATAGATTTGACTCTAATATCGGTCATTTTGGACGATTTTTACATATCACCCTTTCCAACCCCACGCTCCGCCCCAAATCCCAGTATTTGCTCGGCCTTCGGCCTCGCTCTTTCTGTTTTTGGCTTTGGGAATGTCATTATAATGATCTTAGGGACCCTGAAATTTATAGATTTAACTCTAATATCGGTCTTTTTGGATGATTTTTATATATCAACCCTCCCACCCCCACTGCTCCGCTCCCAGATCCCGTCTTTACTCGGCCTACGGCCTTGTCCTTTCTGTTTTAGGCTTTAGTGGTACCATTAATGATCTCAGCGACTTCGAAATATATTGATTTGACTCTAATCTCGGCCATTTTGGATCATTTTTATATGTCTCTCCCTCCCACTCCCGCCGTTAGAGGCGCTAATGCCGTTACATAAAAACAAGACTCCGTTCAAGACTTACAGATGAACATCTGGATTCATTGTTCTTGATGAACTCAGAAAGAGACATTCTGACCAAAAAAGACAACAATATTATTATTGACAAAATGCGTGATAAAAGCAAGAAGATGCGAATGCTCCTTCAAGCATGAAGCAGTGATTTTACTTTCATTTTCCAGTTTTCTTTTTGAATTTCTTTTCTCGCTAGGTAGGTATATAATTCTAAATATACTTTTGTTAATTTGTAGTAAATGTTTCATATATACTTTCTATTAACGGTTTTAAAAATAGATGAAAAATAAGTTAATGTTATGATGAACATAGCTTTAAAAGGACAGAAGTATGAAAAATAGCGTAAGCCCCAAACTTAACTCAAATCTTCAGTTATAATTAGGCTATTAACAAATGTAGCCGAATAATTTAAAGAACTGATGTGATTTTTGTAGTCTCAGTTAAAGTATGCAGATTTATATAGGCCTAATATACGAGGCGTGTTTTTTAAGTAAGGCCGTTTGAACATAAGTACACAACGAAAGGTTATTTCAAAAAAGTAAATGTATTTTCAGAAAGTAAATACTTTACTCTATTTTTCGACATAGTTGCCAAGAATGTTCAAACACTTATCATACCTCTCAACCAATTTCAAAATACCCTCTTCATAAAAACTTGCCGCCTGCTCCGATAACCAAGAGTTCACTGCCGTTTTCACATCGTCGTCATCATTGTAACGGTTGCCACTGAGGTGTTGTTTGAGGTGGAGGAACAGATGGTAATCGCTCGGCGCAAGATCAGGACTGTAGGGTGGGTGGTCTAAAACTTCCCAGCCAAAACTGTCCAACAAATCGCGGGTCTGACCTGCAGTGTGAGGTCTTGCATTGTCATGGAGAAGAACAATGCCCTTTGTCAGCATGCGATCTGACTCAAGAAGCCGTCACCTTCTTCGTGATAACGAGTCAAGAACTTCATGGCACACTCAAATCTTTGGTTTTTGTGGTCCTCTTTAGGAGTTTCGGGACCCAACGGGAGCACAGTTTCCTAAACTTTAGGTGTTCAGAAACAACTTTGTAAAGCACTGATCTCGACACGTCAGGAAATTCGTTTGAGAGGCCTGTTATTGTGAAGCGCCTTTTCTCACGAACTCTCGCTTCAACGGAAGCCACCAAATCGTCTGTAATTGAAGAAGGGCGACCGGAGCGGTCCTCATCATGGACGTTGTCACGACCATTTTTGAATTCTCGTAACAGTATCACCGTACACTTCGCAAATCTGTCGATGAATTTCTGCACCAGACAGGTTACTTGCTGACAAAAACCGTATCACTGAGCGAACCTCACACGCGGCGGGCAACTTGATAGTCTTAAACATTGTGAAAGCACAGAACATAACCGTACAGGTCAGCTACAGAGTTGAAACTGAGCACAGTTGTTCCCGAGGCATGCCGGTACACGACGCACACACTAGTTGCGGTATGCGCGCGAACTACTAGTGTCTACAACAAAATGGACCTTATTTAAAAAACACGCCTCGTACTCAAAGTCTCTTTTGTTTGTTTATGAAAATATTGAATTTGTATAATTCTATCATGATTAACTGCAATAGCTACTTAATCTTTTGTTGTTTTTTGTGTACTAATTTTCCGAGGGAAGCCCCCGGGACTTTCTTTTATTAGGAGGGGGTATTCCATACAAGCGAAAGCCTCAGATGGACGGCGCCCTCCCAGAGTATGTGACCGCGCCCTTTTTACATAGCCAGTCCACCTCTGCCTGCAATTCATATCGTGTTAGACCTTTTTCTCTGAAGTCATTCTTAATCAAGTCCATCCCTTTTCTTTCTTGTTGGTCTCTATATCTCTTTCCTTCCACTTTCTCTGCCATAACTCTTCTGATCATATAGTCGTTCATTGTTCTATAAGATGGTATGTCATTGAAATCTTTCGTGAATTATTCTTCTTTCGTGGATTATCTTTGATATCTCCATAACCTTAGTTGTTCCCCTTACTCTCTCATTCCTCACTCTGTTTCTTCTCGTTATCCCACATATCCAGCGCAGTGACCAAGTGACTAACGCAGGTGCTATCAATATATGTAGTCCCGGCTTCGATCCTTGGCAGGAAGGAGTTCTTGCTTATGTTACAAACCCGAGTAATGGTTCGAGATCCTTCGGGGCTAAGCGGTTAGCCTATGCAAGTTTAGCGTGGGAGAACCGGATTCGATTTCCTGCTGGAGCTTATGTTGTTCGGATTCTACGTTAATCAGTAGGTCCGCGTCTCATATACCCTCGCAGCTGAAAGGGACATTAAACTCAAAATCAAAATCAAAGACTAACTAGTATTGCTGACGAGACGAAAAATGGTAAATTTTGTAGGTCTTGTCTTGATTTTCGAAGAATTTGCCTTGGTCCCGTCTTCTCGGGAAGATTTTCTCATGTCGTCCCGAATTTTTTCGTCTCGTTTCGTAAATTCATGTAAAAAATTTACGTTCTGATTGTTTCTCTTAATTTCAGCTAAAACTTACAAGATCTTCCCAGCTCGCGCCAAGTGGATTTTGTGGTGAACAAATAGCATGTGTGGGTTTTTTTGGGGGGTTCTCCCGTTTTTTCCCACTTTATTCATTTCATCATTGCACTAATTTCTCAGTATCACCGTCTCTTTCGGCCTAGCCGGCCTAACTGCGGGACATAAAACTTACAGATTTCATTTCATTTCTTTAAACGTTGATAAATGCTCTTTATTGCGTTCGTACAATCACTTTTATCGATTTATAGTTTATATAGGGCTACAGTAAATCATTTAACAATAAAACATTATTTAAGATCTAACATTTGGGTGAAGTAGTGTCGCCCACGAAAATCGTGAATTTTCTTGTCTCGAAAACAATACAAAAATTGTGTTTTTCGTCTTGTCTCGTGTTGAATTTGACAATGTACTTAGCGCCTTGACATATAGGTTCCCTCATATAGGCTTCAACTTCAGTTAACCAACTAACATATTCTACAACAATACAAGGGGGCACGGTGGCTGAGTGGTAGAGCGTTCACCTCCGGTGCTTGGGGTCTTTGGTTCGATCCCAGCTCACGCCGTGTGGACTTTGTGGTGGACAAACACCGTGCTCGTGGGTTTTCTCGGGGTTCTCCCGTTTACTCCCACTTTCTTCATTCCACCAGTTTCATTCATATCTCATCATCACCGTCTCCTTTAGCCCAACCGGCATTAGCGTGGGACGTAAAACTAAAGATTTCATTTCATTTCATTCTACAACAATACACGTATTCATAAAGATTCTTTCAATTTTACGCACTAAGATGTTTGAAGAAGAATCTGTCATGATTAGAACGCATAATATGTCCCAAATATCTGTATTGCTATTAACCTTGTCGTACAGCAGTGTTGTTATTACAACCACTCCCTCCGATATACCACGTAAGTGGTCTTACACGTTTTACATTGATATCGTTATTCTGTTGATTAAAATATATTTAAGTCCCGTACTCAAGGGGCGGTTCGACCAGCTGGAGCGCCCTCTTTGTGCAATGGTGTTGAAAATTAATTCTGCTTGCATGCAGTATATTCCATTTGTGGTCCTGATGCTACAAATGCTACGATGTTAATTTTTATAATTTATTATACACACACAAATAAGAGAAACAAGTATCGTAGAGCCATGATTAAAAATAAAATAAAACTTCCCAGAAACTGTATTTAACCCTTCATAAGACGTCAGTAAACAACATTTAAGTAGTTATATGCTGTATTCTTCATCCTTTTCAAGCTTTCTCTATAGGCGTAGCATGCGTGTCAAAATTTACTATCTGTGGGTGCGAATAGAATGCATTTAAAAAGAAAGTAAGTTTATAAACCAATAACTATCCGCTTAGCTTATATATAAGGTAAATACGGGGAATATGGGAAGTTTCCGAAATAAAGCTCTGTATTTCAGTAATTTATTAAACAATTGAAACAACATTCGGTAATAACAAAGCTTGTGTATTACACCGTAGAAGTATTAGCAAACATTAGTACATTACCCTTACTGTTTAGGACTACACGCACAATTGCAGGGTTGGCAAGAACCTTGGTTTTATTGAAAAAACCAAAAAACCCGTTGATAAAAATACGTTGTACTGATCTTTACATATGTGTTAATATAATTGTCAAGAGTCATTTCAGAAGGACAAAAAGATAAACAATTCCACAAGTAAAACCATTATACAGAATTACATATGGCAAAGTACTGCAGAGTACAGAAGAACTAATTTAGTCCAAGTTAGTTCACTACGACTTTTATTAGTCCAAATTAAAGAAATAGGACTTAATTTGCATATCAGTAAGAAAAATGAATAAAGATACGAATTAATTAAGTCACTTTGGCTCTGACCCATTTATACATAAAAATATACCAAAGATACTTCCGATCTCAATAAATGCCTCTCGTGGGGTTTTGTATGACCTCCCTACCCCCAAAAGTTCTGCATTTTGATGTATTTTATCAATAGCAATCATTATTAGAACGAAACAATATTTAGAATTTTCCTTTGATTGCAATTGCACAACAATAATAACAAATTATAAAAAAATCACAAAAGAAACATTTATGAACTTATAAAAAACAAAAGTTGCTTTTGTATGTATGATCTTTTTGAGTAATGAATGGGGAATTTAGGTCTGAATATAATACGAATAATATACGGGAGTGAAACGTGATAACTCACAAATGTGTGTTCATCAAGATTTTACGAACACTTACACTTTTACAAACATTTTTCGTTCATTTGGTTTAAACCAGCCAACCCTGCATAATTGCGACACATGTGAAATAACCCATTTACTCAAAATTAAAGGTAATATGGGTTAGAGAGTGGGGAATATGAGTAATACAAATACATTAACTAACCTTCTCACAGTACACGTAAATTCTACAATAATAAGTTTTAGAACAAAAAGTAGTTACAAACATACTCTTAAAGACAATATTAGGAACTGAATATTACAAAAAAGCAACTTATAAATGGAAAATATCACATGGAACTCGCGAAATTAAGAATTCTGCTTAAGAACACTGAGAACAGATAAACTTCTTGGTTTCAAAATGAACACATGCAAAATGATACATCAAACATCGTGTACACTCGACCCACTCTTCTCCATTGTAATCATCATGGAACCACCCTTGGCACATTGAACATTGAGAATCAGTGTTATTCTCAGAAACTTTGGCGTTCATCGTCGTCTTACCTTCCTTTGTCATTTTAGACTTCCTTCTCTTTTTCAACATCAGATTTTCGTCTGCTGTCAATTCTTTGGAAGTGCCTACTGTACCTAAAATTTACGTGAAATATATTTGTTTTATTGTATAATAGGAAATTCCTCGACTTTGAATGCGTTTGTTTTCGATTTTTTTTATTTACTATTTTTCACGGGACGGGTCAGAATTCATACTTGCGAGGCTTACCCACTGTTCAACCTATCAAGCCCTGTATTTGAAACGTATCCTGTGTCGCTTTCACGAAACCGTTTGTCTCTTGACCATATTCTCCACGTAAATCCACGTACCCATATTTCCCCGAATGAATCAACTCACATTACCCCATATTGCTATATTTATTTAGGTTTGCAACACTGCTCGTACACGATTCTGCAACGAGCGCCGTACATTGCGAACAAAGGGAAACACCTTGGGCTCTACACATGAGTAACAATGTTTTCGTAATTGTTTTATATATTCAGACAATATTTAATGTTTTATAGCCTAGGTGCAGAATAACAACAGGCATTTTATGAGGCAAGAAAATTTACATCACTTATCTTCAAACCATTAATATTATCTTAAATTTCTACTTCCACGTTTCACACAACTTGCAGTCGCATCCAAGACTCCAACAGTGCTTCTAACCTATGCAACAAGAAATTTCATCTTGTACTTACTGTGCTACGAGGAGGACGCCTTTTTCCGCCCATATTCCCCCTATTTACCTTCTCTCTCTCTCTCTCTCTCTCTCTCTCTCTCTCTCTCTATATATATATATATATATATATATATATATATATATATATATATATATATATATATATATATATATATATATATCGGGTGTTCTAAAAATGACGCTCACAGACAACAGTATTTTTCTTCAGGTCAAAGTAAATCGAATTTCTGGTATTCCCTTTGGGGCTTCCTTTAGACGCTATAGGGAATCGTAAGTTCATTATGTGGCAACGTCCTAGATTGATTTGAAACCATTAGCATTCCTTTACAAATTCATCTAGCAGTTACATCGATCTAATAAGTGGTGCTAGTGTCAAACTTTGTTGATTTTAACTGCCATCTGAAAAGAATCGATGTAACTATTTGATGAATTGATAGATCTGTTGTTTTATCTGCGACGCTGCCACATAGTGAATTTGTGTCTATTTATATTGCACAGAGGTAATTTATGCAAATCCCTATTGAAAAACTAAAATATATTGTCGCCATGTTCACGGGAGCCTTTTGTATCGGCATGTACACTTGTGTGAGAGTTCCCTTGATGATGATGAGTTTCTGGCTATGCCACTGGGGGAGGGTAATTTCTATATCCTGGAGTTCCAAATGACGGTTCTGTCCCTGATATAAATGTAGTCTTTGGTGACTATTTCCTTATATTTTCCCGTTGGCATTGTCGATTAATAATAATTCTAGCGTGAATCAACCTGCAGTCTGTTTCTGGGAGATTGTTAATTAAGTAAAGGATCATATTCAAAAATTACTTAAACTTCTGATCCTCCCTATTTTTAGGCTATAATCACGATATTCATTAAAATTACTACTGCTATGCTTGAATTAGCTTTGCTTATTCTGATCTCATTCACACAGATGAAGTTCGAACAGTATGCGTCTGTAATTTACTGATTCGCGGACAACGCAGCCTCAGTGTTGATTACATTCTTTTTTTCTAATACATAGCCTATATTGTGTAATTCAGAAGTTTTATTTCACTTTTAGTGGCAAAATCTACTGCTCGTTGAAACCCAAAGGACAATTTCGAATATCGCTTACAGCTTCAGTCACCCGTTCAGCCTGGGAAGTTGGGTCTGTGTGGTTTGATAAGCATTAAAAACAAGCCAACTTTATCTTTCTACTGGCGATCTCCCCCTTCCTAATTTCCTTTATTCTCTATAACTCGTTTCTGTTGCTTAGACGAGCGGAATTCGATTTCATCACTTTGTGTGTTTTTGCAGGTTCTCCCCGTTTCCCTACTCTCACGAAAAGCATTCACCCCCTACCACTGTTCTTTCTTTTATTTTTATTCTTTCGTATGTTTTATGTGTATGTGATGTGGTGCAGTTCCCTCTTCTAACTTAATCAAACTTGTCCAGTTGGGTATGGAGTGCGACAGTTCGTGGTGGCCGCTCCTTTTTATAATGTCCATTGCCAGTAGGTCCCTCAAGATGGGGGAAGAATGCGCAGTGTTTGTTGTATATACGTATTCTATCGCCCGAATAAATTGAAAACTTGTACTACGAAACAAGCACGTGATGTCGTATCTCTCGCAAACAAAAAATACAACTCCAACAGTACGACCATTACTGCTAGCAAGTGTATGAATATGAAACGAATTTCGTTATTACCATTTTATTAACTCATTACTTTCAACTTAATAAAAGAAGAAGATGTGTTAAGTTCTACCGAAAAAGGAGTTCGAATAACCTTGCCGAAAGACTTACGTTAAAAATCTTGTTTCGATGCTGTCGGATGAATATATCCTAATGTCTCCGTGACTAAGTTCGAATGTTCTTTATTAAAATTATTGTTTCCATTGTGTCGGATGAATATATCCTAATGTTTGCATAGTTAAGTTCCAATGTTCTTTATTAAAATTCTTGTTTCCATGGTGTCTTATGAATATATCCAAACTTCTCCGTGACTAAGTTCGAATATTCTTTATTAAAACTATTGTTTCTATGGTGTCGGATGAATATATCCTAATGTTTCCATAGCTAAGTTCGATTGTTCTTTATTAAAACTCTTATTTCCATGATGTCGGATGAATATGTTCAAACGTCCCCATGGCTAAGTTCCAATGTTCTTTATTAAAACTTTTCATGGTGCCGCATAAGTATATCGAAATGTTTCCATAACTAAGTTCCAAAGTTCTTTATTTAAGCTCTTGTTTCCAAATACAATCAAACCTTTTCCACGGCTAAGTTCCAATGTTCTATTTGTGTTTCTTTCGTAACGTGACACATCAATGTGATAGTTAAGTCGAGTGTTGCCCACAAGACAAGATTAGGGGCTATCTTGTTTCGAAAAGGTATGAAAGTGAAAAGAACTGTATCTCCTCAAAAAGTGTTATCTGTTCCTATTGTAATATTTCTTGTCTCGTCTCATGGGGAATACTAGTTAAGTCGCACATAGCCTAACTAACTAACTAACTCTATGGCCTATGGAACCCGGAGGTTCAATGCCGCGTTCACAAAAGCTCTCCACTGACTTCTATCCTTAACCAATTGGATCCAGTTTCTACTTTGTATTCCTATCTCTGCGAGATCCATCTTAATATTGTCCTCCCGTCTGCGCCTAGGTCTTCCTAATGGTCGTTTTCCGATTGGTCTTCCAGTCAAGAGTTTGAAAGCGTTTCTGCTTTCTTCCATTCTAGCTACATGACCTGCCCACCTAAACCTCCTAGACTTGACGACCCTAACAACGACCCTAACTGACGATCCTAACGACCCTAACAATGTTGGGTAAACCGTATAAATTATGTAGTTCCTCGTTATGAAATTTCCGCCATTCCCCATTCCCGTTCCTCTTGGGTCCGAATATTCTTCTCAGGATCTTGTTCTCAAATACTTTTAGTCTATGTTCTTCCCTCAAAGTAAGCGACCATGTTTCGCAACCATACAGAACAACAGGCATGATTATCGTTTTGTATATTTTAAGTTTCAAATTTCTCGACAGAATTCGCAACGACAGGAGATTTTGAAACGAATAGTAACACGAAATCCCTGCTTTTAGTCGACATTTAATTTCTTCGTGAATATGATTTTCGTCTGTTAATATTGATCCCAGATATTTGAAACTATCCACTTTATCAAAAGTATTATTGAATATTTTAACGCATCCACAATTTGCCGTATTGCGGTCCCGACGCACTTCCATGTATTTAGTTTTCTCTGCATTTACTTCTAAACCCATGTCCCTGCAAGCGTTTAATAAGATCTCTCCATTTCTTTCTATTGTTCTCCTATCATCCCCTATTAAATTTACATCATCAGCATATGCCATAACCTGGTGAATACCGTTCAACTGTAGGCCCTGGTTGCTATCTTTGATTTTCCTTATAGCGTATTCCAAAACAAAGTTAAACAATAATAGCGACAACGCATCTCCTTGTTTCAGGCCATTTTCGACGTGAAAGCTCGTGGGCAAAAATTTTCCTACCCGGACTTTACTTTGGGATTCATATAAACATATCTTAATTAATCTTATTAGCTTTCTCTACGGATGCGCACGAGACGAGTCGAGACAGGATTTTCCTGACAAAATTCGAGTCGAGACATTGCTTTTCCAATAGAGAAATATACATTTTTCGAGCCGAGACATCACTTTTACATCAAATTTTCGAGACGAGACAGCCACAAATCTTGTCTCTTGCGCATCCCTAGCTTTCTCGGTATTCCAAGTTCTGCACATAGCCTAATCCGCGGCCATGTTGCTTCCTTGACGTTAAGAGTACTGGGGTAATGTTAAGGTCACGAAGACAGGGGCAAAATAAAAGTTGCAAACTTGAAGATTTCTTTCTAATTAATACTAACAGTTTTCGATTTATAAAACGTTTAATTTTTGTTATTCTTTTAAGCTACCCTGTAATATTTTTACAGTAGGTAGGGGTCTGTTGTTCTGACTTGTCTATTTTCATATTCATGCAATGTATTTCTGTGAGGAAAGATTCCTAACAATTCATACTCCCTGAAATATTTAATATAATTACGCAAACAGTTGTGAATATCTTTTATCTTGTAAACATCAATAATAAATCATTGAAAGGACATTTAGAAGAAAAGTGGACAGAGTTTATATTTAAAATTGCTGTGTAAACCTCCGCCCGGTGGAGCTGAGGGAAACCATAGTAAAAATGGTCGATCGCTGGATTCGAATTCAGAACTTGCGGGTTACAAAGTGATAACTCTTAATCTTTCATCAATACACATTATCTATTATTACTCCAGAGTCCATGCACTTATGACGTTCATAAGCTCCACACCCAAATTTCTGGTCTAGAAGAACAGTTTTTGAAACAATTGTTTTTATATAGACATTACCATACCTGGCTTACTTTCGACATGTTTCATTGTCTGTAAGATATTTATTAAAATAAAAAAAACAATAATAAAAATAAAAAAAACTTTTCCACTGGTCTAGTGGCTAGCCCGTGCACCTTTGGTGAATGTGATCACAGGCAGAATATACGTATAATGGGGTATATACAGTCCTAAGTTTTTTGTAGTCCAACGTTTTTTGACCTTAAATTTGGGAAAGAACTGGCGTACAGGGGTGGGTATACGTTATACTTTTTGATAAATGGTCAAGCGTAAGACTACTAAAAATTCTAGCATTGACTCACGGGTTCGATTCCCGGTGGGAGAGCACTGAATTTTGAACGCATTAGGTGGTTTGGATTCCACCTTAAACTGTAGATCGACATCTCATATAACCTTGTGCTAAAAAAGAACAATAAACTTCATTAAACAGTTTTTTTTTTTTTTTTTTTTTACTACAGTCCTTTTTCACAATATCCAGTGCAAGGAGCGGCGTTGTCTGATAGCTTTGTTCCTGGATTATTAGAAAGCAATTTTGAAGATACGTCCTTATATGTCACTATAGTGTTAATAAATTTGGTTTTCAATATCGTAATTTCTGGCGTTAATGTTTTCCGTTATGCCTGTACACAAAACGAAGCGAAATTTGACAACGTCGCACTTGCACATCATTGGCTTTCGACAGACATCAAGAAGTTTGAGCCGGACTTTAACTAAAATTCAAACAAGAAAGGGAGAGAGTTTAGCGTGCCGAATAGCTTTTAAGGAACCAAATAAAGTATAAGCTGCGATAGTTATTTTGTGCTTGTGTAAGTTCATATTCGAATAATTTAAACAATGAAAATAAAATATCTTTCAGTTTAACGTCCCATGTTATACCTCTTAGGCTAATTAAGGTAAGCAGTTATTATGGAAGAACTGATGGCATAATAATGTTGGAGGGAACAAAAATATCCCGAGAAAACTCACGGATACGATGTTGCCCACGTAAATTACTTGACCGGGGATCGAACCATAGTCCTCACACACCAGAGGTTAGAATAATGAAAAAGTTAGAAAATATCTCTAGTCTTACTTAAAAGAACTTAAATCCTACAAGTACTGTAAAGAAAGAATAATGGAACAGCAGGTAGTTGTCCCATTAAACAGAGTAAGAGTTAATTTACTTAGACGAGTGACGAGAAAATCTTTACTTTAGCTTTTGTGAGTAATACCCTATCTCATTTCCTGAAGACTCGTATTTGTCAGTTCTGCGGTATTATGTAACTAATTCACACACTCGAAAGAAGAAATTAATACCCCTCTTTTCGTCGTATTCTTTCCCCTGATACAAGCAACTGGTCCATTAATATAGTGGAAAAATAAATATGTGAGTTGACATTGATAACCCTGGGCGCGATTCCAGACACATACAGCAAGCTTGAGTGGGCAGTGTTCCAATTCGTGTAGACATTGCTTATCTTTGAAACGTTAATCCCCTTTGTATTTGTCAGTGTCCCAGGCGAACAGGGTTAGTAAGTAAATGCTAAGCGTTATATCATCGCTGTGTTTACTATACGGACATAAAGTGGGATCATAATTTCTAAATGGTCCTCACTAAGCAGGTGTTTTAAGAACATATTTCGAGGCTTAAATATGGAGATCGTTATACCGGAAGATATATAATAAGGCCCTGAGTACACATACAATACGTTCAGTTCATTTGAAGAACGAGATACAGAACTGGCTGCTGTTGTCTTTACGTCTCTGAACAGTATTTGGATTATTCGTCTTTTATTTAACATGTTTAATGAGAATTCTTCCTTACTAGATTAGTTTCTAACTTTTCGTTTGTTTTACTATACCGTACATATTAAATTTACGAACTTTTCTGTTTTAGGGGTCTTTTCTAAATACATACATTCTTCGCTCCGCACACTGTTTTTTTTTTCGACCGATATATGTCATTAAGGTTAATAACTGAGTGTTGCCAGCTTTTTTACTTCCTTGAATTATTCTTGTTTTCTATAATATTACTATAATTTTAATTTATTTCTGAACTACAGAGTCATCTAGTGTCAAGAAGAGAACTACGAAGCGTAACAAGATTTAGACGCTAATCCGTTACTATACGAACAATTTGAAATGATTCATTTCCCAAGATATTCTACCCTGCAACCATCGATCATCCTCAATATGATGATCATCGGTATGAACAATTGCACGACATCGCAGTTTCCACAACAGACTTCTTTACACCTGTCCCACTTCTTCCTACAGGATTTCTAGATAACATTTACCATATGAACCCAATGTATTGATGAAAAGCGTTGTTTGAGGACGTCCACAACCACAGTAATCCATGGGACTAGCATCTAGTCCTTTAACGGGAATATTCTCGTATGGAATATAGCATAGATACCAGTTCCAGCTACCCTACGTCGGTAGAAGGCCATTTTTGTTAATGTCTGATTTACAGCTTAGTCGTAGTGCGATTCCACATGATGAGTTTCGACACTATGCAATGTTGGTATTTCAACTGTGTAAACTAAGGGTAGGATATATTCTGGTATTGATTTTAACATTTTCTCGACCGTACGAATCCGCTATATACCACAAGAACGTGTAAATTTGATTGGTTTAAAATTTTGGATTCCCTTCAGCACCGATGTTACATTATATGTGGACCTACTGCTTAATGTGGAATCCCAGAACCACCGGGAATCGAGTCCGAGTCTCCTACACCTCAGACACAAGCTAACCATATGGTTACGAAACTCTTAGAAATATTATTTTAACTTCACGTGACATCCCTGAAACTGATGAGAACAGCAGTCAAATCCAAGAAATGGAATTGATTCAATTTATTTGATACTTGTGCGAATGATATTGAATAATGTCGATTTAAAATACTTGGTAGCTATTGAGTAGATTGGCAACTTTTACTCCCCTCCCAGACTTTCCTCAAGGACCGCCAGTGGCATGGTAGATATTTTATCTCTCAAAACTGTATTGGTATATATTTTTGAGGTATGTAGTACGAGTCCATTGTTAATCCATCTTCCAACTGCAAAATGGTGGGAAGCTAATCTTCATTTGTCATTACCCTTCAATATGTTTAACTAGCAAAAGGTAATCAGTGACATCCGCTGTTTGTCCAGTTCATTTGTAATACTAGAGGAGATATTTCTCTGGAGTACAGGTGCATGAAGTGTAATATTTATGATGTTTACTTTCTGCAGGGATCGCTTTTAATACATTGATGTGCTAATAGAATGATCTATACTTTTGTAAGCAAACAGTTGTTATTATTATTATTTTTTTTTTCATGCCAGATTAATTAGGAATATGAAGATCTATAGAATCTAACGATATACATATCCTGTCACAAACAGAGGTTTTCAATTTGTTTTTAAAGCATATATATATATATATATATATATATATACATACATTCATATATATATATGGATTCACTCTCGGTAGTAGATAAAATTTGTCTATTAGAATTAAACTGTCTGGTTGATAGATTACCAGTCCTCGGCAGTATTTCATTCAAAATCCTAGCTGTGTTACATGAGAGATAAGGTTTCAGTGGTAATTGAAAATGTTGTTCCTGCCTACTCATGTTTATATACGCTGTGCTCCAAACTAATTTTGTTCACAATGACCCTTCTTCTCTCTCTGCTGAGTGGTAGAGTTTCTCTCTATCTGTGCTCGATGCCTCTCCCAAAGGAGATGTAACTAGGTGTTTTGCAAGTGAACAAACGCAGGTGATGACGTTGAATACATTCACAGCTCTGAGATGATAGAGGGTTTGTAAAGCATTAGTTTATGACAAGTCTGATGTGAGTAATTTTAGGTCTGGTTTAGCTTGAACGCAAACTAGCCGAAGGAAATCATCGTTGCCGAGAAAATTATTCCTTGTTGGCTGTTAAATAGCACTGGCGCTATCTCTGTGCGTTCTTTTTTGGGTTACAGAGCTCTCGGTTGTTTTGTCAGTTCGGTTCATCAACAACACTTGTTTCGTCTACCCACTTGTTTTTTTTCTTTTCTACTTTGTTTCCTTTAGAGGCTAATCAGTCTTCTTTTGTTCCACCCTTTAACCACAGTCATTGTAATCTCATTCACTCTTTCCCCCTTTATATGGAGTTTTTTGTTGGTTTCTCTTTAGCTTTTTTTTTGTTTTTATTTTTTTTAAATTCTGATGTCTGGTTTTGTGAATGTATATGCTAGGAAGGGTTCACGTGATGATGCCTTGAAAGTGAGTAACACTAAACAAAAGGGGATGTCATGTATTTCTAATATTGGAATTAAATCACTTTTTACTTCTTCAACTAACGAAATTGAAAACAAGAACAAGGAAGTAGTTACTTTGTACTGCCGCCATGTTGTCCATATGATCAGAGATGCCAGCTTGTAGATTGCATACTTTTCTTCGAACTATTTGTGTATTGTATGCGACATCTTTTCTGTTTCTTTTGCTCGTTTTCTACTGATCAAATAAAATTAAATATTTCAGGTAGTTTAATGTTTGTTAATTATGCCTAATAGATGAAAGGAGAAGGCGGAAAAATGCAAATAAGTAATTATAAAAGAAATGGTTGAAATTAATCAATTAGAGGGATACGGATAATGTCTATGTCAGGGAATCAGTGATTTCTCTTGAAACAGATCTCCTTCGGAGCTAAACGGTTAGCGCACGCGTCTTTAGCGTGGGAGTCCCGGGTTTGATTCTTGGCGGAAGCGCATGTGGTTCGAATTCCACGTTAATCAGTAGCTCCTGTTTCATATAAACTCAAAATCAACTCAATCAATTCTCTTGAAACAATTCCGTAAGGGATAATTACTCTTTAGGTGAATTTATTACGGACGATTTTCTCAAGGAATTTTATCTATACTTAATGAATAAATATTTCACCAACAAGGCTACAATTCGACATGAGTTATTTCTTGTGAAAAAGTTTACAGTTCGATTGCTCACTCTTTGAGATGAGTTTCTGCGGACGGTTGTTGGTTGGGGAAGCTTCTTCGGACAGTTGTCTCAGAAGTGGTGTAGGCAGTTTTGGTTCGGGTGAGTTTCTTCGGACGATTGTCTAACAAATGATATAATCAATTTTGGGGACGACTTTTCTTCGCACGAAGTTTTCTGGAAACTCCTATTAGACCTATAATTTTATTCATATTTCGTAAATAAATACGGTATGTCGGTAGTAAGTTCCTAAAGTACGAGGGCTAGTCAAGAAAGACTTGGACTGATTTTTTTTCTAGGCAATTTATTATTACTCAGCAACAGGCACATGATCCTTTTCAAAGTAGTCCCCGCCCATTTGAATGCACTTTTTCATTCGAGTCTTCCAGTCCCCAAACACGTGTCGCAGGCCATTCTTTGAGAGGTCCTTCAAAACCGCCTCCGATGCCTTCAGAACCTCGGAATTATCGGAGAAGCGGCGTCCACGCAGTCTGGATTTTAGGGCAGGGAATAGAAAAAAGTCGCACGGTGCGGTAGGCGTCTCCACCATCCTCAAACCTTTGCAACAGCTCCCTGCAAGTCTCCACTCGAACGGCCTTCTGCTCTGGTGTCAGGAGTCGCGGAATCCATCGCGCACACACTCGGCTCATGTGGAGGTGGTCATACAAAATTTTGAAGGCACTGCCATGAGATATGCGTAGTGCGGCTGCCAGATCGTCGATACTGATGCGGCGATCTTCTCTAACAATGACTGCTGCCGTGTTAATGTTCACCTCAGTAACAGCTGACGCTGATACACCTGGTCCACCAGCTTTCGTGATTGTCATTCGGCCCTCTTTAAACTCTTTGAACCACCAGAACACGGTACTTCGTGGCAGAGCGTCATCTTTGTAGGCTGCTCTCAACATTTCTAGAGTTTCTGTTGCACTTTTCCCCAGGCGATAGCAGAACCGTATAGCTGCAAATTGTTCATCTCGTAATGACTCCATTTCTTCTACAGGCGACTTCTAGAGGCGGCGCAGAACATCACCTGCAATAAAAAGTCGTGGTTACCAAACATGCAATGATTCCTTAACAACATTTTATATAAATATGCACAGCAAGACCCACTCTACTTGTATGCCAAACTATGAAGCTCCAGCGTTAACAGAACTGCCGGGAAAAAATCAGTCCAAGTCTTTCTTGACTTGCCCTCGTAATTATTTAATTTAAGGAATATGGTCGAGAAATTTCAGTGGACGTGGCCAGTATCTTTTACTACTTCGGTGGTATACTCCTTCGTCCTATTTTGAGGTTGTATTGTGTACTTTCCTTTTTAGAACTCTCTCGTGCCTATTATAGAGCCAGTGTGATATAGTCTAATGAATCTGAAGTTACATTGTAGGTCAATGTCTCATAGCATTGGCGCTGAAATAGACCCTAAACTCCAGCAAAACATATTTAAACTTATAAATTTCATGCTGGCATCAATATAACCAGCAATCCTTATAATCAAAAAGATGCAAATAAATACGTGCAGTACAATAATACTATAATGAAGACTGTGTCTTACGTATATGTCCAGTACTAAATACTAATGGAACAATTTTCTTGTTATTGTTAAGGTTCGAAGGTCTGATGGATAAGATAACAAAACATGAAATATTGTACTCTGCAAGACTACCTCTTTTTCTTTTTATAATGAGGACAGGCATGAAAATAGCAATATTTCACAATTAGTTGATGTTGTTCTTAGTTGTCAGTTTGAATATTTAACCTTAATAATCCGTGTCCCATACTTAAAGGAAAGTTTGCAAAGTTTACAAAGCAACAATAGCATGTAAATTGTTGCTTGTTCGTTAATTTTAATGTCTTATGTCTGTAAATAATGTGTCCCCACTCCCTCACAGACTTTTGATGCCCTAGTTGTCCTTATATCAAGAGACAGGCAGCATTATAGTTAAGTTCATGATCAGTAGGACCCGGAAGTTGAGGAAAAATCCTATTTTTTACTAGTGCTTAAAGACGAGGCTTAACATAATATATGTTCATTTTGGGTCATTGTAGGCTAGAAAATGGCGGATTTTATTTGTCCTTTTTTGCCTTTTTCGGCGTTTTTTTTTTTTTTTTTTTTTTTGTTTTGTTTTTTTGTTACAGCTTTCCATAGGTCTTAACGTCTTTTTCTGCACTTCATCTTTCGACAAATTTACTGGCCATGAACTGGCCAATTACCACCACCTCTAAAACATCTTTTCTTTAGCAAAGAAAATTCAAAAGATAAGACATTCTTCAACGACTGGACTGATAAGATCAGATCTGCAACAATCACAAGTGAGATAAGGAGGCGTAAGAATGTCCTCCAGCAGGAGGGGTGAGGGGGCTTCTTATTTTAGTTTGTACTTTAGTTTGTGGAAGAAGGACAGACTGTTAACCTACCAGAAGCTTGTATTTCTTGAGCATTATATTCATTAAATATGTAATTCTAATTAAATTGGGTCTTACTTTTACGTCCTTTTTTCTCAGTTTTTAGGTCTTTTTTAAAATATATTTTTAGGTCTTTTTATAGGCTTTTTTAGGCCATTTTTAGGTCTTCAACTCCCGAGCCCTAATAATCATTGTGTTTAGTCCAATCCCATGCTGGTAATGCTTACTTTTAATGCAAAATGTTAAAACACAAGTCGTTTTTTCTTTTCAATGTTTCACCCAAGTCCGGACCCCCCCCCCCCCTCCCGAATAAATTTCGTAGCACGACATACATGTGTACATTTTCTCAATAAACATATTACTTGCTTAGCAGAGAAATAATTGGTGGAGCATAAAGATTTGATCTTAACACTTCAACTGTACTCGATTTTTTTTCTGAAAGTGTAAGTGGCAGTACTTAAGGGTCTTCACTACAGCGAAATTAAACTACCGCTAATTTTAGAGTTTTCCTGTAATATCTTCAAAACAAATAAAAATATTCGAAAAGCAGAAACGTAGTTAACTAGACAATACGATTTTGCATGCGATATCGTTATCACAACTCATTTATATACTTTCGATTTGGAGCTGTAGATAGATTTAGCATTTTTTGCGGGTTCTGTAAATAACGGCATACCAAAAGCAGATAGGTGTATTGTGGTAAAGGTATCACATGTAAAATCGTATTATCTAGTTCACTACGTTTCTGCTTTTCGAATATTTCTATTTGTTTTTAAGATAATACAGAAAAATATAAAATTAGCGGTAGTTTAATTTCGCTGTAGTGAAGACCCTTGATTACTTATCGCCTTTTTGGGTGTAGAATAGCAGCGGCCCAATACTACATAGACATAATGTCGTGTAGTATACTACATAGACATAATGTCGTGTAGTATTGGACCCCCCAAAATTGGACCCCGTCCAACAATTGTATTGTTGGACCTCCCTACCATTTTGGACCCCTCCCAACAAAAATCTCTTGGTGCGCGCATGCTACAAATTGACAAGTGCATTGAAACCCTTCGAAAAATGTACTATTTTCCACGTGACACAGAAATTTAGGAACATACGTGTTCTTGTCATTAATTCAGTTTGTCCTACGTTTTGTGCGGGGCTTATGGCGTTGTTAAGGCGAGTGAATTATTATTATTATTATTATTATTATTATTATTATTATTATTATTAATAATAATAATAATAATAATAATAATAATAATAATAATAATAATAATAATAATAATAAGGCAAAACCTAATCAAAAATGTAAGAAAAACACACGAACAGATGTTGTCTACCACATAGGATCTATCCAATGGCCTCTGTTCGAGTCAGAGTGTTGTACCACTTCGGCACTATGCCCTCTACATTTGGATATAGCAAGATGAAAAGTTACTGTAGTATAAACAGGACTTTTGGGAGAAGAGTAACAGCAATCCTGATAGGATAGGATAGGATTAGCGTAGGAGTAAGTTTCTCACCCAATTTCATTTCCAAGATTTACAGTTATCTGATTTGTTCGACAGAAATATGTAATATATATATATATATATATATATATATATATATATATATATATATATATATATATATATATATATATATATATATCTTGAATTTCCTACATCTAAAATTTGAAATTTCCGAAGGCCTGTTGAAATAGTAAAAAAGCTAAGAAGGCAAACCATAATCGCTCGTTTCTACAGTTCCATATGTTTATAGTTTCTGAATAAACAGTCTATATGCTGATAAAGTTGACTGAGATTAAAAAAAAAAAAAAAAGAAGAAAAGAAATAGAACGGAAATTCAAATTGTGAGCTACATAGAAGTATCTCATGCTTTTAATCTTTACAAATTTTGATACAAAAGCTAACATTGTAATTAATCTGTGGTTTCCTGTGCTGCAATCTAAACTGGTGTAAATATTTGAAACAGCTGTTAGAAACAAGTTCAACAGCTCGTCACTTTTTTTTTTTTTTTTTTTTTTAAATAATACACATTTGCCCTTCGTCGCTTGTTGCCACCACCACTATACACAAGGCGGGACATTACGTTGTGGAAACTGATATCTTTGTCCAGTACAGAATTTCGTCTCATCCTCCCTGGTTCAACAGTAGCAGTCACGACAACACATTTGCCAACTTTGTAAATCACACACACACACACACACACAGGAATCTACACTCCATCAAATTCCCACAAAATCCCTCTAGACATTCCCTCATACAAAAATGGTGACATGGTGTACACATCATTGAAAACGTTTTATTGGAAGTCCAATGAGGTATAAACCGTGGTATATTGTAATTTTCGTGGAAATTATATGTGTTGAAGACCGACCCGACCCCACCCGTGACCCAAATTGACTGACCCGACCCGACAACCCGACCCGAGCTGACCCGATTGGCCCGACCCAAAGTGACCCGAGTGAACCAACCCGAGGTGACTTAACCCGACAACCGACCCGAGTGACTTGAACTTACAATCTAACCAGTTTGAGAGAGCTAGAACTTTACAAAACTGCCACCAGAAAAAAAATGCTGACCAATTCTTATGCATAAATCATTGTTTCGGCTTTTTTTACTTGTAGTATAATTATCCTCCTCCTCCTCCTCAGTGTTCTCCCATTAATAAACAGGCCAGTTTCCGTGAATTAGGTAAGAAGCTTCCATTTTTGCGATTTCCCGCTAATATCTGCCTCGCAACCCAACATAAAGTACCACCCTCCTTATTACAATCTATCAATTCCAACCTTCTTACACACTCTCGCTCTCCTAATATCACCCCCTTTACTACATCCCTCAGAATGCAATCCCTTAGCAAGATCAAAACTTGTGATCCGTCCATTTTTCGCTTCCTTATATCGTCTAATATTGCTCTCGTCTCTTGCATTTTTTCAGCATTTCCTTATTCGTTTTCCTCTCTACCCTGCTAACCTTCTTTATTTTACTCCACATCCAAATTTCCAAGGTTAAAATTTAGGCAATCAAGTTCAAAAGTCAAAATAAAATTTGACTGAGTTCTGAAGACAAGTTCTGAAGGCTAAAAGAATAAAAGTTCTGAAGACAACATTATTTTCTAGTAAGGAATGTATATAGAACTTCTTTTAATATTTTTTGCTGTGTAACAAACAACAATTTCATCACGTTAACATTCCGATTTTTCTATTTAAAAACAGCGTTGCTGTCTGATAGAATCATAAGGAACTAATTGCACTGAAATATCATTCTGTAGGGAATTACCTTTTATTTTTTCTTGATTAATTTATCTAGAAGATATTTGCAACGTTATATAAAATTAGCAAGTATTTTATTGCGGAGAAAGTCAAATCACTACTCCAGCAATAATAATAATAATAATCTGAAGGTGACCAAGAAAGTTCTGTCTCTTTGTGGAGGTCTGTGTTCAATTGGCCCTCACACCGTGAGTTGAATGCGAATGGATATAAGGTGAAGGTCAGTTGTTGGACGAGACGAGACGAGACGAGACAGAATTTTCATGAAAGGGTACGAGATGAGACAGAGCTCTTTCAGTAGAAACATATGCACTTTTCCAGACGAGACTACCTTCACGACACATTTTCGAAACGAGAATGCCCCAAACCAGGTCTCGTGAGCAACACTAGTGAGTATATCCAACATACTACTTGGTTGTGGCTGTTCAGATGCACCGTGAACGTGCGTAAGGACTGAGTGAACATGGGGCCTTCACAGAGCGTCATAAGGGCTTGTTTGCTGTACGAGTTCAAATTGCTGCTCCGCGGAGCGGAAAATATGACAGGCCTTTGGTGAGGGTGTCGTGACTACGCGGAGAGTGCAGTGGTATGACGGTTTAAGGACGGTGACGAAACACTCGAAGACGCACCACGTGCCGGAAGACAAACAGATGTTCAAAATAAAGATCTTCGGGCAGCAATTGAGGCGAAGACAGACATGTGAGGAACTGGTACTACCTTTCAGTGTAAGTGGAGAAACCATTCTGCACCACCACCATCAACTTGGGAAGCACTGCAAGTTGGGTTGATAGGTCCTACATGATTTGACTTGGAGCCAGAAAGCAACGCGAGCAGACACCTGTGTTTCTTTGGTGTCTCGTCTGAGGAAGGAGCAATTTCTGAACAGGGTGTTGACATGTGATGGGAAGTGGGTCCTGTACGAAGCTCCACGGCGCCGTCATTGTTGGTTAGCATCCCATGAACCGGTTCAAAAACAGCCCAAGCCAGCACCACGCCAGAATAAGGTTCTCCTGTGCATTTTGTGGACTGCTCGAGTTATCGTCCATCGGGAACTGCTACCAGTTGGTCAGATCATCAATGCAACTGTGTACTGTCACTGTGTACTGTCTGGATCCAGCAGTTCTGAATCGCAAAGGGGTCCTCTTGTTACAAGGCAACGCTAAGCCCCACGTGGCTAAAATGACCCAGTACATCATTCTACGCCTTGGATGGAAAACACTATTGGATCCGCCATACTCCACGGACATTGTACCGTCCGATTACCACCTGTTCCATTCCTTGGACAATCACCTTAGAGAACGCCAATTCAAACAGCTAGTAGAGGTTCAATATGCACTTGATATCTTCTTCACTTCACGTCCCACCAAGTTCGACTGCGATGGAATCCATGGCCTTCCAGAACGTTTTCAGAAGGTCGTCGAGGCTGATGGAGACGATTTTTGATATTCCAGGTACGTCTTAGGTTACATACCAATGTTCGAAGGTGTTGGTGAAAAGGCGGCGGAACTTTCTTGAGCACTCTTAAAGTTATAATAATAATAATAATAATAATAATAATAATAATAATAATAATAATAATAATAATAATAATAATAATAATAATAATAATAATAATGTGTCCTGCCCAAAGGCAGATGTTTGATCCGAAGGTCCATGGGTATTGATTCCACCTCGTACCAAGTAAATTTTCTGGTGGACAAACCCCATGTGCATGGGTTTTCTCGGTGTTCTCCCATTTCCTCCCACTTTCTTCATTCAACCACTTCAATTATTTCTCATCATCACTGTCTCTCTTAGCGTTGGTGCATAACGTGGGACGTTAACTAGATATTTCCTTTCAATTTCACTTAATGTGACATTTAACTTGACATAGAAACGCAGAAAGGAAAAAAGTCAGTAGTAATATTAATTACAATTACAATACCAATTAGTTAATATAGGGTAAAATTAAAATTTTATTACTATTTCACCTTCAATTAGTCACATTTATCATTCATTCACCAACTTCGAATTGAATTCCACAACAAAGCTCTTTATAGTATTCCGTATAGAAAATAAGTGAAGAATGTGACGACCCGACCCGAGTGACCCGACACGAGCTAACCCGACTGACCCGACCCGACAACCCGACCCGTAACCCGACCCGTTTGAGAGCACTATCAGAGGGGTACTATTTACAGTACAATTTATTTTGTATGGTTTAGCATACTTTAAGGCTACCATACTTTTTGAAAACAGAAAAAACGGGACATCTTACAAATTAGTAATAAATATTGCATTTTGTATTAATTTTATCTTTCGAATTTTACTACAGTATCGCACTAGGTATACAACTTAAAATAATGTATTAATATAGTCCATACTCAGTGGCGTATTTAGGGGTAGGGCTTCCGGGCTCAAGCCCCCCACCGAAATCTTACTTACTATAGTAAAGTATATGAAATATCTTGCAGAATTTTCGTATTTTCAGGCAAAGCATCCCCGGAAGTTAGCAAAGCCCCTCCCGAAACAAAATCGTAAATACGCCACTGTCCATACTTAATCAACAGTGCTAAAAATTATTATAGAAGCTAGAAGCTGTTATACAATATAAACGCAATCAGTGAACATACAATATTTAGGCAAAAATTATATTTTCAATATTATTACGCATACCACCTTTACATGCTCTACATGTCTATAAAGAAAAATATCCAGATTTATGAAGTTGTTTCAAAATTTCAATAGGCTAATTTATTGTTGTTAACCTAAAATGCGAACTAAAAGAAAGCAATTTGCATAATTGTTTTTCTGAAGCAGAAAAAAAATGTGTTTTCGGGGCTGGTCTGCAACGTCACAAGAATTTGTTGCCACCTCGGGGTATACATTCTTACTTTTAGTGATAAGAGTGCTACTTAGGAGGATTTAAACATCGCATGTTATATCCGGGGAAGCAGCGATTGCAATAATAATAAAGATTAGAATGAAATTGTTCCTATAGTATTGTCGGAATTGAAAGCAAAAGGAATAAGTCGATTTTATTATCTTTTCAGAAATTTTGATATGTAATTAATAATAATAATAAAGAAAAAAACAGGACAAGAAGGAAAATTTCTGCACACCGGGACAAATTTTAAGAAACCGGGGCGTATGGTAGCCTTACATACTTATTTGCATGCGGAGTGTCAGTACGGAGCCACTACGTAGCAGAGTTGAAACAAAACCTCGTAAATAGGTTGCCAACTCAGGAAAACAAAATTACCGGCACACCCTCAAAATTCTCTGTACAAATGAGAAACTGAAGACTGTATTGATCGTTATTATATTTACCAGCAATTGCCACTTGTTTAAAATTATCGAAACAGATGAATAATACTGGATATTAATCTTTATGTAACAATAGTTGATTCATAAAATGAAATTTATTCTATAAACTTCACTTCAAACAAAGGAAATTGCTTTAAAAAGTCATTTTCTACTCTCAATAAATGAATAAAATTCTTTTACAATAAAATATAAGTGTTATCAAATTTGTTATGTTAAATAAATAAAAAAAAACTGCCATACGTTAAAAAATATCGATAATGTATAATACAACGGAAATTTGTGTTTGTAAAGGCACTGTTGAAAAATTTCGATGTTCAATGTTATATTCTGGATTGCAGATTCCAAAATACCGGTCAGAAGGGGTCTAATAAGAAGTTTGTACCGGTCACCGGCCTTAATCAAAATTACAGCAAATACCGGCCAGTTAGCAACTCTACTCGTAAATCAGAATGCTGAATGCACCAAAATACTTCACCATGCATTCTATAGTTTCTGCAAAATGAGTTTAATGAAGATGATCATATAAAACAAAATACTGTGTTATAATTTTCCCTTTAACAGTCTACTTTGTGGATTTGTTATATCTTCCACTTATCAATTTCCTGTACGAGATGAGAATAACGGTTTCTGCGCAAGATAGAAAGAAAAAAATACATTTTTCTCATAAGGATTCAGTTCACGTAAGAAATAATGAATAAGTTTAATAATAAGAGCCGAGGAGTGAAAAACTAACTCAGCAATAATGATTGTAAGTATAAATATAAATATAAAAAAACAAAAAAAAAAAACATTTAATTCCATCATCGTTAGGATAAGATCAATATAGTGAATCACACGATAGTGTGAACAAACCAAACCACACAATAGTGTGAACGAAGTCCTGTTAGAAAAATACTCCATAAATGTGACACATTTTTTAATGCTTCTACCATATATACAAACCCTCACATTGTTTTCGTTCTGGCGGCGCCCCTAATAGAGTACAAACGAAAATTTCGCCTGCACATTTCTGTGCAAATGATGTACAAGCGATTGATATAATTTGTGATTGAATTGGATATGGTGGGGGCTACCATTTAGACAGCCCCACTTTGTTTTCGTTCTGGCGGCGCCATTAATTGTGTACAAACGAAAATTACGCATGCATATTTCTGTACAAACGATGTACAAACGATTACGAAAATTTGTGATTCAATTGGACATGTTGGTGGGAAGCTACCAGTTAGAGAGCCCCCAGTTTGTTTTCGTTCTGGCGGCGCCCCTAATTGTGTACAAACGAAAATTTTGCCTGAACATTTCTGTAAAAACGACGTACAAACGATTGCGACAATTTGTGATTGAATTGGACATGGTCGGGGGCTACCACTTAGACAGCCCCACTTAGTTTTCGTTCTGGCGGCGCCCCTAATTGTGTACAAACAAACATTTCGCCTGCTCGTTTCTGTACAAACGAAGTACAAACGATTCCGACAATTTGTGATTCAATTGGACAAGGTGGGGAGGTATTACTTAGAAAGCACCCCACTTAGTTTTCGTTCTGGCGGCGCCCCTAATTGTGAACAAACAAACATTTCGCCTGCCCGTTTCTGTACAAACGAAGTACAAACGATTGCGATAATTTGCGATTGAATTGGACATGGTGGGGGGGCTACCACTTAGACAGCCCCCTTTTTTCTGTTCTGTCGGCGCCCATAATTGTGTACAAACGAAACTTTTGCCTGCACATTTCTGTACACACGAAGTAGAAACGATTGCGATAATTTGTGATAGAATAGAACATGTTGGTGGGGGGCTACCAGTTAGACAGTCCCCCACTTTGTTTTCGTTCTAGCGGCGCCCCTAATTGTGTACGAACATACATTTTGCCTGCACATTTCTGTACAAACGAAGTACAAACGATTGTGACAATTTGTGATTCAATTGGACATGATGGGGGCGGGCTACCACTTAGACAGCCCCCACTTTGTTTTCGTTCTGGCGGCGCCCCTAAGTTTGTTCAAACAAACATTTCGCCTGCACATTTCTGTACAAACGATGCACAAACGAATGCGACAACTTGTGATTGAATTGGACATGGTGGGGGGGCTACCACTTAGACAGCCCCCATTTTTTTCTGTTCTGGCGGCGCCCTTAATTATGTACAAACGAAAATTTCGCGTGCACATTTCTGTACAAACGAAGTACAAACGATTGCGACAATTTGTGATTGAATAGGACATGGTCGGGGGCTACCACTTAGACAGCCCCCAATTTTTTTCGTTCTGGCGGCGCCCCTAATTGCGTGCGAACATACATTTCGCCTGCACATTTCTGTACAAATGAAGTACAAACAATTGCGACAATTTGTGATTCAATTGGACATGGTGGGGGGGGCTACCACTTAGCCCCCATTTTTTTCTGTTCTGGCGGCGCCCCTAATTGTGTACAAACAAAAATTTCGCCTGCACGTTTCTGTACAAACGAAGTACAAACGATTGCTATAATTTGTGATTGAATAGGACATGGTGGGGGGGGGGGGCTACCAGCTAGACAGCCCCCAATTTGTTTTCGTTCTGGCGTCGCCCCTAATAGTGTACAAACGAAAATTTGGCCTGCACATTTCTGTACAAACAATGTACAAACGATTGCGATACTTGGTGATTCAATTGGACATCGTGGGGGGAGCTACCACTCAGACAGCTCCCCACTTTGTTTTCGTTCTGGCGACGCCCCTAAGTTTGTTCAAACAAACATTTCGCCTGCACATTTCTGTACAAACGATGCACAAACGAATGCGACAACTTGTGATTGAATTGGTTTTGGGGGGGGCTACAACTTAGACAGCCCCCATTTTTTCTGTTCTGGCGGCGCCCTTAATTATGTACAAACGAAAATTTCGGGTGCACATTTCTGTACAAACGAAGTACAAACGATTGCGATAATTAGTGATTGAATAGAACATGTTGGTGGGGGGGGGGGGTACCAGTTAAACAGCCCCAATTTGTTTTCGTTCTGGCGGCGCCCCTAATAGTGTACAAACGAAAATTTGGCCTGTACATTTCTGTACAAACAATGTACAAACGATTGCGGCAATTTGTGATTTAATTGGACATGGTAGGGGCTACCATTTAGGGGAACTCCCTCGAGAGGAATCACTCTACTTATTTATTGCAAAAAGCAGAATTTAAAAATTCGCATTCGTCCAAAGTTATCGTGTGAAGTAACAGCCGTTTGTATGTACGTACTAATATTGCTAAGTTCCACTACGCGATCCCAATTAATAGTTCATATACCCGCGCCACGGGACTGACTTCATCGAGGGAGTCGAGGGAGTCGAGGGAGTAAAAATAATTACTAGAGGGAGTCGAGGGAGTAAAAATATTCACTCGAGGGAGTAAAAATATTCACTCGAGGGAGTAAAAATATTCACTCTAGGGAGTCGAGGGAGTAAAAATTTTCACTCGAGGGAGTAAAAATATTCACTCGAGGGATTCCAAGGAGTAAAAATATACACTCAAGGGAGTCGAGGGAGTAAAAATATTCACTCGAGGGAGTCGAGGGAGTAAAAATATTCACTCGAGGGAGTCGAGGGAGTAAAAATATTTACTCGAGGAAGTCGAGGGAGTAAAAATATTTACTCGAGGAAGTCGAGGGAGTAAAAATATTCACTCGAAAGAGTAAAAATATTCACTCTAGGGATTCGAGGGAGTAAAAATTTTCACTCTAGGGAGTAAAAATTTTCACTCTAGGGAGTAAAAATTTTCACTCTAGGGAGTAAAAATATTCACTCTAGGGAGTAAAATTATTCACTCGAGGGAGTAAAATTATTCACTCGAGGGAGTAAAATTATTCACTCGAGGGAGTAAAATTATTCACTCGAGGGAGTAAAATTATTCACTCGAGGGAGTAAAATTATTCACTCGAGGGAGTCGAGGGAGTAAAAATATTCACTCGAGGAAGTCGAGGGAGTAAAAATATTCACTCAAGGAAGTCGAGGGAGTAAAAATATTTACTCGAGGAAGTCGAGGGAGTAAAAATATTTACTCGAGGAAGTCGAGGGAGTAAAAATATTCACTCGAGGAAGTCGAGGGAGTAAAAATATTCACTCGAGGAAGTCGAGGGAGTAAAAATATTCACTCGAGGGAGTCGAGGGAGTAAAAATATTCACTCGAGGGAGTCGAGGGAGTAAAAATATACACTCGAGGGAGACGAGGGAGTAAAAATATTCACTCTAGGGATTCGAGGGAGTAAAAATTTTAACTCGAGGGAGAAAAATATTCACTCTAGGGAGTCGAGGGAGTAAAAATATACACTCGAGGGAGACGAGGGAGTAAAAATATTCACTCGAGGGATTCGAGGGAGTAAAAATTTTCACTCGAGGGAGTCGAGGGAGTAAAAATTTTCACTCGAGGGAGTCGAGGGAGTAAAAATTTTCACTCGAGGGAGTCGAGGGAGTAAAAATTTTCACTCGAGGGAGTCGAGGGAGTAAAATATTCACTCGAGGGAGTCGAGGGAGTAAAATATTCACTCGAGGGAGTCAAGGGAGTAAAAATATTCACTCAAGGAAGTAAAAATATTCACTCGAGGGAGTAAAAATATTCACTCGAGGGAGTAAAAATATTCACTCGAGGGAGTCGAGGGAGTAAAAATATTCACTCCAAGGACTCCCTCAAGTGAATATTTTTACTGCCTCTCTTCCCACGAGTGAATATTTTTACTCCCTCGACTCCCTAGAGTGAATATTTTTACTCCCTCGAGTTAAAATTTTTACTCCCTCGAATCCCTAGAGTGAATGTTTTTACTCTTTCGAGTGAATATTTTTACTCCCTAGAGTGAATATTTTTACTCCCTCGACTCCCTCGAGTGAAAATTTTTACTCCCTCGACTCCCTCGAGTGAATATTTTTTATTCCCTCGGCTCCCTCGAGTGAATATTTTACTCCCTCGAGGAAAAATTTTTACTCCCTCGACTCCCTCGAGTGAATATTTTTACTCCCTCGAGTGAATATTTTTACTCCCTCGAGTGAATATTTTTACTCCCTCGACTCCCTCGAGTGAATATTTTTACTCCCTCGACTCCCTCGAGTGAATATTTTTACTCCCTCGACTCCCTCGAGTGAATATTTTCACTCCCTAGAGTGAATATTTTTACTCCCTCGACTCCCTCGAGTGAATATTTTTACTCCCTCGACTCCCTCGAGTGAATATTTTTACTCCCTCGACTCCCTCGAGTGAATATTTTTACTCCCTCGAGTGAATATTTTTTCTCCGTCGACTCCCTCGAGTGTATATTTTTACTCCCTCGACTCCCTCGAGTGTATATTTTTACTCCCTCGACTCTTTCGAGTGAATATTTTTACTCCCTCGACTCCCTCGAGTGAATATTTTTACTCCCTCGACTCCCTCGAGTGAATATTTTTACTCCCTGGAGTGAAAATGTTTACTCCCTCGAGTGTATATTTTTACTCCCTCGACTCCCTCGAGTGAATATTTTTACTCTCTCGACTCCCTCGAGTGAATATTTACTCCCTCGAGTGAATATTTACTCCCTCGAGTGAATATTTTTACTCCCTCGAGTGAATATTTTTTCTCCCTCGACTCCTTAGAGTGAATATTTTTACTCCCTCGACTCCCTCGAATGAATATTTTTACTCCCTCGACTCCCTCGAGTGAATATTTTTACTCCCTCGAGTGAATATTTTTACTCCCTGGAGTGAAAATGTTTACTCCCTCGAGTGTATATTTTTACTCCCTCGACTCCCTCGAGTGAATATTTTTACTCCCTCGAGTGAATATTTTTACTCCCTCGAGTGAATATTTTTACTCCCTCGAGTGAATATTTTTACTCCCTCGACTCCCTCGAGTGAATATTTTTACTCCCTCGAGTGAATATTTTTACTCCCTCGACTCCCTCGAGTGAATATTTTTACTCCCTCGACTCCCTCGAGTGAATATTTTTACTCCCTCGACTCCCTCGAGTGAATATTTTTACTCCCTCGACTCCCTCGAGTAAATATTTTTACTCCCTCGAGTAAATATTTTTACTCCCTCGACTCCCTCGAGTAAATATTTTTACTCCCTCGACTCCCTCGAGTAAATATTTTTACTCCCTCGACTCCCTCGAGTGAATATTTTTACTCCCTCGACTCCCTCGAGTGAATATTTTTACTCCCTCGAGTGAATATTTTTACTCCCTCGAGTGAATATTTTTACTCCCTCGAGTGAATATTTTTACTCCCTCGAGTGAATATTTTTACTCCCTCGACTCCCTTTAGTAATTGTTTTTACTCCCTCGACTCCCTCGAGTCCCTCGACTCCCTCGACTCCCTCGATGAAGTCAGTCCCCCCCACACACACACACTAGCATTTGTACACACGAAAGTATACCTGGTAGTATCCACACGCTTACGCCGGAAACTAGAAACAAACAAACACACACACACACACACACACACAAAAAAAAAAAAAAAAAAAACTTTGCAGCCACACCACCAAATGATAAGCAATAACAGTGAAGCAAAACAGATTTAGATCTGTCTGACAACCAAATATAATGTACTTCCATCATTGTTAGCTTTTCGGAGATAGCGCTTTCGGATCATAAAACAAGATCTTTTATTGTCTGAAGGACAGAATTAACGGCTTTTGCATACAAACAATCAAGGAGTTATGGGCATGGCTACAGCTATATCACCTCGGTCGGATTCTCTCTTCTGGTGTTGTTACTTTACGTTTGAAGGCTTCTTTCCAAACTCCTTAGTATAATCTATTTCAATTTCATTGTTTGCTTCAGGCAAATCATTCCTTACAACTGAACTCCAAAAGAAAAATAAGTAGAACTTTACTACTCAACTTAAAAAAAAAAAAAAAAATGTCGATTGCCAAAATCCCTCGTGAAAAATTTGTAATTATTACATGTATCTGTGTCACCGTTAAGAGAAGATAAATGATAAGAGATACAATCTACAACTTAAGAGGCCCCGTCACGGCGAAATTAAAATACCGCTAATTTTACAGTAATTATGTGATATCTTCAAATAGATAAAAGATAATCGAAAGGTGAAACAAGAGCTCGCTAGACAACGTTATTTTACTTGAGATATCGTTATCATCACTCACTTAATCTGCTTTCGATTTCCAGACATTTAGAAAAGCGGCATTTATTTTCGCGTTTCTAAACGGTTGCAGACGGAAAGCTACTAAGTGACTCGTGATAACGGTACCTCACGCAAAATAATATTGTTTAGGGCGCTCTTGTTCCATATTTCGATTATCTTTTATCTATTTGAATATATCACATAATTACTGTAAAATTAGCGGTATTTTAATTTCGCTGTGATTAGGCCTCTGAAGAATATATTTCTTTACATTTATACAGGCCAATATCAAAAGAACAAACAATTGAATGTAGTGTATCATGTGGATTTACTGGGCCTTATGCAGAAATGTTCTGACGCGTGATTAGTGCCATACTACAAAGTTCGACTAGTTTCCTGCAGTAGTTGGACCTTTAGTATGACGCTAGTCATACGTCAAAATGACTCTGCATAAGGCCTACTGTTTTTCCGTGTATTGTGCGTGGCTTATTGCCAACATTTTAAAGGAAGAATAAAAATGTGCTCCTTATCTATGTAAATATTGCTAATTTTTATATTGTCTGTATGCGTTATTCCTGAAAACAATAGACATACTTATATAAATTACCAGTATTACCACGCAATACTACAACAATCGGTTTTGTTAAGCTTAGTATTGCAACGCACTCGTTGTTGCTTGAGTATAAAGAAATAAACATCGCCGTATTACTTCAGAGTAAAAAGCACTGTGATTACCGTCAAGCACCTTCCCAGCTGATCTTTGGCTTCGGAACTTCTTCGGTCGAGGAGATCCACTGTGGCGCCACTCCATGGATTGCTGTTTAGTCTCTGGATCATAGTAGTGCAGCCATGTTTCATCTTCTGTCATCAGACTGCGCAAGAACTCATTAGGGTTTCGAAACTTTTGCAAAATTTTCTGTGACATTTGCACCCATGTTCTCTACTGGTCATCATTCAAACATTTTGGGATCCATTTGGCATTGACCTTCCGCATGTCCAAATATTCTGTTATTATGACACCTACACGCTCACGCGATATCCCCACACATGCAGCAATGTTTTTGATCGATATGCGCCTATCCTCCATGATCATGTCATGCACTTTGTCGATGTTGTCCGTGGTCACTGCACTTGAAGGCCTGCCTTGAGCGAGGTTCATCTTCAGTCTCACGATAACCAGTCTTAAAACGCCTAACCCACTTCGCTACTATTGTATATCCAGGAGCGTGTTCGCCCAAAGTATCCTCCAAAGTTTTATGAATTTCCATAGAGGATTTGTCTTGCAGCACAAAAAAACTTGATGACACTGTGAAGCTCATTCTTCTCGAATTTCCTTAGATCCTCCGCCATATCTTCTTACAGAACCTGTAACAAAGGAAATAACAATGATAAAATGATCATATACGGGATGAGAAGTTCACAATATATGACCTTTCGAATGACTACAATGATATGTTTCAATTTTTATTTGTCCTTGGTGATTTCATGAATTTTCGAGCCCCCCTCGTATATACTGTATTTACTTTGAGGTTCGATTACGTTTCTAGGATTCACTGGCTTTTATGTGTTAAGTGTATTTCAAGGAATTGTATTGTGAGGGTATAATGAAGGGAGCTTGAAGCTTGATAAGTTGGCAGCAGTTATTATCTATCTATCTATTAAAGTGCTACAATAGCAATTAAAAACGCCTGAGCTCCAACCTGTAACTTTGGCTTTCAAATCTTTCATTTACCGTTATTTGTGATTTCACGTTTAACAGAGACAAACATTTCAAGTGTGTATACTTTAAATAAATTATTTAAATAGATCTTTTTCATAAAATTTATGTGTTAAAATTATTGTTCAAAGCATTTGTATTTTAGTAAACCTTCTCCAAAATCAATGCAAATGAATCATGCCGTCATCTTTGCAGTTCTTTTAGACTATATGTTTGTGGACGTTTATATGTTTGTAGCCAATCCTTTCGACAATGAGAACTCGGAAACTACAGGCTCTAGAAAGATGACGTTTTCACTGATCGATTGCAAATTTTGCGTAGATTGTCCAATTCTAATTGAATATTTTAGAAAAAACATGGTCATTATTTCTTTATTACATATTTACGGGTACACTGGAAGTGGTGAAATTAAAAAAAAGAAAAAACCTTAAGCATCATATCCTACGCATTACACATTCCAACTCCACATAGTTATATATTGGGGTTGTATATGTCCCAGGCGTTTGTTTCATGACCAAATAATAATGAAAAGGAAGGATAACCTTTTCTCAAAGGAAGGATAACTAAGTCTAAAACAAATCTTTATTTTTCGAGTGCTTTGCCCAATGAACACCATATATAACTGACATTATATTTAATTGTATATGTAATGTATTTGCTTATTACATACTGCATGCATGAAGAAAGAAAAACTGGTCGTACTTGAATTAGAAATTCCAACAGGAAGTTGGCTCAAATCTTGCAAACGGTGCGAGATATTGAGAAAAAATAATCGAAAAATCTCCCCTTTATGATACCCCTTGCCGATTTTTTTAGCAAGACGTTTTTCACTTGTGTCTCTAAAGGAGCATGTACAGATGTTGTGAGGAATGAGAAGGAGATTAATGTTCTTATGTGAATGATGTTCTTATGTGTGTAAATAGCGCAAGTTCAGCTACTCTATATATTAAAATGCTAGGTTTATATGTTTGTCTCCAATCCTTTCGACAATGAGATCTCGAAAACCACAAGTGCCAGAAATGCGCCATTTTCACTGGTCAGTTACAAATTTTGTGTAGATTGTCCAGTTCTCATTCAAATTCTCAAACATACGTTATTGTTCTATTCAACATTGTAGGGGCTGTTTTGAGTCCATAAGCTTAACATTGTTGCAGGCCGAAACTACGGTGTTAGGCAACCAGCAGAGAAGTTACGTATGGCGGATTGATGGCCAAACCTATGGCTTAAATCTGAATGGCAAAACCTATTGCGTGCTGGCAACTTCAGAGTTTTCATGAGATGCAATGAGGCGTATTCGGACGCATATGGATTTATTAGGAAAAAAATGTTTCCACTTGATGTCTTGTTACTTTACAAATTTGCTACAAACTCACTCCAATATCTATACATAGCAATTCACTTCCTTTGTGAGTCCCCTATCCTTTACTTGTGTGAGTAAGGAGACATGCACAGTGAGAAGGAGATTCATGGTCATAACAGAACGATGTGCTGAGTAGACAGCGTAGGTTCAGCTAGTTATATATTAATTGTTTAGGCAGTTAATCTAAACATTCCTTATAAGCCAGCGTACTACTATTTCACCGTTACTTTGTTACTATTAGTACGGAATAGCACAAATTATATTACTCACTGTACCCAATAATTATTATTGGAAAAGGAATCACTAATGCTTGGATTAAAAAAAAAAAAAAAAAAACTAATTCAACTAACTCTGTGGCTGGCTTATGGAATTCGAATCCAGAAAAGCTCTCCATTGACTTCTGATCTTACCCAACTTGATCCAATCTCTACTTTGCATTATTATTTCTGCAAAGATCCATCTTAATATTGTCCTCCCATCCTAATTGTGTTCTTCCGATTGGGTTTCCAGTTAAAATTTCGAAAAAGATTTTACTTTCTTATAATCTGGCTACATTCTGACCTACACATCTGAGCCTTCTTGACGTTAGTAATGTTAGATAAACCGTGTAAATCGTGCATTTCCTCGTTACGAAGTTTCCGTCATTCCCGCCCCTGTTTGGGTCCATATAATATTCAAATCCTTTCAGTCTGCGTTCTTCCCTGAAAGTAAACAACCATGTTTCACAACTTTACAGAGCGCCTATAATATCATAGTATATTTTGATAAACAGTTGTCGTTTTCTTGGAAATCAAGGCTATGAAATACTGTTGAAATTGCAGGCGATGACAGGGTTGGGAATTGAATAAGTACTTCCTGTATTCATACAATAATTTCACATTAATATCCAACCCGAAAGCAAATACAATTTGTATGGGAAAAGCATTAGATACAATAGAAAGTAACATAATAACGGTAAGACTTGAAATTACAAGAAAAACACTATGTGGCTCTTGCGGCGTCATAAATAGACATTCTTACATTCAAAAGAAAAGTAAAACCCAGAATTTCAACAAGATTGATTTATTCACCTCTTTATACCCCCTTGGAAATTATAACGAATGAATTCACATTTCTAGAATTTTAAAAGTACGACTAAAGTCAAATCTTCAGTCCGTAAATATTAGTCAGTACTTCTTTCAGTGCTGTGCCGTTGGAAGCGGGAGAGTGAAAATGAAATGAAATGAAATCTTTGAGTTTTACGTCCCACGGTTATGCCGGTTAGGCTAAAGGAGACGGTGATGATGAGTAATGAATGAAATGGTGGAATGAAGAAAGTGGGAGGAAACGGGAGAACCCCGAGAAAACCCACGCACACGGCTTTTGTCCACCACAAAGTTCACTTGGCGGGGGCTGGGATCGAACCCGGGACCCCAAGCACCAGAGGCGGGAGAGTGGCAAGCGGGGCTCCGGTCCCGGGGCCAAAGTAACGGGGCGCAAAATTCGGGATAAAAATGGAAAGAAAAGGAAGATAAAAAAGAGGGGAAAAATTACTTGGAATATTTTAGATCAACAGCGTTTTTTTTTTCAATCTAATATTTAATTTGACCAGGGTGAAATTTATACTTGTGCATACATAAAAAATTGGAAGGAAAAAATTATAAAAATGCTCAAAATCGACTAAAAGCAGGGTTTATATTCGAAAATTTTCTTACGCTTCATGCCAACCATTGTGGTGCGTTGCGGTTGGTCTGTCGACTTCATTCATATGCATGGGGGCGCCGTCGTATACTCTCGTTTCGGGCGCTGATTTTCCACGGCATGGCACCGACTTCTTTTCAAAATAAACATTAAAAATGTTAATTGTTAGTAGCGGGGCGTGATAGTGGCGGAAAGGAACAGCGATGCCTTCTCAGCATCAGGTGCTAGATCGTATTTTGATTACGTATCAGTTTATTTGGAATGAACAGTAGGGTGAGTTTCTAGAAACTTAAAAGTACTTGCAGATAACGGTATCGCTTCTGGGAAATTCAAGTTGTATTACGTGAAAACGTGATATCAGCACTGGCGCAAATCCCGGGAGGATGAGGGGGACATACCCCTAGTCTTGCAACAGGGACGGGGGACTGTCCTCCCCAATAATCGATATGAAATGTTTTTTTTTTTTTTCCTAAGTAGAAACATACCAATTATAAATGCATGTATTCGGTTTTCAAAATGTGTTCTCGGCACCGATGTGTAATACTGATAGGTATAGACTATATAGCCTACCACTACTTCATCTACGTCGCCTCATATATAACATACAACAGGTTCACCTCAGAAATCAGATTCATCTACCGTAATATGAGTCTCATCCCTCAGACCCCCGCCAGAATATGCCTCAAATATGCTCGCTTCCCAATGTTGAAGACAACTCTGCTCCCTCGATCCTCCACAGCATTGTTTTTCAACTTTATAAATATTTTGAACATCGCTTAAAAAAAATTAAAAGGAACGGTCTTATCCCCCCCCCCTCCAATGTTGAAGACAGATTTGCGCTGATGGACATCAGAACACGATAACTTCGAGGTAACGAAAAATCCCGTAATGTAATTTCCAAGTTAAAAGAAAATTTATTAACATGAGAACATATTCTTTCTGCTGGAATATGAAATTACTTCGAGATATTAGTAACTGAAGTCGAAAGACTTTCAACTAATGGAGTTCAGCTCTACTTACTTATGTGTGCAGAACATTATTAAAGTGTAAGTTTCTCTAGACTCCTTTTCATTTTGTTAGTTTGCATGACCGTTCGCACAACAGACACGTTATCCTTATTCATAACGTCAAATTCACTTTAACGAAAGTGTTAAACTAAGTGCAAACGCAACTGACAAGCAGTTACTGTAGGTAGTTTGATTGAAATGAATTCTTCTGACAGACAGGCACAGAGTTTTGTTAGCACTTTGACAGCACAGCACAGCAGTAGCCTGTGTATTTGCACCCTCTTCTCTCTCTTCGCCTTAATGTAATTACAAGTTTTACGTAGGAGTGTGTCTGCATACCTTTTTTTTTTTTTTTTTTCCAACTGAATTGCTGGTTCAAGGCACGTTCTTTCTGCACAGCACAGGGGGCAGTGTTGTTTTTATTCACTCACCCAGGTGTGTTTGCTATTGGGTACATGTGGGAGGAAAAAGAAAGTCTGCCTTGGCTTGTGTTGCTAGGGTTGAATGATATACTGTAGTTACAAGGTCTGGAGCTGGACTGGAAAAATACAGACATATTGCCTTCATTTTATTTTCTTCCAGCAAATATGGCAGCTGTGTTTCTACTCTTGATAATATATTGAACTTCATATTTTAAATGCCTTACTTGCGGATGAAGTCGAGCGAGGACTCTTTTTGTGGTTATTTATCTTTGTAATCGAATGAAATATGTACTTTATTCAGTAACTGATCCTTTTTTAATCGGAGTTTTTTTGCCACTACGTAACTGATGAGCATACCTTTGTAGGGTGACAAAATGTTACAGAAATCCAGAATTGTTCCGGTTTTCTAATCTATACTGAGGAGTCCCGGGTAGGCTTTTAGGACTTTTTCTTTTTTAAAATTCCCGGTTTATTATATCGTTGTGAAGTACATTATTTTGATTGCATCTTCCGCCACATTCCATAACGATTTGCGTCAACGCCGTTCAACGCAAATTTGCGATTTTGTTGGTGCAGCAATCGGTTTAGTACTTACAATTATTATTATTATTTTTTGCATTTGGTTACTGTACGCTGAATTTTAGGAATACTACAGGGCTGGATTAACCCATCTGGAGGCCCGGGGCTAGAAAAAATATGTGGCCCCTGCTGACTTCACCTAATACATTTCTGTGAAACTGCAGTAGTAAAATTAAGGGAATATGTTTAATATTATTGGTCATATTTTATTGTGTGATTATATTTTCATGATTCTTTTTAGATAACCAGTTGAGATTTTAATCAGAGTGGAGGCCTAGGGCTCCCTAAGCCACCCTTAATCCGGGCCTGGAAGACTGGTGTAGAACGACCCAACTAATGTCTTTTTTTTTTTTTTAACACGTGGGGTACCGAGGCCCGCTGTCGGTACTTTAACTGCCATATGGCAGCGGGTGCGTTACAGGGTCAACAACTTCAGACGGAGGTGAGCCCTTGGGTATCCACCAAATGGGCAACTAGGCCGTGCCCTTGGGTCCGGGAGATAAGGCTGCGTTGTACCCCAACACGCTAAAAAGAGTAGGTAGCTGGTAGATCATACTGAGTCAGTGGGTCATGGTGGGTGGTGGGTCGCAGTGGGTCACGGTGGGTCACAGTGGGTCACATGCTGTTGACCCACTGACCCACTCAAAAACGACCCACTGACCCACTCCATCCCTGATACGTGGTACCTAAACACGTTAAAGATAGGTAGCCCCGTATTGTTTGGGCGGGCGTACCAGGGAAGACACGGCTCCCAAATGACAACGTCTGCCTCGAGCAAACGGCCTACATCAGTCACTGGCTCTAGTAATGTACGGTGTACCTCTACCGCAATTAGAGGAAGTCTCGTATTGCTTGGACGACCCTACCGAGGGAAGGGAGTGTCGGATTCCTGCCTGCAGGGGACCAAACGGAGGTGGGGAAGGGGCAAATCCTAGGAATCTGGGTAACGGTTCTGATCCCGCTAAAGGGAGGAAACTCTGTAGGATATGGGCCGGCACCAAACTCAAATGTGACTTAACACGTACCATTGGGTCCGGGATGAGATACGGGAGTATCTCGACCTGTGCGTGATCCCTCTACACGACAAGGCAGTTGCCAGTTGAACGATAGAGGTAGGCAGGGCTGGGATTGAACAAGCCACCTCGGGCATCGCCTGGGGCCCCAGATTTGGGTTGGACGCTGCCGGGCTGTGGTCACACCGTGGGATTCGGTAGCTTGTGGGAGCCAATTCCAGGAACCTGGGTAACGGTGAACACGGGCGGAAGGTGAGCTTGCCTTGAAACGCTCGGGCGCCATGCCTGCAGAGCATGGTAGGACTGGCTCGCTAGCAGTCTGCCTCAACCAGTAGGTTAACTGGTAGGCACTCAGGACTTCGGTCTGGCCGCGCAGTGGGCGTATCTTACTCCCTCAGAGAATGGGGGTTACATCGCTTAGGGGACAAATTCTGACGGTGCACTACGTGCACGAGTATACAATAGCGTACAGAGGAATTACGGGCGGGGTGCGATACATTTGAGCGGTACCCGTCCATTAAATAGACCGAATGGTCGCGGGCATTCTCCCCATGCATGAAACTAAGCGTGGCAACACTAGACCACTAACAGCAACCTGTTAGCAGCACTACCTTATTAAAAATAACAGATCAGTGGTAGAGCATTCACCTCTGGTGCGTAGGGTTCCTGGTTTGATCCCAGCTCGAACTAAGTGAACTTTGTGGAGAGCAAAGAGCGTGTGTGTGGGTTTGCTCGGGGTTCTCCCGTTTCCTCCCAGTTTCTTCATTCCACTATTACATGTATCATTATCACCGTCACCTTTAGCCTTGGCGGCATAATCGTGGAACGTAAAACTTAAAGATTTCATTTCATTTCATTTCAAAGTAACAGAACGTGCTTTTGATTGTCTTGTCGCGATTTTTTTCTGCCCACGTAGTGTTTGATGGTAATTGTGGGAAGTGATGAAGTTCGTTGATGAAGTTCTGTGGCTGAAAGTCAATACTTTATCATCAACACTTCATTCAGGTTATGTTACAGTATGAACTGTGTAGACTTTGTCATCACAATATAAAAAAAAACTAAGATATGAAGAATTAGACAAGAAGTTCAGGAAAATATTCTTGGCTCTCAGCATCATCAACCTGTGCCCCTGCTTCTTCTTCTTCTTCACTTATGTTAACATAATTAGTAATATTCTAATTAGGTTTAAATCTATCTTTGTAGTAATAAATACCGGTGCTTATAATTTTCCTATCTGCATTTTGTATGTTTATTCCACAATAATAATAATGCAATAATTTTGCAATAATTGTGAGACATTGAGGAAGGAGTATCCCGGACTTTCATTTTATGAATTTTGTTATCCTATACTTAAGTATTACTAAATTTTTAAATACACGGGCAATGTTATTCATTACAATGTTATTTTTCACCTACTTTTATGAATCTAGCAGCTTGCCACTGTGAAACCTAAACGGATGGTGCGACTGGAAAAATCCATTAATTTAGATTAAAAAGCATATTTCGAGCAACTTTTCTCCCGTTTCGTTTTTTTCGTATTTGTACTCATAACGGAGCTGGCGTATAGTCGAGACTTTTGAAACACCCGCTGTATATATATTATTCCTGGACTTTCAAGATATGCAGAGAATTTAAGTCTTCATCAAGTTTCGTGTAATCTGGCCGATCTTTTTCTGAACTGTGGTAAAAGGTGTTGCTAAAAACGTTTGTACTTTCATATTATCTCCTTAAAAATATTTATTTGTTCACTACTTTTACAAGCGTACAAGTAAGGTGATTTTATACGCAATAACAGTGCTTTTTGGGTCAAAAGGTCCAATATAATTCAGACAAAAATTTTCTTGTAGGCCGCATATCTGGAGAACTACATATAGTGTAGCCAAACCCAAACTATCAGTTAACTCAGTATGATGTGCTTATTCCGTGGAAAATACGAAAACTCGATTTAGGAGCCATTCAAAACTTTAGTGGCTCCTGATCCAAAAACTAATTATTGGCCAAGATCGCAATCTTTTGATGCACTTTTTTGATCATTCCTAATATTCTTGTTTGTGTTTAAACTCAGTTTTATCAAAACAAAATTATCATTTTATAGTTTATATCAGAAAATTTGTGCACTGCAAGTATCAGTAGGCTATACAGGATATGATGCTAATAAAAATCCAGGAGTTGGTAACATTTAATAAAAATTACTTACTTTCCTCCCTAAAAATTTGAAGCGTGTAAATCCAAGTAGGTTGGACCAAATTAATTGAAAATATTAGTGCTTTTGCTTCTGGCAAAGCCGTTAAAACTGTCTTACAAGGAAACGGTCTTAAGTGTAAACAACCGATTTGGCTGGGGGTCCGGAAATGTGTTACGGGAGACCAAAGTAGAAGACAAGTATTTTGGCGTTTGGGCCCATACGCAGAAATTTCCGAAATACGGGGCCCCAAAGTGGCCCTACCTGCTATAACTAGGAAGCGAATGACGTTACTTGTACACAACTGATTTGGCTTGGATCCGGATATGGCCATTATAAGCCCAAGTCGAAGACATGTAGTTTATCTTCCGACAAAACCTGACAGGGCGGCAAACTTTACTTCCGCTACTGTGCCCGGTTTCCTGACAGCACACGCCGTATCGATTAAATATTAATGTTCACTCTCTTGCACAAAAGTGTACCGCCCGGTGTCCACACATCCTAGCCATAGAAATACAAGCAAAAAACGCAAACATTCTTTCGCTCCGTTGACACCCTCGTGGTCAGCAGATCCCCCTCGACGGCTCGTTCCAGATGAACATCTATTCAGAATTGCATGGGGCCGCGTATTTCGGAAATTTCTGCGTATGGGCCCAAACGCCAAAATACGTGTCTCCTACTTTGGTCTCCCGTAACACATATCCGGACCCCAGCCAAATCGGTTGTGTACAAGTAACGTCATTCGCTTCCTAGTTATAGCATGTAGGACCACTTTGGGGCCCCGTATTTCGAAAATTTCTGCGTATGGGCCCAAACGCCAAAATACGTGTCTTCTACTTTGGTCTCCCGTAACACATATCCGGACCCCAGCCAAATCGGTTGTGTACAAGTAATGTCATTCGCTTCCTAGTTATAGCATGTAGGACCACTTTGGGGCCCCGTATTTCGGAAATTTCTGCGTATGGGCCCAAACGCCATAATACGTGTGTCCTACTTCGGTCTCCCGTAACACATATCCGGACCCCAGCCAAATCGGTTGTGTACAAGTAACGTCATTCGCTTCCTAGTTATAGCATGTAGGGCCACTTTGGGGCCCCGTATTTCGGAAATTTCTGCGTATGGGCCCAAACGCCAAAATACGTGTCTCCTACTTTGGTCTCCCGTAACACATATCCGGACCCCAGCCAAATCGGTTGTGTACAAGTAACGTCATTCGCTTCCTAGTTATAGCATGTAGGGCCACTTTGGGGCCCCGTATTTCGGAAATTTCTGCGTATGGGCCCAAACGCCAAAATACGTGTCTCCTACTTTGGTCTCCCGTAACACATATCCGGACCCCAGCCAAATCGGTTGTTTACACTTAAGACCGTTTCCTCGTTAGTAGGTCAATGTTTGGCTCGCGGCCCTATAGATATTTCAAGTAGAACATTTCATTTCTTTAGATCAGTGATTCGCAACCTAATTTCTATCACGACCTCCATTTTATCACATCCTGTTGCCAGCGATCCCCTTTATAATTTCTGGTTTGCAATAAGCTTGTGTGGAATTTTAAATATACCTATTGTGGAGATCTCTCGATATCCATCTATTTCTATAATAACAGTAGAATGAATTTCTTGTATATAGTGGATACGGTAACTACTGAAAGCGAATGGATTAAAACCAAATTTGATCACATTTCATTCATATTACAAATATTGAATCCGATCCGTCATACTGTTTCAAAAAGGAGACCGTTTGAAAATTTTAAAACTTCAAAACTCCCTTAATTTTGGCTCATATGATAAAAAAGTAAATTGATACCTAATTTTGGTTTAAGAAAACTTGGTCAATTGTTAAAAAGTTATAGAGTATTTTAAATAACTTGATAATATGCGACACGAAGATTGAACCGGACATTGCCACACTACTGAAATCACACCATGCACAGGTATCTCATTAGCTTTCAGTTTTAAGCATTTCAATGTGCAGGTTTTGATGCATTTGTATTTTTCTGGTATTTCAATATGGAGTTCTCACTAGTTTCACATCGTATCTCGTTAATTTAAATTGATTTTTTAAAAAAACTCTGCACCTGTTGAAAATGTTTAGTAGACCTATTTTTTGTTGTTCTTAAAACAGTGTGTATAAAAATAAAAATATGCCTAATCAGAAGAAAATTCAAAATAATATTTAAAAATATTTTCTGGTATTAGATTCTAATTATATTTATCTCTTCCGCTTACCTTCGCAACCCCTCATGAAACCGTCTCGCGACCCCCCCCCCCAGGGATCACAAGCCCCCAGGATGAGAAACCTTGCTCTATAACTATTTCTACGTTCACAACTGCATAAAGTTTATTTGCACGAAATAAATGCATCATATTTAACTTTTGTACGTATGTGATTTCAAGTAGTTACAAACACTCACTCATAACCTATTTCTGTTGCATTGTAAAACACTATTTGCATTTAAATAGTACATAAAATCGTATTAACATAAAAGTAGTTTTGATAACGATAATGCAGTTTTACACATATTGTCATTTTAAATCAAATAAAAATAACCTTTTTGCGCGTCATATTTTGTTTGTGTTTATGACTTGTGCAAACGAAGTGTGTGATGTTTGTCAGCTATGAATGGAAAAGGTTTTGGCAGTGAATAACGCAAACTTTAAAGTGAATGACATAAAAACAGATTTATGGTTAAAAAAAGAAAAATCCAGCAGGGGAAAAATGGCGAATGACTGAGCGAGCGAAAAAATGGTGGGAAATCCCTTGAAGCTTACTCTAGTTTTATTTTTAAGCCCTTTGAAATGTGCCGAGAGAGAGAGAGAGAGAGAGAGATTGTTATTCTACAAAGTGAGCTGTAGTGGAAAAAGCAACAGTAGTTGTTAGGCCTTCTTTGTTGTTTGTTTGTAGATAACGTTGATAACGACGAAGGCAGATAGTTATCATCAGATTTTCATCTGGTTGTTTGGTCTAATGTGGCGTTTTAATTAGTATATTTGGGGAAACAGTGTAATTCAGTTGAATAAGCCGTTTCTATGGTTACTGTGCCATATCTATGTATTACGTAGAAGGGTGGAATTTTTTAGATGTTGTTTTGCATCAACTTGATACGGTAGGGAAAATGGCTTCCTGTTTTTTTTTTTATTATTATTATTATTATTTCGGAGATGAGCTGAGGAAGTAGAAACGAAAGTTAAAACAAGAACTGGAGTATAAAAAACAGCCCAAAAAACATTTAGAAAAAGATAAAAAATGCGCGATGGGAAGAAAAACGAAATGAGAGAAACTCAAGAGGATTATTTATAGTCTATATCCTTTGCAAGTTTTTCGTCTTGATAGTTATTGCTATACGAAGAAGTGGGGAGATTATGTGAAGAATGATATGATACAGTGTGGTGTCACAGTGAATTTGGCGCAAGATAGAAGCAGATAAGAGAGGACATCGGTACGAAAAGGCGATCCCAACTAACTGGGAAAAAAAGGCATAGAAGAAGATTTCGTTTTCATCATTAAGTATTATTCTGTTATTAGTACGACCATGCACTACGGGCAAACGCGCAGAAATTTTTGTTGGGAGGGGTACAAACTTTGGAAATGAAATGAAAAAATGAAATCTTTGAGTTTTACGTCCCACGGTTATGCCGGTTAGGCTAAAGGAGACGGTGATGATGAGTGATGAATGAAATGGTGGAATGAAGAAAGTGGGAGGAAACGGGAGAGAACCCCGAGAAAACCCACGCACACGGTGTTTGTCCACCACAAAGTTCACTTGGCGGGGGCTGGGATTGAACCCGGGACCCCAAGCACCAGAGGTGAACGCTCTACCACTGAGCCACCGCGGCCCCCCGATCCAAACTTTGGGGGGGAGGGACTCCAATGCTATAAGCCACTACGTCTAAAGACGATCGGAACCTATGAACCAGCCTCCTTAAAATTACCTTTTGCTATCTATTACGATACTGTTTTTGCTGTATGATGATCAATGTTGAAACCGGTTTTGGTAAATAAAACTTCATTAAAATTACATTTTACTCTCTGTTGCGATATTGTTTTCGCTGTATGATGATCAATATTGAAACCAGATTTTCTTTTTAAAAAATATTGTTTCTACCACTTATGGTTTGAGACGGTTAAGTGATGAGCAAGAATTATTCTTGGAGCATTGAATAAATAAATAATTAAAAAATGAACTTTTGATGTCTTTCCGTCCGTTCATCTAATATTTATCGACAGATGGACGGACGGAAGGACATAACCGTTCTATAAGCCTTCCCATGCGTACGCGTAGCATAGTTTGAAAGTCGAAAAAGTGAAAAGAGATCTGTTCTATTATATATTTGGGAATGATGAAATGAAGAAGCTAGACCTATAATAAGCTAGTGTACAAGCAAAGGGATAAAGTGTTTTCGTTTGATTATTTCTATTTTGCTAATTAAAGGAAACACAATTTAACTCAGGCGTCAGATGCTTTGTGATCTGTCACTGAGAAATTACAAACTGAAAAGACTAGAGACAACGTGAAGAGGGATGCAGTCTGTTATTATTCTATCACGCTACCAGAAGGTATTTTCATATTATTAAAAGGGTTTACTCAACATCAAACATTGTTTCGAAGAGTGACGCTTTGTTTGGCTTCTCTCCTTTTTGTTTGGGAAGAATAGTATGGGCACATTTCTTAAAATCTTTACAAGATGATGTACACAGTACTCGTAACGAACAAAGTACTGCTAATTAAAAAAATAAAATAAAATAAAATAAAATACAATGTTATGAACATTTTTTGATTATTTTATAAGTTGCAGTAATGTTTGTAAGTGAATCTACAGGTAATCGTTTAATTTCCACTTTTAGACTTCCAAACTATGATTTGCAAAGTTTGGTGGATCTTATAGAACGATATCAGTGTGTCTGTCTTCTATCCATAGGCATAAGAGCAAAAGCAGTACGGAAGGAGATAGTCAGTGATAACATGGTTTTTGTGTCATTTTGTAGCAAAATATACCATGTTTTGACTCACATAGTATACTAGTTGCGAAACAAGCCACCGCAAGCGCTAGCAGCAGTTGCAGCAAAGATGGCTTTCTTTACTGGTTCCGAGCGTGCTAGTTGTGTGTTTCGGTTTGAAGAATCCAATCTATGACAACTGTGCAACGTAATTTTCGTACAAAGTATGGTAAAGATCCTCCCAGAAGGCCTACTATTTATCAGTGGCATAAGTGTTTTATTAAAACTGGATGTTCGGTAAGATACAACAAATTTTCAGGTGGTCCTCGTACGTCTGAAGACGTTGTATAGCAAGTGAAACTTCAGATGGGATGTGTATCACATCGCCAATGGAAGCTACACTGAACCTCTTTAGGTATAAAGAAAAAACCTTGACGTATTTTGCTACAAAATGACATCAAAACCATGTCTCTAAGCTAAATAAATTAATATAAGTTTTCGACGTTGTAAAAAATCCTTTTTGATACATTCTGTGTATATTTATTCTATTCTATAGTTCCAAGAATATATTTAATCTATTCCATTAACAGAGTGTCTATCGGTCACGAAAGTCATGAAAAAGTCACGAAATCAGAAAACGGCCATGAAAGTCAATTGGGTCGCGATTTTTTTTTTTTTTTTACCTGTACAAATATAAGTACAGACTGGATAATTTTGTTCTATAAAACGTCAAAATTCACCATCAGAAATGTCTATGGTCGGCTTTAGACGCTACCAAATCATAAGCAAAGAACGCTTCTATCTCTTGCATGAAAATTCGGTCTAATCCGCACTCAAATTCACTCTTGTGAATGTTAAAAATTTTTATGGTTTGCTTAAGAAAAGATCACGAAAATGTCACGAAATTTCATTTTGGAATTTTAGTAGACACCCTAATTAATCATCTATTCACACCGGAGCTGGTAGAAATCTAATATTTCCAATTTCAGTGTTGATTATCATCGAACAAAAAGGGGAAATAGCGAGAAGCATCGCTATTGGATTCAGTGTCCCAAAATTCCATTTCAGCTCTTTTCTTGCTTAAACAGAAGTGTTAAAAATGTAGTAGCACTTCCGGTTTCAGTATTCATCTACATATCTACAGGAAGCAAAATACAGCAAGAAACAGTTTTCTGATAAGCATTCAGTGTCTCAAGAATAGGATTTATCTCACCCTTATTGTGATAAAAATTCACAGAAATTCAACGTTTATCGCAATGGAACCAAAACGGCATTACTTTAAGGAATAACAGAACCATCTGTCGTGATATAGGAGTACTATTTAACCATGTTGTGCGCGATCCTATACTGATTCTAATTGTATCAAAAACTCAAATTCGCTAATATATATAATGATAACAGTAACAGAACAAATTAAAACCAATTGCGGAGTTTATAAGAAACACAGATGTTCTGTGTGGATAAAGAAATATCGGTAACGTTCGGTGTGTATCATAATAGAAGAGACCGAGAGAATTTAGTGGATAGGGGTTGACACTTTAAGCAAAGCTTTGGCTTATATTGAGTAGAAAAATAATTTATCCAGATTATGCATCAATTCAGAACTCGATAACTATAGCGCAACGTTCTATTGGTTGAGGAAAGATTATAAAATCACGGATCAATTCAGGCCGCGACAGCTGTACTAATGGTGTGAAAAATGGCCGGTGATAAGTTCTCGGAATTAAACCCGAAACCTGTCTATTAATAAGTGATTATAGTTACCTCAAACGTATCATAATCCACTCATTTTCCCTTAGGGGAAAAAAAAGCTTTTCAAATCGATAGTGTATCGATAGAGTCATTACATAATAGTTGCAATAAACTTTTATAACAGCTGATAGTTACCTAAAAAGTTATTACGTTACGAGCTTGTTAAGGAGGAGATGAGATAGACTGCTGCTCGCTTTCATACGAGTTCCACTTGAAACGCTTTTTTCCCCGTTGTTTTTAGTACGTGTTTCCTGTTGTCTTGGGAGAGGAACAACTAGTGAAGAACGAGAGAGGCTTCTCACTAACAAGGTAGTTTCGAATTAAAGATGTCGATACTGATTAGAAAGGATATATTTCTTTCAAAGTTTTTTTTCTTCCTTTTTTTCGCTTTGTGCTGTTCTCAGCTTCTATTGCTTACCATCTTCTGGCACATTAGCGTTTAACGAGAAAAAAGAAGTCCAAAGATGGTATGTGTATCAATCGATAGAACTCAGTCAGCTGAACAAAATATTCTTATGCGTAGTTTTCAAAAAATCGAGATAAACTTGTTTCTTTGTAAGGCTTCAATTTGACGCTATTACCATAAGCATACCATCTACTAAGATGAAACTAAAATCAAAGTAGGCCCATATAGCCTTATCAAAAAAAAAAAAAAGAAATCTTTTAGCTTAACGTCCCACGATTGTGCTCTTTAGGCTAAGCAAGACGGTTAATTAAAGTAAGTGAATAATAATAGAAGAATCGGTGGAATGCGAACGTGGGAGGAAACAAGAATACCCGAGGAAACACACGGGCACGAATGTTGTCCACCACAAATTTGTTTTGCAGGGGGTCGAACCAGGAACCCCACACGCACGACAAGCGCTCTGCCAATGAGCCCAGGGACGTACGCAGGGGCGGTCCGGACCCCCCTCCCCCACGAAATTTCTACTTTTGTGTAAATTTAGCCTAATTTTTGGGGCAATTATGGGAATTTTAATATAAAATATCCTCATATTGAGTTTGGACCCCCTCCGAAATAAATTCCTGCGTACGTTACTGCTCACTACCCCTATCAAGGTTTTCATTATCACATTAGCAAGACGACAGTAGCAAAGTGTATGATTAACGCTTTTTTTATTAACGCGGAAGCTCATGTGGTTCGGATTCCACGTTAATCACTAGGTCCTGTCTCATATAGCCTCGCTGCTGAAAGGCACGTTAAACTAAAAAAATCAACCCTCAATCTTCTTTATTAACTTGGAAATATATACTAAAGAGTTAATTTGAGGGTCCAATAGACCTCTATGCATTATCCAGTTTTGCGAACACTCGAAGTAAACTAAAACTTTTACATTTAACATAAAAGGTACAGCTAAAGAATTAACTTTCATATTGACTTGATGATTTGTAGGGAAAAAAATACAATCATTGAAATTCCAAGAGTTTAAATATTTCACTCGCATTGTAACCAAGCGTACTAGTCATATAACAATGACATGTTTGGTAACCACAAAATAGACAGTAAGACACATACAAGTGCATGGTATTACTGTTGTTATCACGAAAGAATGAACATGAAATCAGAAAAGTAACACTTCTCAAAACATTGTTGAATGTCCATTAACAATATGGGAAATATTCAGAAGCCTTCTACTTTTACTAGTTACTCATGTGTATTCAGAGAGTGCCCACATATTGCAATATTGTATATCAAATACATATATTTTCCACAGTGATGATATTAGATCGAAGTTTGACATACGTATTTCCATTACAGATGATGCATATTCTCCTAGCAGATGGCCCTATGCTTGATCTTGCTATACGATAATCAGTCTTACAAGGAACAATCGTGAAGTGTCCCCTCGGGATTCGTGTAAAAGTGATTTAAATGCAAAGTTCTCCGCGGCCTAATGTTTATTGTACTAATTTTAGCGGCCCATACCGGTAATTTGCATATTTATGGGCCTTGATATATCCGGAATTCAATCACACACTACTTAACGCTCGGTCACAAAATTGCTTTTAATTTCTTTAGATGTAACTCGACATGAATGTGGGCATATGCAAAACAAATTGGATCAAGTACTGCTTCTCTGACACGTTACCCAACCTGGCCTGGCCGCCTTCTTGGATCCACCGTATTGGATTGAACTTTCGGTTTTTGAAATAGGAATAGATGCAAGTGATCCCATTCATGTCCAGTTACGTCTAAAGAAACTAAAAGCAATTTTGTGTCTGAGAGTTAGTCTATAGTAGTGTACGATTCAATTCCGGATATATGAAGGTCCAGAAATATGCAAATTACCGGTATGGACAGCTAAATTTAGTACAATACACATTGGGTCGCGGAGAACTTTTTATTAGAATCAATTTAACACGAATCCCTAGGGGACATGTCGCGAATGTACCTTGACAGACGCAGGTGAGAAATTAGCCAAAATTTAGATTCCATTCGTCTAAAATATTATCCAGTAACTTCCTCCTTAGAACTTCTTCGTACATAATCTCGAAATCCACTGTCGAAGTTTAGAACTCTCAAATAATCCAGAAACGTGCTTGAAAATTAAATTCTTTAATTTTCCCAGGTATTACTAAAATCCCGCTATATACACTCTGAGTTGCAAAACACTGTTGCATAAAAAAAAAAAAAGCATACGCACACTTCACTCTTAACACTAGAAAGAAGAACTCTGAGTGTTGTATTGTTATGTAAAAAGCAACCACAAGTATCTTCTTTGGTTTTGTGTGTAGTGGGAAAAAAAAGTCTATGGTTCCCCGGTTGTTTGTTCAGGGATCTTGCTTGTATGCATTTTCATTTTTTTCTTTCATGTTAAAGAAGTGTTTTTAAAACGCATACTGAGTTGCTGTCAGAGAAGTTGAACGTTGAAAAGCACAGGAGTTATTTTTAAGAAGAAAGAAAGATAGAAAGAAAGAAACTTCCCGTATATATGTCGTTGAAAGCAATTTCTAGAGATTTCGGGTGTTCCATGTCTGTTAACATAAACTGGTCTTTTGTATGGAGTCTTTACACCATTAGATGCTGATGTATTTGATCGTCTTAATCCTCCACCAGTGCCATTTGAGGCTTAGATTTTCCCGTTCTTTTCTCCCCTTAGTTTTTCTTACCCTGCTCAAACTGCACGTGGTTGTTCTTCCCCGTTTTTATGCGTGAGTTGTTTTAGTTTTTTTTTTTTTTTTTTTTTTTTTTTTTTTTGTAAACCAGAGTTGAAGTCTCGGATGTGGGTGTGTGTGGAGTGTGCTTCGGATTGCTAGACAGACATGTTTAGCATTTAAAGGGGAGAGAGTAGATGCCGTTAAATAAACACATTATTCAAAACATAGTAGTACCTAGGTAGAGTATACTTCTCGTGTCGTGTAGCCAAATGGATTACTTTCGTGATTCCGGGTTTCATTCTCAATGGGATAGTGTTCCCACGAGACGAGACGAGATGAGATATGAGGTTTGCTAGTCTCGTCTGGTCTCTATTGTCAAAGAAGGGATCGCGGTGGCTCAGTGTTAGAGCGTTCACCTTTAGTGCATGGGGTTCTTGGTTCGATCCCGGCTCGCACCAAGTGAACATTGTGGTGGACAAACACCGTGTGCGTGGGTTTCCTCGGGGTTCTCCCGTTTCCTCCCACTTCATTCCACCATTTCATTCATTCCTCATCATCATCGTCTCCTTTAGCCTAGCCGGCATAACGTGGGACGTAAAACTCAAAAATTTTATTTCATTTGAGGCATAGAATCAGAGTTATTAAGTAATTACACATAACTTTTTTTCGTAGAATTCGATTTGCGTTGTGATATATTAGGATATGCACTGTGCAGATAGCATTTTATAAATAACTCGTATATATATTTTTTCATAACGACCATTATCATAATTTATTTGACTCATTAAACTTTAATGAACACTATAATAAATTACGTTTTAAAGTTAATACTTTAAATATTTCAGCTGTCCAAGAAACTATTTTGGTATAACACATGGTCTTTTGACATACGATATGTGAGGTAGACAAAAAGATAGAATGAACATAAGTAGTGAGCAGTTGAAGCTGGTGATGAACTTAACACATGGAATGGAAATACATCATAGGTGTTTCTTTTTCCAGCACTCTCTCTTTTTGTGCTTGCTGAGTGTACAAACGATCTTTTTCTCTCTTTTTTTTTTTCGGAGAAAGAAAAAGAGAAAGAAAAGGGCCAGCACAATATTTTTTATTCATCCGAAGTCGAACGAAGCGAAGCAATTCATTTATCTGGTCCCTGACAGCAGCCGTGAAGTCTGTTCGAATCGAAATAGGAAGCTCCCACGAGATAAGGTCCCACTAAAAGCGAGAAAAACATTCATGTTCAAGTTGTTAGTAATCTCGGAAGACCTGACATGGAAATACACTTTAGATGACAGCGAAAACACGTTCTATTACAGACTCTTATACACGAAACTTCATTTAAATTTATGGCTCGAAATATAATATAGAACGTTTGATGAATCTTTAATTTGGCTTTGTGTGTGCTTTTCGTGCCCTAGTCCAAAGACTTTTTTTTTTTTTTTGTTTCTTCTTGTCATTGACTAAACGTGTCTTTGTAACAAAACGTTCGTGATTTCGTTCTATCTGTAGTTTGAGGCGTTAGTTTAGTTACTTAGTTATGAGATGTAATTGGAATTTAGGAGTGTCAGACATTTAATGAGTTTTGTCGTTAACTTCCATTATAGTTTGTCATTGACAAATCTTCTTTTGGAACGAAAATGGCATCACTGTCAATTTAATGATAGTGACCCGGCTATTATCATTGTCAGTAAATCAACAATGGAAGTGAATTGGATTCGATGCGATTCTTGTTTAACCTAACCATTTTCAAACAAAAAACTATCAGGATATTTTTTTATAAATGGATTATTATTATTATTATTATTATTATTATTATTATTATTATTATTATTATTATTATTTGCCCCTCAAGAACTAAGAGAAATTTCCATTCGACAACATTATAAATGTACTAAATGATATCTCATGATTTCGGAGAAACTTTCCAGTTAAATCCAGTAACTAATTTTCCAGTTAGTTACTTTTTTCTCTTTGTTATTTTTTTAAAATCCACAATTGTTCGAATTTCAAACAACTGCAATTGTATTTAGTCCTGAATTCAAGGATGATATAAAATAGATGATCTACAGTACCAATACAACAAAATTGTGAAGCCCTACGTCACGGTTCAGCCACCCCTACTCTACCCAATAAGATCGGAATATTTTGAGCCAGGTTCATGGCAGAAACGAAAGTAGTCAATCAGACGATAGTGGAAACGCGAGTAGCCAATCAGATGTGCCGATGCTCGGTTTCTTTTTATTCATTGAGTTAATAGGATGAAGATAACATATGGGCAAACATCCTCTATTTTATAACATCCTTGCTTGAATTGCATTTTCTCAATTTTGAGCAAACATTTTGATGAATTGAATCGTTCAACAGTCAGCTTTTACACATGTTCAGATATACTTTCATAATTAAAGTAAAATCCTTGACCTCAGGGACGATGGTGTTATATTAATAAGGTTACGAGTTTTCAACAGGTAAAATAACGGAATTCTAACTGATTTGTTAGCGTCTTTAAAGTTGCTTAAGCAATTCCAGATTACTTTTCTTTATATTGGACCACGAAAGATCGCTGATGTCTGTTACGCTGTTAAGAAGATATACAGTATATATAGTTGTACAGTATTTCAGAACTGTTTAATAATGTAGGGGCTAATTAACAAAGTTGACCTTTGCTTCAGCACTAGAAAGGTCTGTTGAGTCAGGGCATCGAACTAGATATCTCCTAGGGGCCACGGTGAATCAGTGGTAGAGCGTTCACCTCTGGTACATAAGGTCCTTGGTTCGAACCCAACTCGCACTAGGTAAGCTTTGTGGTGGCCAAACACCGTGTGTGGATTTTCTCGGGGTTCTCCCGTCTCCTCCCAGTTCCTTCATTCCACCATTTCATTCATTTCTCATCACCACCGTCTCCTTTAGCCTAGCCGTCATAACTGTGGGAGTAAAACTTAAAGATTTCATTTCATTTTAAATATCTCCTAATTGTATTCAGCAGATCCATTAGTACATGGAGCACATGCACCAGTACTCATCCGTAATGTTATTTTGTAAACTTATTACATCTACAATATACAATTATGATGTCTTTTGAGTGCTTAATTAGAAGGAATGAAGAGCTGCAGTAATGAAGAATTAACACACTCCTGAAGAACGTTTCATGCGAAAATTAGTGTTGCCGATAAGACGAGAAATAAGGTTTTATCTCTTCTCGTCTCAATTCTCGATGAATTCTTTTTCGCCTCGTCTCTATTCCCGAATTCTCGTCTCTCCTTAATTCTCGACAAGCCTTTATCATCTCGTCTCGAAAATTTTCTGTTCTTGAATTCGCTTTTGTTTCTTAATTTCATGTAGAAATGATCAGAATTAGGGATGCGCACGAGACAAGATTTGAGACTGTCTCGTCTCGAAATTGTGCTCTAAACGTGATGTCTCGACTCGAAAAATATATATTTTTGTATTGGAAGAGCTGTGTCTCGACTCGAATTTTGTCAGGAAAATTCTGTCTCGACTCGACTCGAGCGCATCCCTAATCAGAATCCTTCCACTGCAGGAGAGGTCACGAACGGGTGTGACTTTTAAAAGTTAAATGTAATATTGGGTGTGGTAAAATGAGGTTAGACTAAAAGCATTGTGCGCAAATTAATGTTTACATGAAAATGAAAATGAAATGCAAATTTTCAGTTTAACGTCCCACGATTATGCCCTTTAGGCTAAGAGAGTTGAGTTGATTTTGAGTTTAACGTCCTGTTGAGCAGCGAGGCTATATGAGACGTGAACCTACTGATTAACGTGGAATCCGAACCACATCAGCTCCCGCCGGGAATCGAACCCGGGTCTCCCACGCCATAGGCGCGTATGCTAACCGCTTAGCCACGAAGGAGCTCTTTAGGATAAGAGAGACGAATGGTTAAGGCAAGTGAATGATGATGAAAAAAATTGGTTGAATGAGAATGTGGGAGGAAACGGGAATATCCCAAGAAAATCCATGGACACGATGTTGTCCACCACAAACTTACTAGGCCGGGGGTTGAACCAGGGACACCTCGCACTAGAGGTAAGCGTTCTACAACTGAGGCACCGTGCCCTCTTTATGTTTACATGACGCTTCTTACATACTTAAAACCCTTAGCCGTCAATTTAAAGCCACATTGCCACGTTAGAAGAACTTGTAGCTGTCATAAAAAAATCTTGAAACCCTACCATATTTCACCATGTACACATGGTCTTGAAAAGGTCATAAAACATTTTTTTCCATCTTGCAAGGAGTTGAACAGTGTGCAACTTTCTGGGACGTCTTGCTTGCTACCTACTATCGACCTCCCGCTGACATAAAAGAAAAACCAGTTTCGCCGCTTCCGAAACAACGGATTCTTTTCGACAGGGAGGGGAAGTGCGCCTAAATACACGTTTTTAATGAAGAGGTTCACTGTTTGTCCACTAGAGTGCAGTGCTGCATGGGTGGAGATACCTTTCTTGCTTTCAGAAAGTTGTAATATGTAAACAGTAAATAGAAAGATCGGGTTGCAAGATTTTTTAATGGCAGCTACAAGATTCTTTTAACATGGCAATGTGTCTTTAGGAAAAAAGACCCAATGCTTTTATCCTTACTACCATTTCTACAATTTACCCCACCAAAGATGTTTTCTTTTCTAGTACATTTTTATATAAAAAAAACAATGTTTTAATTGATTTATTTATTTATTTTTCAATTATTTTAAGTATTCCTAATAGTAGTTAAGTTACTCTAGTCCCTAAATCTTGCTTACATTTCCAAATTCCTCTTGCGTTTTACTCCAGCATTCGAATTGATGACTTAACATTTTCAGTGTAAGTGGCTTTGGTGAATATCTGAAATATTTGCATATAATCTTCAAGAAGGACAGGAAGACGGGGTGGTAATTGTAAACATTTGACCAATAGAAATTTATTCTTTGCTCGCAAAGATTCACGTTTTAAAACAGCAATTTAGAAGATATTCCGAATCCAAATAAAAGGCGGCAAAAATTTCTTTATATTATTATTATTATTATTATTATTATTATTATTATTATTATTATTATTATTATTATTATTATTATTATTATTATTATTATTATTTGTAATCATTATCTGAAATGAGATGGCAATGTTTTAGCGCAGCAAGGAAGGAAAAAAGATGGAATAAACGAAGGGGGGAAGCATTTATCAGTAATGCAAGAGGGTTGCTGACAGGTTGACCGGCATAATGTGTGGACTGAATCCTTGATGTCTACGGTTACAACGTTATCTGAGTCTTCTCCCAAGTGGCGCCAAACTAGAGAGCGTGACTTGTCGCTTCACCCCAGGAAGCCCCAAGATACACAAGAGACTGTTGGAGCGTCAAGGGTAAACATTGTTAGAAAGCCTGTGTTGTGGCGTGTGTCGAGCCGAGGGACAGCCAAATTTTTTCTCGCTTTGTTTTGATGTGTCACACGACGTGTCGTGCATTTGTAGTAGCTGGTTTGTCGTTGAAGAAAACACGTTTCGAACGATCAAGAAAAGGTGGTTACGACCTGTCTTCATGATAATAGCACAGATTTCCATCGTAATATTTTTGTGTTCCGTCCTCTAGTCTGGATGTTTTAATGTTCTTCGGAAATAATGAAGAAGTCAGTGGTGCCCACCCCCCCTTATGTCTATGACGCACCCCCCCCAATTGTCTATCCGTAGGTGTTCTCCCATGAAAAAATCTTCTTTTCGATTAATTTTACCCCCCCTCATCAACCATATTTATATAGATTTTAACCCCCCCCAAATATTTCAATGACGCAGTTTGCGTCATAGCCCCCCCTTGTGGGCACCCCTGAAGAAGTAAGCATTCAGGTCTGTAGGAAATCTGCCATTCTGAGTTCTGTGTTAGTCATCTGGGCCAGTAAACACTTTCTTCTCGTATTTCGTGTTAGAGAACATACTAATCTCGTAACACAAGATCATTGGCCGATTACTTTCAAGTGAAATAAAATTTATTCTTTAGATTAACGTCGTTCCCTTATGCGTTGTGAAAAAAAAGACAGGTCGTTTGGCAGTGGCGGACCTAGAAGGTAAAAAACAAGGGGGGACAGCCAGAACCCAGACTATGATAGATATATCATGAGTTTACCATTAACTTTCAAAAACATACTGGTAAATAATAACTTAAATTATTTTTCTCTCAAAAAATTGGGGGGCTAGGCCCCCGACCCCGGGATAGATCCGCCACTGGGTTATGGAATTGATGAATGGGAAAAAACAGGAGAATCTTCAGGAAACATGCAAACATAATTAATGTTATATATATATATATATATATATATATATATATATATATATATATATATATATATATATATATATATATATATATATATTAGTTACCGAGGGCGAGAAAACAAAAAAATATTATGAAAATATTTAGACACATAGATACTTATCCTATGTGAATTCAAAATAATAATTTTCAGTTCTCTTAATGAAGCCTGCAATTCTCATTGCTGCCCCTAAGATAGTAAGGAACAGGGTAAGAAACAATTCTTGACGTGTTTCTGAATCACATTTTCTGGTCTGTTTGTAAAATCCCCTATAGCAGAAAGTGCACATAGTTGTATGTAACCAACGAGTATCATCGTGGTTGTTAAAATTCTGGGCATATTTCTTAGGGTTGCCAACTGGCCAGTTTTTGACCGGCCTGGCCGGAAATATTGTTGTTATTTTGATTTAAGTCGGTGACTGGTACAAACTTCTTACCAACCCCTTTATGACCATTTTTTTTTTTAATGTATCTAGTTCGAAGGAATTTCATCCAGTTCGAAGTATAGATTTAAAAAGCAACTTTCATTCTGTAAGTCTAGAACTGTCACCTTTCATCATCTATCAACGGTTAATATATTTTGTACATGTGTTTAGATAATTTTAAAGATATGATGAAAACTGTGTCAGGGAATATTTGAAATTTACTTGTAAGGAATTTTATACTTTATTGAGAGTGAAAAAGGACTTTTTAAGGCAATTTTTTGCAGTTAAAGTATAAGTTTAAAGAATAAATTTCCTTTTCCAAATCCAAAATTGTCATGTAATGATTAATATAATTTTGTTAATCTGTTTCGATAATTTTAAAGAAGTGTCAGTTACTGGTAAATACAATAAAATGATCAATGCTGATTTCAGTTTCTCATTTATAGCACAACGTATCTATTAAGCTTATTAGTGAATGCACTAAGGATATGTAGAATACAGATGCTAATGCACTTTTGTTCACGATAGTACATTTCCTTCCCATGGATGGGTTCGAACAGAGGTACTTCACACTTAGACTTACCAGGGAATTTGAGGAGTGCCGGTTGTTCTTATTTTCCAGAGTTGGCAACCCTAGCACTTCTCAAAACTACTAGTCTTGTAATACGTTTTTTTTTTTTTTTTTTTTTTTTTTTTTTTTTTTTTTACAAGTCGTAAAATATCGTGGAGTAGAAGTATTAGATTAAATGTGGAATTATTTCTAAATACTATTGCTGATACCTATCATTTGACATGATTTTATGGTATATTGTAAAATATTTGATTTTGAAAATTTTTATAGTAGTATTACAAGACTAATAAGTAGTTTTAAGAAATAGGCCCCTGGACGAAAATATATTGTTATCATACACTCAATGTGGCTTTTTTTGTTCTACACTCCTTGGTTTGACCTTATAGGGAAGGGTGAAACCAAGAAATTATCACTGCATATTCTGCTTGTTGGCAGGTCCTGGGTCTAATGAGAACTTTTATAACTTTTTATTTTGATTAGGCCCATATTTTCTATTTTTTTTTTTAATTTTGAGATCATACGAATGTTTAATTTCACATAAGTGTGTTTACCATGATTGCAAATACTTTAGATCACTGGAAGGCCAACTGTTTTAAATTATGTAATCTTTCTAATATCGTCCATCTGTTGTAACCTTTTACTTTATGTCTTATGGCCCATTATGCTTTTGATCATAGTTTTATAAGAATTTCTCCCCAAATAATGCCATAACCAAATACTTTTCTCTTTCTATCTAGTTCCAATATTTATCTTCTTTTCCCAAACATTTCTTCATCGATTGTTCGTCTGACACACCTAATTTTCAACGTTCACATTTCGAACGTTACCAATCATTCTTAATATAGCCTAGTTTTTCCCACCACAATCTACGCATTTCTGCCTGGTTGTTCACAGTGCTCTACATGAAATATGTTTTGAGTCTTAATTCTTTATTTAACAATGCGAGTTCAAGGTGAGGGTAAATCACCAAATCGTGAATCAAACTTAACTCCCTTACAAATTATGAATATCAGAATGCGAACTTCTATTTTCACTTTGGGCATGAGCACAATTTAAAAAATGTGAGTTCAATCAACCCTGTGATTCAGGGATACCCCCAAGGAGGAACCATGACTCATGCTCACGTTGAAGATTGAGCGAAAAGAAAATTAAACATTTAAGCCAATCAACAACTAAAACATTGTGTAAAAAGTATATAATTTATTACGTTTAATTAAAGGTATATCAGGTAGAGGGAGGAAAAAGGAATTGCAGATTAGCACCACCATCGAGAAAATTCGAAAGTAGGCCTAGATAGTTTGCATTTAAAAATATGTTACCAAGAATTAAAGTGTGGGTGTCATAACATTATGTACACTCATGTCCAAAATTATTGTCGCATATCTATAACGATGGTTGAGCGCCAAAAAGGCGTAACTGAAATTTTATTAGTTTAGAGGCTTAAGTGATATGTGCCTCTCTGGCACAGAACCAAATGCTAATAACTCAGTTATACCTTTATATCATTTTCGAATAACGTTCCAAGGATAGAGATTTTCATTAAGGCGTCTTGGCACAAGAAAATTGAATCCATTATACATGTCCTCATAGCATTACCTCCAAATTTTAAAATTCGACAGTTACGCCCTTTTGGCGCTCAACCATCGATAACTGTCTTTTTGTAAGAATATAATTTGATAATGATTTTGCAGGGTACTTTTAATACTAATACTATGTGTATACAGGCCGGTAGCCAGCCCAAAAATTTAGGGGGGGCCCGGCTGAAGTTAGGAGGGCCCGATCCAACAATATTATAGTTCATCACCATATTATAGTTCATTTGCAAGCCTACAGTGAAAATTTTAGAGGGGACCAGCAAAAAATTTAGGGGGGGCGGCCTCCCTAGACCCCCCTTGGATACGGGCCTGTGTGTATAATCGGGAAATGTATATTTATGGTAAATTTCATAGGAAAAGAATTATAAATACAAAAATTAGAATGAGTAAAACAAAATGTTGCTAAATGGACAAGAAAATTTTATTTTCGTTTTATTGTTCTTACTTACTGATCTTTTGACATAAAATTTGCCACATACATGTCTTTGCCGATTATACACATACTAACATTATAAGAAATACCGAGCGAATTCGTTATCAAATTATATTCCTACAACAACATATTTATAGACATGCGACAATAATTTTGGACATGAGTGTACCTTTGGAGAAAATGCACCCATGATTAACACTTGTTTTTTTATTTTTCATTTTCATTTTTAATTTAATTTAATTTAATTTTATTTATTTTTTAAGAGAAGAATGTAAGTGTAACGTAATTCCATGGGAAGTCTCAGAATTATCGTAGATGTAGTAGCCCTCTCAATCTCTCTCTCTACCAACAGTAAATGACAATATTTTTGCTGTAATTTACGTTTTGTATCATCCATTCTTTGAGATACTCTCTCACTATAAGGAACTTGACATCCCTTTGAAGCTGCCGTTGCACAAGCGGAGGTTGCTTGAAACCTTTCCAGAACCAAGTCATTTGAATTGTAAACAACTTGAAGTCTTCACAGGAGCGAAACACTTTTTACTCTTGTAAGCAGAGGCGGCAGAAGATGAAGAGACATGGACCTCTTGCATTGCAGTTGACCTTTACCGCCACCAAAAAGAACTGTTGTCATCCACAATAAACGTGATGGAAAGCTGCCTCGTTCCACCAACTCATGATTCATGCCATACGTGACTAGGCCAGTGGTCAACTAATACATGAAGGTGTTCGCCAACTGCTAATACATCACGTCAATGCCTTCCAAACATAGACACACAGCATGCATTACATGTAGCGGTTTCTAGTGTTGACGATTGTGTGGTGCGTGGACTTTGCCGCAAGTTTTTCATCACTTCTTACTTTGCAGATCAGGCAGAGTATGATAATTTCTCCCCGTGCAATGATTAGCTTTTTCGTGAAGTTTCAGTACTTTATTCAAAAGTCAAAATTAAATTAAATTAAATTAAACTGAGTGGTGTCACGGTAGTTATATATATATATATATATATATATATATATATATATATATATATATATATATATATATATATATATATATATATATATACATCACTATATCACAATGTGAAGCATTTATACGGTATACACAACAGTGTACACGATGTTGATATTGAAGTTTCAATTTTTTAATGGTTCAAGAATAGAATTCCCCCTGCTGTCGTCTGCCCGTCACCTACCTCCCGCGTTCATCCTGTTTGTCAGCGGAAGTACACATTTAAAGTGCACGTCTTCTCCGATTTCCCTTCAACAATGCATTCCCTTTACAGTCTCCACTCAAAACTTAAAGTGTTGTTATCGATATGGCAGGCACGTAGCCAAGGGGGGTCCAGGGAGTCCGGACCCCTCTTCGAAACCAGAACTGAAAAAAAAAGATGAAACAAAAAGAAACGAGAAAAAGAAGTATCAGTGTTAAAAAGCTACAGCAAGCTTCTGGTTACTCTTTCTTATGAGGAGATTTGTATTACTTCCAATACATGGTGGCGAATGAGCGGGATATCCTGGAAAAGTCAGGAAATTTGAAATTTCTAGGAAAGTTCTCAGAATTAGTCAGGAAATTTCAAGCTTTCGATAACATAATGCCGTTCTGTAACAGTATGGACATATTTTATCATAATTTTTCGTCATCACTTCTCTGAAGTATCAAACATGTTACTTTAAAAACAGTTTTGTACTCTCCTTTAACCTGTCATTCGGAACAGACAGTAGTTGACGGAATAATGAAAACAAAAAAAGTTATGTGGAAAGAAATTATGTTAACATTTGATTCAACAGAGAAAGGAACGCAGGTATTGTAATATATTTTACAAAACATTATTGGGTATATAGGACCAATTTTTTTTATAATAATGGATATTTACTTTTTATAATAGTTGAGGTCTTCCTCTGTTATATTTGAATGAACACAGGAAGACTCGTCGTAGTTATTGTAAGATCTTTTTTCAATACTTTTTCATATTCTTTTACTGGAGATTTTTTTATAGTTATTAAACTAATATATCTTCAGTTTGTTGTCTTAACAAACCAATATATGTAGCCAGTTTAAATTGATTGAGTTCCTGGTGTGATAACCACAGTATTTCATTTTACGTCCCTCCCCCATTACGTAATCCTGGCTAAACGAACTAAGGCCTGTGACAAACATCTTGGCATTTCAGCTAAACGAATAAAACGCAAGCTCTGGCGTGACGTTGCCAAGTGGTAAAGGGGTGTGGCTATGGGTAAGCAGACAAACTACAGCGCGATCAGGTGACAGGGGATAGACGTGGATGTGTGCAAAATAAACGTGGCAATACCGCTGGCCTCTCATTTGCTAGCAGCATTTAAAGGGAACTTGGAGCGCCGCCTTCAAATGCCAAGATGTTTGTCACGCCGTTTAATATATGTTGCCAGTGAAATAGTTTAGAATGATTGAGTTCCTGGTGTGATGACCACAGTATTTCATATCACGGACCCGAACCCCTTCCTTTACGAAATCCTGGCTACATGCCTGGACATGGCAACCGATTTATATTATATTTAAGATTTACTACTGGCGTGATATTGTCTCAATTAATATTGAAACCGGTAGTAGTAGAAGATTTCTACTACTTCCGGTTTAAAGTAGAGAGATTAGAGTGTAGATAGATTATATTCTTGGGACGCTTGACTGATTACAATAAACCAGTTCTCTCTTATCTATTACGGTTTTTATTCTATGGCAATCGACGCTAAAACCGGAAGCGGTTTATTTCTGCCACTTCCGGTTTGAATAGAGGGTTAAGTACCTACTCTTAGAACACAAAATCGATTCCAGAAAATCACCTCTCGGTATCTTTTATCAATTTTGCTCTTATATAGATCAATTTGGAAACCGTAAGTTGTGTTGGATTCTATCATTTCTGGTTTTAGTAGAAAGTGAAGGATGGAGGTGAAATATATTCTTTGGACGCTTAAAGAATTGCAGTAAACAGGTTCTTGCTATATCTGAAGTTATTTTGTAGTAATAATCGACGTTAACACTGCAAATTGTTGATTTTTACACTTTCGATGGATGAATCAATCACATGAGTAAACGAACTTGATTTTTAACTCTGAGCAAAATTCATTATATTCCATCACTATGAAAATGAAAGTCACTATGTTTGTTAGTTCGTACCACCCAAGCAGTCTCGATCAAATTTTCAGCTGAAATGAGGTTCGGATCTGAAATGTTTGTTTGGCATTTCATTCTGACGATGCAACTTAGGGGAGGGGGATAATAGGAGATATTTAAAAATGATCGAAAATGACCGATATTAGTGTCGAATCCATAGTTTTTGGAGTCTGTGAGACGAACAGTGATACTTCCGATGCCGTTTAAATCCAAATTGAACCCTTTATATCCAAAATGAAACTATTCTCCCCGTGCGAAGAACGGGTATTCTGCTAGTATACATATAAATAAGTTTTCATTTTTTATTTTTATTTTTATTTTTTGTTTATTTATTTGAAAACGAAACCCGTAAAACTACATCTGTAGCTACTAAACATGCAAAGAATAATGACTATTCCATTTTTTTTTATTTTGATAATCAGTATAAACCAATCTAATGATTTCCAGAATTAGTACAGGGCTATAATGCATGTATGTAGTGCAGGTATTCAAATTTTAAATATAAAATTCGCAGATACATTTACATACAATGAAAGAAATAAGACTTTCGGTTTTTATGCAAAGTTTATTTTTTTAATTGCTGACATTTCAAGGCAATTTATAGCTATTTTAAAAGTCCAGCAAGTATTGCAGTGTAACATTTGTTACAAATTTAATTTATTACAACTAAAACATTGCCTTAGGTCCAATTCAAAAAGTAAAAACTAAAATCAAACTTATAATAACAATTTGTTTCATGCCACGCGAGAGAAGGGTACATTAACGTTGTTATAACAAATTATCGACGCAAATGATTCAGTCCATGTTAGGTTATTAATATATATATTAAAGGTTAACTGTTTACTTTTTGATATAACGCAAGCCGATGGGTTATGTGAGTGGTTTCCAATTACTTCAGAGTCGCGTGCCCCCATTTAGGGATGCGTACGAGACGAGTCGAGACAAGATTTAAGACTGTCTTGACTCGTCTCAAGGAAACGTTGTTTCAACTCGTCTCGAATTTCGAGTTGAGACAAAATACGAGGTGATATATACAATAAAAAATAAAATGTAGGAAATTTGCAAACATTCTGATTAACTTGCAGCAAATCCGACGAATTATGGCAAAAACAACTGACACTTGGACAAAACAACATATAGTTAATGCGGCAACATTTTCCTGGCGTTTGATGTTTTGATGATCATCATTCGCGCCCCCATTTCTCTACAGTTTTCGAAACTAACGAAATTTAAAATTAATACTAAAATATCTTTGCCGTTTGAGATTCATTTATACAGATTTCCTGATAGTATACATGTGTGTTGTTTAAGCCAAACATGAAAGCAAAAAGTTTTTTGAACAACAAAATCGTAAATTTAATGTTCTTAGATTTCTTGCTCAATGCTAGGATTGGGGAGAAGGTTGAAAGTACAAGCTTTCACACCCCCTTTCGAGTAACTAAACATATTCAATTTTTGCGATTTGTAAATAAAAGGAGAAAAACAAAATGGTGTTTTCAGTTCATAATACTAATTAAACGACTTAACTGTGCAGTTTGAAATACATGCTCACCTTTCATTCCATTGAACTCAAGCCCCTTCAGGTACCGTACAATAGTATTTGTTACGCTCCATTCTTATTTTTAAAGCAAGATGCGGATACCACGGCGAGTGAATGATTATGAAAGAATCGATAGAATGAGAATGTAGGAAGAAACGGGAGCACCCTGGGCAAATTCACGGACACGATGTTGTCCACCATAAACTTACTTGGCTGGAAATCAAACCAAGTACCCCACGCACCAGAGGTAAGCGCTCTACCACTGAGCCACCTTACCCCCGCCAGATCGTATGTAATGCATGAAGATCAGTTAATGCACATTTCCTCGTAGTACATCAAGTGATTACTGAGAAAATAATATATTGATAAATATATATGTGGTAATAATGGCAAAAATAAACATTCTCTTCACCCACAACTCCTAATGCTATGCTATACTTTGCTTGTTACGATTTCAGACCGTCTCCCTCCTTCACAAGATTGTTGGATCTAAGGTTTATATTTTAATCATCGATTTACCATTAAAACTAAATTAAGAAACACAAATTAATATGAGGAGCCGCGGTGGCTCAGTGGTAGAGCGTTCACCTCTGGTGTTTGGGGTCCCGGGTTCGATCACAGCCCCCGCCAAGTGAACTTTGTGGTGGACAAACACCGTGTGCGTGGGTTTTCTCGAGGTTCTCCCGTTTCCTCCCACTTTCTTCATTCCACCATTTCATTCATTACTCATCATCACCGTCCTCTTTAGCCTAACTGGCATAACCGTGGGACGTAAAATTCAAAGATTTCATTTCATTTTCACAAATTAATATGAAAAGTTCTTCAAGTTCCTCTTACAAGAAGGAAGAACGATCATAGGAGAGTACATCTTTGTTGATTAGTTCATTTGAGGTTTAACATCTCTTTTTAGCATCAGTACTATAGCTTAACTTGAGCTCTTAGCGGAAACCGAACCCGAGTCTCTTGCATATAACCACAAGAAAGTTCCGTCTTGAAATAGTAAAGGAGAGTTCGTATACTATTGCTCTATAATTGGCAAGAAAATGAAAGATAGAAAGAGTGTAATTAACCGAATTAAAAGTTCTCGAATTTCTGCTGTATTACTATCTGATTAATTTTAAACATAAGGAAAAACGAGATTTATAGGGTGATTATAATTAAAATTCCACTTTTAAAATGCTGAAAAAAACGTCAGAATGACTTCAAATTTGAACTAAATATACTTCAAGAAGGGAAAAACGAATGGCATAAGAAAAACAAAGTTCCAAAGTATATCAATAGATGGTGCTGTAAGCGGCATAGCGAAAGTGGATTCGGCTACAAGTGGTTTCTCACGTAAGAACAACTAAAAACTGAATCATTATGTGTTTTGTATGCGGTTTTTGGCCAAGAATAATTCAAAGTCGATTTTACCCATCCAATGTTGTACCACCTTGCCGTGGTGATGGACTTTCTACTAACAGTGCCACAACTGTTGAATGACTTGGAAGTCATTTTTTCCGTCACAAAACCAAAACAGTCATGCACATTGAACAATGCAGTTGATTAAATGAGCAACTCATGCTAAAGCCGTCATATTTCGATTCAAAATGTCACTTGTAACCGAACCCAATTTCGTTATGCCGCTTACAGCGCCATCTATGGATACACTTCGGAACTTTGTTTTTTTCTTATACTATATCGTTTCCCCCTTCTTCAATTATATTCAGGTCAAAATTTGAAGTCATTCCGACCAGTGTTTTTTTTTTTTTACAGCATTTTGAAAGTGGAACTTTAATTATAACTACACTGTATAAAAAAATTGCTTAATTTATTTTCGTGCAAATTTAGCTTCATATCTACAATGACGCTCTTAGCCAGCTCTAAACTGATGTATCTGTAACTTGATAGCAAACTTAAATTTTATTTATTGTCTTTCAGCAATATCAATAAGGACTGAATGGTAAATTTCATAGATGCTCGAAAGTTGGTGCCTGTGCGGATAATAGTGTTGTCAGAATCCCTTGGCTTGATAGGCCAATTTTGCAAAGGTTTGAGGTATTAGTGAGATGAATTCTAAAGAAGGGGAAGAAGTACGAGGCGAAGAGAGACGAGGCAGAAGTTGGAAGAGAGAATGGGAAGAAAGAGGAAAGAGACATCGCTCGTGTCATTTCTCAGGGTCTGATAGCCAGACGAGTGGTAACGGTAGTCAAGAGAGAATTGAAGACAGTGCACAGGCAGGAGGAGACAATATGGAGGACAGAGATATGGAAAAGAACAATAACACTAAAGAAACTGGAAACGAAGATGCACAGCAACAAGAACAAGAAAAGGAAATTCTAGATTCGTATATCAGAGATGCGGAAATCCGTCTCAGAATGAAAGCTCGAACAAGATCTTTGAACCAAAATATCTCTAATTCGCGTCCAGATGAAACCTATTTCTCAAGATTGGATTCCAGCTTGAAAAAGAATACAGCTCTTGTTAGAAAATTGAAAACATTTTCTGCTGCTCAAAAGGATTCTCTTCTTAAAGACATGTCACAGTTAAACTTAACTAAGTACATCAGCGAAGTAGCTGCGGCTTTAGTAGAGGCAAAGTTGAAGATGTGCGATGTAGGTCCTGCTGTTCAGGTATGCAGCTGGTTACACCAAAAGTATTCTGACTTTTCATTTCACTTATTAGAAAACTGGAAGAAGACGTTGAGTTGGAAACGTGAAGAACAGATATCTAATCCTAGTAAGATAAGAGTGGACTTGAGATTTTATTCAGAATTAGTATCAGCTGGAATCTTCAGCCACAAAGAAGGATTGCCTTTGTTAGGGAATGTGCTTACTATTCTCACGAATTTAGACAAGGAGGAACATAACAACATTAGCATAATATTGAGCTTTTGTAGACATTGCGGTGAGGATTATGCTGGACTTGTTCCTAGAACTATAAGGCTTCTGGCTGAAAAATACGGTGTTGAAGTGCCTATAAGTGACTTACTTAACGAAGAGAAACGTCGGAATGTCCGACAACTTATGAAAGAGTATTTTAATTCACTTTGCAAACATCTAATAAAACAATATCGAGAATTGAGAGCATTTGAAATACAGAACAAAAAGATTTTACAAACTAAAGAAGAATTAAGTCCAGATCGTAAAGAAAAATTAGAAACAATGCAAGCCACTCATCAACGTTTGCTTGCTGGAACACAGAACTTTGCCGAAATCCTTGACGATGATGTGCCTGAATTGCCAAAAGTCCAAGAAGAAAAACCTGATGACGCTGATATGAAAGGATTGTGCATTCATGGCACTGGCGACAGTTGTGGGCCCAATTATTTATGGGGTGATGAAGAAACGCGACTCTTTTACGAAGTGCTACCTGATTTTAACGAAATGTTTCCATCTACTGGTACTAGTGAAGGTAATAAGACCAGGATATTAACTCCTCAAACTTCAGAAGAAAGTTTGGATTCTCGTGCAGAGGACGATTTAAAACCTGAAGATTTCACTGAAGAAGAGAAGGATGACACAAAAAAGCCTGATGAAGCCGAGAAAAAGAAAGATGATGATTTGCCATTTGCTGAAACCGATGACATTGAGGAACCAGAAGTGAATACTAATACAAAAAACAAAGCATTATTTGAAACCTTCTGCAACTTCTTACCAACATGTGTGAACAAAGAAATGATTGATAATGCTGCTGTTGAATTTGTGTTAAATTTTAATTCTAAGGTGTACAAAAGGAAGCTAGCAAAATTATTGTTCTCAGCACCTCGTGTTCGCCTGGATCTATTGCCGTTTTATGCTCGAATGGTGGCAATTTTGCATCCAGTGATGCCAGAAGTTGCAGCAGAGCTTGGAGACATGCTTAAGCAAGATTTCAGATATCATGTAAAGAAAAAGGACCAGATAAACATTGAATCTAAAATAAAGGTCGTACGATTCATAGGGGAGCTTGTGAAGTTTCGCATGTATCGCAAAGGAGACGCCGTTAATTGTTTGCGTATATTGCTATATGATTTTACCCATCACCACATTGAAATGGCTTGTACTTTACTTGAGTGTTGTGGTAGGTTTCTGTATGGAAGTTCTGATTCATTTCAAAGAACCAAAGTTTGTTTGGAAGATATGATGAGGAAGAAGTCTGTGATGGCACTAGATTCTAGATACGTAACTATGATAGAAAATGCATACTATTATGTGAATCCACCTGACAGCTTCCAAAGTCAATTTAAGAAAGAGCGCGTGCCTATGCATGAATATATTAAAAAGTTGCTGTACCAGGATCTTAAGAAGACAAACACTGACAGGATCGTTCGGCAGATGAGAAAGCTGGATTGGGAAGATCCCACTATAGCATCCTACGCAGTGAAGTGTTTGACTGCTGCATGGAATTTTAAATACTACAACATCAGATGTTTAGCCAGCCTTGTAGCTGGTTTAGTTGATTATCAGGAGTTCGTTGGTTCACAAGTTGTGGATGGCGTTTTGGAGGACATACGACTTGGAATGGAAGTGAATCAAACAAAATACAATCAACGTCGAGTGGCTGTAGTGAAATATTTGGGCGAACTTTACAACTACAGGTTAGTGGAAAGTGAGGATATATTTCAAGTTCTCTACTCTTTTATAACATTTGGTACAACTCTTGATAGAAGTACGTATTGTGAATTGGATCCTCCAGATAATTTGTTCCGTATACGAATGGCGTGTGTCCTGTTAGATACATGTGGACAATATTTCACAAGTAGTTCTAGTAGGAAGAAATTAGACTATTATTTTATTTATTTCCAAAGATACTTTTGGTATAAATACACTGATCCGGTTTGGACTGTAGACCATCCTTTCCCAGTAGGAATAAAATTCATGTACAATGACACACTCTCAGTGTTGAATCCGAAAATCAAGATCTCCAATAGTTTAGAGGAAGCTCAGCAGGCCGTCGTTGAATTAGAAATGGAGCTAATTTCAAAATTTTCCGAAGTTATTCCATCTTTAAAAGAAATAAGTGCAGAAAGTTCGGAGAATCAAGTGACCGAAGAAATGAATGATACAGACACCTTAACATTAGAAAGTGACTCACAACTTGAATCAATTGATGAGGTTAATGAAAGTGACATTGAAGATTGTGCGGAAGATGAGTATGAAGAATATGATGGTATGTCACAAGTGATAGTACGAAGTTCTCCAACTGATTTAATGCCTGCCAATTCCATTCTTGGCAAGAGGAGCGGTGATGTAAATACTCAAGCTGACACTACATTGAAAGCACCCAAAATTTTTAACTGTTTAGAAGATGATACCTTTATGGCAGACTTTGAAAGAATGGTGTCAGAAAATGTGCAAGATCGTCTCAAGGAAAACGTGAAACCCCAGCAAATAGATATTTCGATACCTCTTCACGTGAAAGCAGGCCAAAGAAAAGCTTCTCAGCAGAGCCAACGAGATAGTCCGGAGGAGAGCACAGTGAACTTTGTTCTCATGTTGAAGAAGGGACATAAGCAGCAGTACAAGAGTCTGTCCATGCCAGCTGACTCGGAATTAGCTTTAAACTTACGAAACAAAGAGGAAGCTGAGCGCGCTGAAAAGGAATATGTGAAAAGACTAACGTTGGATATATCGGAAAGACTTGAGGAGGAAGATTATCAGGAAGCTCTTATTCAGCCTCCCCCTCAGCAGCCCCCTGTGATATGTTTACCTCGCGAGCGGCGACAGAGGACCCAATATTCGAAAACAACTCCAGACGCAGATGCAATTTTCGGAGCTAAGAAAATGAAGAAAAGTGTGTTCTCAGCGGTTAAAACTCAGCAGGCGTTGTAACAAAAAATGAACTTAACGTTTTACTTTCTCAGTCTTTGATCGAAAGCAAAATAACAAAATCGAAAGTTAGTAATGCAGAGAAGGTAATAAAAAGTTCTCAGAGTACAAATGAAAGTTAACAGTATTAAGTCATTAATCATTTAATAAGTTATCAAGATACAAGTACGAACATTGTCTTATTTTTCGTGTATTTGTTTAAATCTCTCTCTTTTTTTTATTTAAGATTCAGCAGAATAGGTTTACAGCTGCCTTTACAAGCAGAAAATTATTGTTTCATACGTGAACTATTTATGCAGTGTTTCCAAACATTAGGGAAAACACCATAAATTGTACTTACATATAAGTCAAATCTCATAACATTAATTGTGAAAGTCTACATATTTACGAACTGTCAGTATTTCCTTTGTAATATTGTGAAACTAGAAATGCATATGTTTACTAAGACTGTCATTAACATCTTGAAGTTTTTTTTATTCAGAAAATTATTTTAAAAATAAAAAAAGTCTCTTAGTTTATTATACTTCAATATTTTTATAAACTAATTTTGTTTCTATATTTAATAAATATTTTGTTCACACTTAATTGTGTTGTGTAATTAGCTTCGTTTAAGGAAAGAGTAATGCCAATGGATCCTCAGTCGCCAAGAGACGTTACTAGTATTTTTAACGAAAAAAATATATTATCAATAATTCTGTCAAATTCTGGAGGTGATATGGAAGGTATGCCCAAAGTCAATTACCTGGAGCTTATATCGAAGTGGAATTTTTCATTGCCCAAAAATTGGGTGTTTACGTTTAAATTTTCTGACATGTATGGCAACAAAGCCCAACTTCCACGATGACCTATGACTCAAGACAGGGGCGGATCCAGGACCGACTTCTGGGGGGGGGGCGGTGGGTTTTCATGCTGCTACTTTTAAGAGCTTCAAACTTTGTGATGGGTTTTATTGATATATATAATATAAGAAAGTTTCGTCTTCTGGGAGGGGGGCGATCGCCCCGATCCGCCCCTGACTCAAGATACTAAAGCAATCCTATCCGAATAATATCATCATAATGACATTTTTCTGGGTTGTATTAGAACACTACACTCCTTTCTTCCTTCCACACAATTACTTTTATTATCATGGACAAAATAGCCTAGTTCGTTAGACTTCTTCTCTTCCCAGTACAAGAGCATATTATCCTCATATCCAGGGAATTCGGTGGAAGTAAGAACTATCGAGTAAGTTCAAAAAGTTACAATGTTTCTCTCGAGGGGGAGGAACATGATAGACCATGGGATAAACATCCCCATTTGGATTAGTATATTCACACATATAGTATTCTATCATGTTTTCAAAACTAGAATCAAATTGACGTTTGGAGAAGCACGTGGTACGCTGTGGCCACTTCTTGCACATCCGGGTGAGTCATCAGCTGGAACTGTCCTGTGAGTCTTAAGGAAAAGGAAAATATCTTAATATTGCTCTGTTTGGATGGATGAAAGGATATGTTTGTCTTCTCAGTTTGTGCATGTTGGGAAGGGAGGCAGTGTATGTGTTTTTTTCTTCTTCTTTTCGAATCACTTCCACGCACAAAGACACGAAAGACGCTTCTTTCCTTCTGAAAATACGTTTACTATTTAACGGCAACATTACAATGTTGAGGTCTGTTGCCAAGGTAACCTTCCATCCATTGTTGCTAAAATGATGTTTAGGATTCGACCCTCGCTGAGTGACCGCTATAACTGTGACGTAGATTCCCTTCTTGAAAACAAATCTGCGTGTTTTTGAGCTGTCAATTTGTTTCTAGTTTTGAAAGCACTTTAGACTAATTTTTAACAAAACTCAGTCATGGTTGTCAGATTTCCAGATCTCGAAGTATCAGCTCATTCCAAAAGTAACGTTGTTTCTTTTCAATTAACCGCTACAGTGACACTTTCTGAAGATAAATGCCGATGTCTACTATCAGCAGCTTGAACGCCTACGAACTGCATTGTTGGAGAAACGTCCTGCTCTACAGTGTAATTGGTGTAATTGAGGGTTCGGCTCCCGTGCATACAGTATGAAGTGAGGCACCTTCTTCATGTTTCTATTGGAAAGACTATACGAAGTGCTGGCCGATTTATTGCAACTTTCAAAGTGACTTACTGATGACTTATGAAATTCATCACTATAGATGGGAAATCACCGCTGTACAATGCTTTAAAAAAACCTACCTATGTGAGCCGTTCAGTTCCAAATTCGCTTTTATCCATTTACAGCTAATCCTGGAAAAGTGAGAAACGCTGTAGGATCCGTATGTTTTGTAGAACTGAAAATACTTAAGTGTGTTCATGTGAATCACTTAAACACCCTCAGTTATACAAAACACATCGATCCTATAGTTTTTGTTTCGGTTTTCCAGGATTTGCTGTAAATGGACAAATGTCGGTTTGGAACCCTGACGACTCGAACACAGTAACTTTATTTTGGCCATACAGATAGGAATCATATAAATAATCATTTAGGAATATACCGATGCCTACTGAATATGAAGACTTATGCTGTAACTGTTCAGACATGCACAATTTTGCATATTTTTCGGTTATAACCTGCTTCTGAATGCAGAAATGAACTCTATAGTTTCATACTGTATTTGGTTGTAAGAAACCAAACATCATAAATGTCCTTTTGTGAGTGAGAAAGAAAGAAAGATAGAACGTACACACGTAGACCAGAACGTCAGATACACTAAGAGTATTAAAAAAAAAAAAAAAAAAAAAAAAACAATTTCTCGAAATCAACATATGTATTTTTAAAATTATTTTTCACTTAAGCAACGCGACCTTTCTTGTTCAGCGGAAGAAATTGTCAATCTAGTAGAGCTTTCACACGTTCAACATTTTCCAAATCGTCTTTGTTTCATGGTTAGAAATCTGTTCACTGCACCGCCCAAGTCCAGTTCAGTACTTAGCAATGCTAGCGCACTTAACTTACATTGAGTCATGATATTCTTTAAAAAAATGTTTTGATTAATTTCAGCTTTGAACAAGACATCTGTGTAGTTGCTGATGTTGATTGTAAAGTTAAACACAACTAATGAAAAGCAAACAAGTCAGGCAGTCTATTTGCTAAGCAAGTGTTTTCAACAAACGGAAACAGTGCGAGATTTTTCACTGATATAAGAACTTTTCTTTCAATTTCTGCACTCATAAGTGTTCTGCAGCAGAATATCTGCTGAAGGAGTTCATGAATCTAGTGTATAATGCCAGCAATATTACTAACTTCGGGTCATGCTGATATCCTCTACTAAATACTTTATTAAAAAATTTATTCAACAAAATTCACTTTTTACGATTTGGGGCCTCCTAATATCTTGGGACCATCCACATTGCGGTGTCTGTGGTTCTGTTATTTATGCCACTGTTGCTCTGGTTCATGAGAAAATTGTGCTAATCTCTGGTGATAACATGCGCCCACACATGGCAAGGAAGACCTGTGCTAAGATTGAGGAATATGGCTAGGAGAAAGTACTCCATCCGGCGTAGCCGTTGTTACTAGATCTCGCAGCCTAAAAAACCATCTTTCCGGGTAAACTGCAATAAGAATAACACGCGAAGAAAAGTTCTTTGCTTCCAGAACCAGAACTTCTTTCAGTGGGAGATTCGACAATTGATTAAGAGGTGGCAGAGTACTGTGAAGTCCGATGGAGACTAAGTTCCTGATTAACTAACGGTAGTGTTCCAGGTAAGTTCCTCATGGCGCAAAAGTAGGCGTACATTACTTATGGGATAACCCGGTTTCATGTGCGTGTTTTAGTTCTTATTTAAGAATATTCTCGTATTTAAACATGCATTGCAAACTACTACAATTTCAACGTGCAATAAAAGTAAAATTACTCGCTTTGACGTTACAGTTAGGGTTGCCAACTGGTCTGTTTTTCACCGGCCTGGCCTGAAATGTTGCTGTTATTTTTTATTAAAACCGGTGACCGGTACAAACTTCTTACCAGCCGCTCTAGCCGTTTTTTTTTTTTTTCAAATTTGTATCTAGTTCGAAGGAATTTCATCTAGTTCAAAGTATAGATTTAAAAAGTAATTTTCAGTCTGTAAATCCAATACTCTCACCTTTCACCATCTATCAACGATTAATATATTTTGTTCATCTGTTTAGATGATTTTAAGGAGATGACAGGGACTGTATCAGGGAAAATTTAAAATTTACTTGTAAGGAATTTTATACATTTATTGAGAGTGAAAAAGGACTTCTTAAAGCAATTTCCTGTACTTCAAGTATAAGTTTAAAGGATAAATTTCATTTTCCAAATTCAAAATTGTCACGTAAAGATTAATATACTTTTGTTAATCTGTTTCGGTAATTTTAAAGAAGTGGCAGCTACTGGTAAATACAATACGATGATCAATGCCGATTTCAGTTTCTCTTTTATAGCACAGTGTATCTATTAAGTTTATTAGTGAATGTACTAAGGATATGTAGAATACAGGTGCTAATGCACTTTTGTTCATGATAGTACATTTCCTTCCCATTGATGGGTCCGAACAGAGATACTTCATACTTAGACCTATATCACAGGGAATTTTGAGGAGGTGCCGGTTTTTTTTTATTTTCCAGAGTTGGCAACCCTAGTTATAGTACATATCGTGTATTTCTGAACCCAAGACGACTCCAAATCCGAGACGAACTCTCTCCCATGTTCTAACGGAGAATTACAAAAAGAAAATTCATGTACAGCATATACTGGACATATATTCAGAATTTATTATAAAAAGTTAAAACAAATACAAATCTCTCTTAGTCTTCTTCACCAAATATGCTAATATTCAAAGCTAAAGAGGTAGATAAGGAGGCTGTTCAGTAAAGAAAAAGGTTGCCATATTTCGCAAGAGCAAGACGACCACTTATTTTTGGGTTCGAAGTAGCGGAAAAATCTTCATCTTAGATTCAGAAATACGCTATAGCAAATGCTATGGAGTTACAATTGTTCTCTTGTACCCATTGAAACACAAGTGTCGGATATATTTCATATAATTTTATAGCAAAGCATAGTTTATCACACTGAAAAAAAAAAAAAAGTAAGAAATTGGCATAGAGGAGCTTGGGAATGAGTTCTAAATTATTTTCTCTGCCTGATCACTTCCAAATGTCTGCAATACGTAAAAATGTAGAATTCAAAACAATATATTTTTTCCCTAAAGGACCTATCTAGAGATAGGAGCACTATACTCCGCGTCGTCCGAACTGGCGTATGGCGTCAGTTAATAAACCCGCAGTACGTTGTTACCAAACCTTCAGTGACGAGTTTCATTATTCATAATTGTCCACGAACACGAACAAAATCAATTATGAACGATTAGATTCCGCCCTAAAGGTTTAAGAACAGCGCACTACAAGCTTATTGGCTGATGCCATACGCCAATTCAGGTGACGCGCAGTGGACCATTTTCAAACGTCTGCAAACCAGTGAGCATTTAAAATACGTTGAGCATTTTGAAAGAAGTAAAACCAAAATACAGCTGAAGAGTAAGTGAAATAAGCGTCACCCCAATTCTGGGCTATAGAATCTGACCATTGCTTTGTTCAAATCCTCAGTATTCTTTCGTGATCTGCTTCTTTGTTCCAGGAAATCCTAAGTGTTATGCAACTCCTACAGAAAACTTTATTTTAGATTTTTTTTTCGTAATACAATAACATAAGAGAGAGAGAGAAAGTCCATTAGGTACACACACGCGAACATTTTTATTCCGTTCGAATTCACAATCTTTCTCCACTATATTTAAAATAGTGACTTTTTCTTTTATTTACGCGATCCATCACAACCTCCACGTTGAACCAAATGTTTATTTATATTTTGTTGAGCATGAATGAGTGAAAGATGGTGTTGTTGTGTTGAAGGATATATCCAACGGGGAAAAAGTTACCTGCGAAAGTAGCTTATGAGTCGACATATGGATTGCTTTAGCAACGGAAAGAGGACTAAACAACAACTGAGGGCAATATTCCAGAAAGATTACTTAGCAAGGATCACGGCCGTCCAAGTTGAAGTTCAACAAATCCAGAGAGAAATGGAACAAATCAAGACTCAGGATATAATTCTTCTTCCCAGTGGAAAAAGAAAGAAAAAAAAAACTTTTCTAAAGTACTGAAATAAATATAGCGTATCTTTTGCTTACGTTTGCAACATTTTATATCCTTTTTTGATAGTAAGGAAGGCAGTTGACTCGAGGTACGAAGAGTGGCAAACAGTATGGTGCATACCAAAATGTTTTCATTTTGGAAACGAAAAAAAGTTGAGAATGCTCCAAGAGCATTTCCAGAACGAACTTAAAAAGAATTATTTTTCTTGTTAACTGCTTTTTATACCAATTGTTCTATGTACGTTATTATTATACTCATTAAACAATTCTTGTAATATATCTATCTATTTATAATTTCTTTGAGTGTTAAATTCCCCCCCCCCAACCCACATTTTCGTGTAAGAGTCTTGTTAAAACGGTGTACGAGGCACATGCTTAAAATGGAGGGCTCAAAATTGAAAAATTCGCCAAGTAACATCTCTCTATGACTTACGGTTCTTCCCGAGATATGATTCCTTAAATCTCCCGAAATCCGAACTTCTTTAGCCAATATCTGGGGAACGGTCACCAGTTGACCAGTGGCCACCGGTTACTATTTGGTACCAAAATATTCACTATCCTCTTTGGTATTGACCAACACCAATATGATGTTTCTATGGTCTTACGGTTCCCGAGATATGGCTCCTTAAATCTCCGGAACGCGGAACTTCCTTGGCCAATATCTGGGGAACGGTAAGAGTGACGCTTATCCCTTCTTTCAGATAGTTTTTGATGCTCTGTCGAATGGAAAGCTCAAAATTGAAAAAAAAAAAATCGCAAATAAAATACACACCACACACAGACAGACATAGAGGATTCAGTAACGAACTTCTGAAGTTCGTTGAAAATAGTTTGACATGTTTTTTTTTAAAGTCTCATCCGTTCCCCACAAGATGAGACAAGAAATTAGGTTTTCCCGTGTCTTCTCTGTAAATATATGTACAAAATTCGTGGCTTATGGTAATAGTTTACTTAATTCCATCTAGAAATTATTAGAATCGTTCCGCATCACGAGAGATCAACCACGGGATGTGATGTAATAACATTGAAACCATATTTATTGTTGAAGTACATTGTGTAATGATTTGTGTGTCTTTCAACGTTAATAAATTCCTCTTAATTGTGCTCGTACAATTACTTTATCAAGTAATAGATTTTTATATTATGACTCACGTAACACTAAAACAGGTTTGAGATTTAAGATTCGACTGTGATGTTAACTGACTACATGCTACGAATAACTGCTGTAACTGAGGACTGTTTTCTTTTAACAGACTGTACTTGGGACCAAGTCCGGCCCTAGGCAATTTGCCACCCCGTGCAAGTGCAATGGCATTATTTGCCATCCTCTTTCTCCGGAAAGAACTAATCTTAAAATCCATGATTTTAAGTATGCAATCCCATCATGAATACTGAAGGGGATGGAAAGTGCACTCGCACTCAGAAAGACCTAAACACTACAAATACAATCTCATTGTGTCTTTTTTAAACAAAAGAAACACTGAACAAAGCTTAAAACCCACTGTATTTTAAATTATAATAAGTAACGGTTTCGGATATTTAACATATCCTTCTTCACACCTATCAAATATAAATGAAAATACAAACATATATGTAGTATTGTTATGACAAATTTTAAATGACTATATATATATATATATATATATATATATATATATATATATATATATATATATATATATATATAACCCTTTAACTCCATAAGATTGTTTAATTAACCAGTCTTAATTAATTCTTCGAAATTCCGTACTATCGTTTCTCAAGGAAATTCTGTCGCGAAAAATATTATTTCACGAGAAAGAGTTTCTTCCGTTTCATATGCGACACCCCTTGGAAGAAGAATAAAGTGGGTAATGATTCATATCAAAAGTTTTACACCTATTCTCAGAAATGGGATACGAGTGGGAACGCGAGGGCATTTTCAAGCGGTAGTTACGATCGCCAACAACTAACTCCAGAAAAGTGTGTACCGTAAATGCATTGCGGCAATAGTCAGAAAATAAAGTTTTACAGGCTGTACGTTCTCAATTTTCCAAAACAATATAAATATTTATTTACAAAAATGAAAAGAACTCAATAAAATTATTTGTTTAAAAGATTACATAGAAACCTGAGAATAGAAATAAAGATTAGAGAAAAACACGTTACGTAACGAAGACGTTAACCACTTCCTCCCTCGTGTCATACTTCGTAACGCAAGGCCGAACGCCCTCTACCCCTTTACCGCGTTACGTAATATGTGGATGATCCCTATAATATGTGGATGATTCCTTAGGCACATTCATTACACGCACAGATCCCAGTATCCCGGAATTCATATTCAAATTTCTAATTGAACATTCAAATTGATGTCTGTCCATTGAACTGAAACAATTGAAAGTTGTTTGTTTTCATAACAATACAAGCGAGAAGGAAAAGTACAGAGGTGTTTTCACTAATTCGTATGTCTTCTTTCTTTTACTCTTGGTTATGTCATGAGTGTGTCTGTTTGTCTGGGTACCGGTATAACAAACGGTTCTGCAAACTCGAAATATTTTAACCACCACTGGTGCAAACCGGCTGAATAGCACAACTGAATATATGCGACTGAGACTAATGTCTAGACCTGAAGGTCTAAAAACCTTAATGAAGCTAAGAAGAAACTAACAAAATGTATTATATATTTAAGGAATAAAATGTTAATAATCATGATACTTTTCTGCCCTATTTCAACTTCTATAATTTAACGTAACAAGGGGAGCGACTTACTACCCTGATTTGGATGCCAGAGTATTTTCCAACGCAAGTTTAGTACTAATAATAGGTAAATGAAACTGATAACTGGATTTAAGCCCACATAAACTAAAGTTTTTGTAGAACCTCTAATGATCTATAATGGTTTCTTTCAGTTATTAATAGCATAGCATTTGCTTTCTACTACCAAAGTGCAGTGTATATATATAATGTGTGTGTGTATGAATATTCATTGTAAAAAAAAAAAAAAATCATAACAACCTTATGTCAGTGCGACTGACGCGCGGTGGGCGTGTATGGCGGGTGCTCTTGACAGTTGCAATAATCACTTGTTCGTACTAATGAGCTAAATCGTTGTCTGTAGCTGAAGGACAGGTGCACTATGTTGTGTGGTTCTAACTCTTCTTTCTCTGACAGCAGAGGGAAAAGAAGGAAGCGTGCATACACATCGCTTCGCTGCTCTGAGTTTGTTAGTAAACTGATATTGTATGTTCTGTTTAGTTTAAAAAGTTGATAAGGCGTCATTAAAAATATATATTTGAATTTATAAAATTATGTGGGTGATAGGTAAAAGTTGGTAAGTAAATAAGACAAAAAAAGGAAGATTGATCCAAATAAATCGAATACTATTTTTGCGTGAAAATAACTATTTCTCAAATACGCAGTAGTATTTCCTTCAAGGAATCTTTGTACGGGTAAATTTTGAATGTGCCTTCACTGGAACTGAAGTGCGAATGCGAACTCAAGTGCCTCCACTGCGTTGAAAATTTGCGAATGCGAATTACATCAGTTTTTTTTTCTCTTTTAAAACATTCAATTCGGAATTTTTTTGCTTGTAAAGTCGTATCTCCAGTGGCGGATCTAGCCTAGAGCCCGGGGGCTAGGTTTCCCAGTTTTTTGAGTAACAAAAATAATTGAAGCTATTATTTATATATTTTTGAAACTTTGTAGTAAACGTTACCTTTTATTCTTTATTGGATTCTTTTTAAACATTAGATATAGTTTCAATTGCAGTTTTTCTGTTATGCGATGTGTAATACTTGATGTCCACAAGGTCAATGTATAATCTAGCCATAATATTCATTAGGAGAGAGTTAAGTTGGACATTTCTGCAGGATCCATGACAAATTGAAAACTCATGATATACCTATCATAGTCTGGGTTCTGGCTCGCCTCTCCCAGTTTTTACCTTCAAGATTCACCACGGCGTATCTCAGGCTCTTGAGAGATCGATCAATACATATTGTAGAGATATTGGATTTCCCTCATATTATTAATATTCAGTATATAAACAAATCAAGATTTAAAAACGATTTTATTTTTTATTATTATTTTTTTTACTTTTTTCCTTTATTTTCTGTGGATGATGAGAGACAGACACAACTTGAAATAATAAGACAGTCAGCAAACATTTCAAAATTCTCTTTAGTAGACGATTCCTCATTCTTCATTCTTGGTAAATTTATGTAACTTATGTAATCTGATGTAACCAAAGCGTTCTGTAACTGTTGACAAATTATTAAATAAGTCGAGAATTCCATTTACCTTGCACTTTCCTGAATCCTACACGTGCGTACTTTGGATGTTTTTCCGTAATTTCGTCGGCCATCTTCCTACTTTGTTTCATATAAAAACGTCCCAGGACCCGGAAGAGGGGGTAGCACTCGAGAAGCGGTGAAGTATACGAGGAGCGGTAAAGTTCACGAGGAGCGAGTGTGAGCAACGACAGGAGAGACCTATACCAAGTTCCTCGCCAATTCGACACAGAAGCCGAGACATGGAGACCACCAGTCGACGACCAGGAACGGAGGTATGGAATACACATCCAAGGTCCTAAACGCCCAAACAACCTTCCTTTTCTTTCTTCCTAAACAAACTCTCGACTCTCTCTTTTTTTTAAATATTTGTTTTTATTTATTTCTACCCACATGCCCTATAAACTAAAAACGCTCGTCGTCTTCTCAGTTACCTCTCAATTCTACCAGTGAGCTATATTTCCCAAGTTAACGATAATAGTTTCCTTTCTTTCTTCAAAACGACGACGAAAGCATTCCTACCGAATGCACAAGCGTAAGAATATTTATAGCGTATTCCAGAATAAAGTTGAATAATAACGTCGACAACGCATCTCCTTGTTTCAGGCCATTCTCGATGAGGAAGCTCGTGGACAAGAATTTTCCTACCCGGACTTTACTTTGGGATTCGTTTAAACACATCTTAATTAATCTAATTAGCTTTTTCGGGTATTCCAAATTCTGCAAGAATGTTGTATAATATTTATCTCCTAATAGAATCGTAAACCTTTCTAAAACTAATAAATAGTTGATGTACCGGTGTATTATATTCCTACTTCTTTTCGAGTATTTGTCGAATGCTAAATATTTGGTCGATAGTTGATCGATTTCGTCTAAATCCATATAGGTAGATTATTTTCAGAACAGCTGTGAGCATTCGCACGTGCACCTCTGAATCCAGTCGCACAGCATGACGTTTCTACAACAGCGCGAAAGCAATTGGCTAACAGTTCACATATTGACCACAGCGCTTTTACTCTGCGCAACTCATCACTCCCCTCCCATGTTCCAGCTCGCTGACTAGCTTCGCGCCAAAAGTCATAGCTGTTCCGAAAATAATCTACCTATACTGATAATCTCGAATAATTTCATCTGCGTATGAAATCAATCTTGTTAAAAGAATGTTTGAAAGGATTTTATAGGATGTTGATGAAAGAGAAATGTCCCGATAATTATATATTACTATCGATTTTGTCACCTTTCTTGTGAATTAGAATAATGATTGTTTCTTTCCACTCTTGTGGCAATTCCTCTTTGTTCCAAATAAGAATAATGAGTTTATGTGTCTTGTTCTACAATTTTCCCTTCTACCTAAAATTAACTCAGCCGGAACTTCGTCTACACCCGAAGATTTGTGTTTCTTTTATTTCTTTATAGCAATTTCTACTTCTTTTCGGCTAGGCTCTGAAATTTATAATTCTGCTGTGCATTTTCCTTTCCCCACGAATATTAGTTTCTAGCTGCATGTTAAGCAAATCGTCAAAGATATCTTTCCATCTATTCAAGATTTTATCTGTATGAGTAAAAATTGTTTCGTCGTCTCTCTTTAATACGCGCGAGGTTGATACCCTTTCTTAAATTCGTTTATGCCCTAGAACATGTCTCGAATTTTTTTTCTTTTACTATTATCTGCAAGTTCATTAATTTAAGCTTTCAAAAAATCGCGTCGTTCGGATTTTGTAGCCAACGCAGTTTCGCCTATTTTCCCTTCTCCGTTAGTTTGGTGCATTCCCAGTCGATCCATGATTTGTTCCTACGTATTTCCGCGTGACTGTTTTTCTCTTGCTGGAATTTTAATGCTATTCGTAATTTGAACCCAAGTATCTTCAACATTAGTGCTCTCAAACCCTTCTGAAAGCGAGAGTCTATCACACATCAATCTGATATTCCCCTCTCGCCTGGTTCTCTAATTTCTTTAAACTAAACCTCTCCGTTTTCAGATGTTGAATATTCTCTTTATTCAACGATAATCTCCCTCTCTTGTTATCGCTGCTACCAGATAGTGATCAGTGTCACAATTGAGTCCTCTGAACGAGCGAACATCAATTATGGTAGACTGTCTTTCTCTATCTGCTAAAACGTGATCAATTTGATTGTGTGTTCTTCCATCTGGCGAGGTCCATGTGCATTTAGGAATGTCGCGATGTGGAAATTTTCTACTCTCCACAATAAGGTTTTTGGATGTTTCAAAGTTCATGAAATTAACACCGTTTTCATTACTTTCCTTATGTAGACTTTCTTTCTCTATAACCGGTTTGAAAATATCTTGTCGCCCTACCTTCGCATTGCATTGAAATCCTCTAATAGAATTTTCATATGGTATCGCGGGACTTCGTCGAATACCTGTAATAGTTCTGAAAAAATGTCTTTTATATCATCGTCCTTATCTTCTGTTGGAGTATGTACATTTAAAACAATATCACATCACCGACCCTTAAGAGTAATAGAAGAAAGTCTATCATTAACAAATTCAACCCGTTTCATTGCTGATATTAAAAGAATCGAAATTAAAGTGCTATTTGTGTGGTCACATACAGAATAAAATTACCAAAGTTTACAATTGAGGGTTTGAGCGCAACAGTGGTCTAACACACATTTGTTTTTAAAAATGGAGAAAAATCAAGTTAAAGTTAAACACATGTGCTTTTTATACAATATACCGAAAGCAACCACAAGTGGTTGAATGTGTCATACATTGTACATATATATATATAGTACAAAAACACGTGTTTAATTTTAACTTGATTTTTCTCCATTTTTAAAAAATGTGAGTTAGACCACTGTTGCGCTCACCCCTTCAATTATTACTGGAAATTAATGCTGTCACCCATTTCGAACATTTTAAAAACACATAGTTTCTAACGTATTGAAATTTCATTTCGAATCAATAATATGAAACGTTACAAATAGTTGTACTGTAAATTTCCATAACTAATCTCCAAGTGGATCTGTATACCAACCAAAGGTTTATCAAGTTTAACAAAAAGTCCAAAATACGCATGTTGAAACAACAGCTCTTATTTGTAAAAGAATACAGAATGATCGCTTTTGGCTGTGACAATGGTCTGTCCAAGTAGATTGTTAAAAAATTAGCATAACATAACAACAAAATTTGCTTCTCTTATATGCACAAGAGAAAGAAAAGAAAAGAAAAAAGAAAAGATTGGTGCGGTGAATGTAGGAGTCGCCGAATTCTACTTCCATAACAGCACAAGATGTGCTAGGCATGTGCCATTTAGGTGTCCCAGCTACTTTTTAGTTACCCGACACTTGGCACATATGATATTCATGTGCTAAGTATGTAGGTCTACTTAAGCTACCTACAGTTTTAGGTACTTGTTACACCTAATTGATATTTGCAACTATGTACCACAAATATAGCATTTATATACCTGGCTCAGTTTCGCACTCTAACAGTCATTTGTTTTTATGTTGTCACTTGGGACATATATCTGTCATGTTCTAGGCACGTCCTTTAGGTACATACTGTTTCAGATACCCTAAGAGTACAAGATGTGCTAGGCATGCGCCATTTAGGTGTTCTAAATTCTTCTCCCACATTTAATGCACTTGTTGCTTCTTTTTCTAAACGATTGTTTACTAGAAGCATTTAGCATTCTATGCCATGAAATTGGATATAGCATATTTAGGAAATAAATTATTTTCGTAGTTAACATGTTTTGGCACTAAAGTGATATTTCAAATAGAATTGACCACAGAAAATAATGTGTTTTGAAAAAAAAAAAATAACGCATGAAGCTCCATAGTATACTCTTCCATATTCAATTCAAAATTGGACATTTTTGGATTTAGCATGTTTTGGAAATACACTCCTCGTATGAAAATAAGAAATTATTAAGAATTATAGCCTGCAAATAATTAAAAATAGCAAAAAAAAAAAAAAAAAAAAAAAGTAGTGTCTCGCCCAATTGGAAATATTGGTAGTGAAGGCATTTTAAAAATCGCCCAATCCGTTACTTGTAAGCCAATCTGGCAACACTAGCCGCAGGTTCCGCCACCTCTACTGTAGACAAATAATAGGAAGGAAAATGCCAGATTTGAGCTGACCAAATCACAACGGTGAAATAAAATCATTCTGAGTGCTATTTTAACTGTGTTTAGTGCTTGCTGTCGTTACTACCTTGATTTTATTTTAAACGTTTATTCTTTCTTTTTTGAAGTTCTATATTATTTATTAAAGAATAAATATTTGATGAACATTAACCACTTCCGTCTCGACGGAAGACTTTAAATTTATACATATTTCTTTAGCCATTTTGAATATTAGGCACACAGCTCGAGAATTTTCACGCAACAGGTGCTTTTATTGAAGAACTCTGGAACTTCTTTCTCTTCGTTTGACTTTCAAATCAATTTTTATGCTAAACGTGAAACATAAAACATTTCTTGCCTTCAACCTTCTCTTTCAGTCGAGGAATAAGGAAGAAAGAAAAAAAAAGTCTTCTGTTAGCTCTACTGTAATGTTTTACTTTTTGCTTAACACCAGACGAACTTAATTCTGGCTTTTTCCCCCGGCATATGCTTTGGCCTTTCATTATTCAGTAATTGCTGCTTTAGAAATCTATCTGAAAAGCACGTTTTGGAGATAAAAGTTAAGTCCACAATTGAGATATAGAAACAGAAATGCTACTAGAGTAGTTCCTTTTCCCCCGCTAGATGGCAGGAGTGAAGGGGGGAGAACGGCGGCCATTTCCTTCTTCTTTAACGGGTTTGCCTTGATACCGCTTTTGGAGTCAAATGGTTTGCAAGATTAACGAGATGACTCCGGAGCCGAGACATAAGTAGAAAACTCCAGTTCCAGCTTCTTCCTTCGTGATTGCAGGCAAAAAAGTGGTAAAAGAAGTTGGGAAATGGATTTAAGTACGAAAAGAAAGAATGAAAGAAAGAAAGAGAGAAAGATAGAAAAAAGAGTGGGATAAAGTGAAGGATTTAAATGATCTGAGTTTTTGGGTTATGGATTTAGACATTTCCCTTACACATTTGTCACGAATCTACTTATACTTATTACTATATCTTTATTTATTGATACATTCTGCCTGATCTAAAGGGTATTCTGAAATCGCGGATGCTTTATTATTTTAAGAAAGATGCTGATGAAACATCATTAGATGAACTTTTTCAGAAGAAAAGAAAGCCCAACTACAACAATCTTCTTTATAAATAAAACTCTTGATGAATACACATACGCTATGTGACCAAAAGTATCCGCACACCTGGCTGAAAATGACTTACAAGTTCGTGGCGCCCTCCATCGGTACTGCTGGAATTCAATATGGTGTTTGCCCACTCTTAGCCTTGATGACAGCTTCCACTCTCGTAGGCATACTTTCAATCAGGTGCTGGAAGGTTTCTTGGGGAATGGCAGCCCATTTTTCACGGAGTGCTGAACTGAGGATAGATATCGATGTAGGTCGGTGAGGCCTGGCACGAAGTCGGCGTACCAAAACATCCTGAAGGTCTTCTATAGGAATCAAGTCAGGACTCTGTGCAGGCCAGTCCATTACAGGGATGTTGTGGTCGTGTAACCACTCCGCACAGGCCGTGCAGTACGAACAGGTGCTCGATCCGGACTCATCGCCATTCCCGAATTGCTCTTCAACAGTGGGAAGCAAGAAGGTGCTTAAAACATCAATGTAGGCCTGCGCTGTGAGAGTGCTACGTAAAACAACAAGGGGTGCAAGCACCCTCCAGGAGAAACACGAATAACACCACCAGCTCCGAATTTTACTGTTGGCACTACACACGCTGACATATGACGTTCACTGGGCATCCACCATACCCACACCCTGCCATCGGATCGCCACATTATGAACCGTGATTCGTCACTCCACAAAACGTTTTTCCACTGTTCAATCGCCCAATGTTTACGCTTCTTACACCAAGCGAGGCGTCGTTCGTTATTTACCTGCGTGATGTGTGGCTTATGAGCAGCCACTCAACCATGAAATCTAAGTTTTCTCCCCTCACGCGTAACTGTCATAGTACTTGGAGTGGATCCTGATGCAGTTTGGAATTCCTGTGTGATGGTCTGGATAGATGTCTGTCTATTACCCTTTACGATCCTCTTCAACTTTTAGCTGTCTCTGTCAGTCAACAGACGACCTGTACGCTTTTGTGCTGTACGTGTCCCTTCACATTTCCACTTCACTATCACATCAGACACAGTGGACCTAGGGATGTTGAGGAGTGTGGAAATCTAGCGTACAGACTTCTGACACAAGTGACACCCAATCACCTGACCACGTTCGAAGTCCGTGAGTTCTGCGGATTGCCCCATTCTGCTTTCTCACGATGTCTAATGACTACTGAGGTCGCTGACAATGAGTACCTGGCAGTAGGTGGCAGCACAATGCACCTAATATGAAAAACGTGTGTTTTTGGGAGTGACCGGATACTTTAGATCACATAGTGTATATACGATTAGAAGAAGTGATGATATTCAAAATAATAGGCAGTAAGCTTTCTTCTGCAAAATATTTTCTGGGTACAGGCATAATCTAAGTGCGAGGAGCTGAACTAGGACCGGGGTTCTCAACCGGTGTCGCTACACACAAGTGTGTCACGTAGTCCCCTAAGGTGTGTCGCGACACCAGTACCCGTGGTAGCAATAATTCTCAGTGCTATATAAATTCACTATAAAAAAAGTAATTGGTTTCACTGTTGTAATAGATATTATTATTATTATTTATAATAAAAATATTAAACAAGGTGTGTCACCGTGTCCTGGACTTTCAGTAAAGTGTGTCGTCAGTCAAAAAAGGTTGAGAACCACCACTAGGACACTATTTGCTAAAGAACGTGTTCAGTACAAGACTGAATGTTATGAATTTATGTTCGCTCCGGAAGGGACATGATTGGTCAAATCCGGGAAAAGGGGTTTTCCGCTCGTCCTCCCCATTGGAAGTATGCCTAAACGCAACCACCTGCATATACATTTGTTAGTGTTTTAGAACTTAAAGACGAAAAAAAATAGCAAATAACGGGGAACTTAGGCTGAACTTAGACATTTAATGGTTCTAGATGCATGAAACGAAACGAAATGAAATCTAAGTTTAACGTCTTACGATTATGCCTTTTAAGCTAAAGGAGACGGTGATGATGAGAAATCGATGAACTGCCATGAAGAAAGTGGGAGGAAACGGGAGAACCCCGAGAAAACCCATACACATAAATGTTTGTCTACCACAAAGTCCACTTGGCGCGAGCTGGAATCGAACCAGGGAGCCCACACACCCAAGGTGAATGCTCTCTATCATGGAGCCACCGCGGCACACTGATAGATGCAGAACGAAAATAAAAAAGTGGCCTCGTTCTACTTGGGAATATGTGTTTTATGATTGATACCACTGCGCCTCAATATTTCGTTTAATGCACTTTTCCTGTGTATGTAGTGAACGTTTCTGTAAATATTTGTGAAGGAAGAATAATTTTATACAAAATTCAGCTATCTACTAGTGAATAACAAGGCGCTAACAGTTTGCACATTTTTCAATTCTTTAAATGTCTATTCAGTTACAGTGCTACAATGTCTCAAGAGAAGTCTTTTATGTCGTAAGTACTCTGTGACTAGACAGACGTCTGCGATGAATTCTTACAAGCTCCACTTACCTTTTCGCTCGACGACGGTGACAAAGAAAGGATACTTAAGTGAAGGACACTGGAGGAGTGATTAATATCACAACTAGAAAGTCTGTTGTTGCTTATTAATGAAGACTAGGAAAAAAAATTGGTAATTTGGCAACCATATGAGGGCGCCACAATATAAACATATTTTTTACTTAGTTGTTTTTGAGGTCTGTTCATAATCCATTTCGTCCCTACCCTTTGAGACTGTGTTTCAGACGACAACTTCTTTTTATTGCCTCGCCCTTCATGGAAAGTTTACATAAAGCAGTCTTTCACACGTCTCACTCACTTCCACCCTTTCCCAGAAAGGAAATCACCTACTTCAAAGTTGTTTTTTGTTTCTTTTTAATATTCTTTTGACTGAAGCAAGGGTCTGTTTCAGTGTGAAAGAAACATATATATTTTTTGTGTAAATAGCAGTAAAATTATGTAGTAGCTTGTTTTCAATTTTTATCTCAGCTAACGTGGTTAATTTGAATCCTGTAACTACGTAGTATTATCATTATTGTTTTTGGATCAAAAAATCCAATATATTTCAATCAAAAATTTTCTTATAGCCTACGTACGGTTTATATCTGGAGAATTACGTACATACATACAGTGTAGCCAAACCCAAGCTATCACTTAACTCAGCATGATGTGCTTAATCCGTAGAAAATACGAAAACTTGATTTGGGGGCCGTTCAAAAACTTTGTGGCCTCTGATTCAAAAAGTAACAAGATATTTCATTAAATCAAAAATTTGCTTGTACCCCTTATATCTGGAGAACTACCTACCTACAGTGTAGCCAAACCTAGGGTTGCCAAATTTAGTAAACAAAAAACCGGAACACTAATCTCAGACTATATATAAGGTCAGGGTTTGCTCAGAATCAATTACCTGTCTTTCCAGGTTAAAAATCACAGTTTTTCAGTTCATTCTATACACAGTTAACACAAATGAAGCCCCCACAAGGGATGTATAAAGAATGTGAAAAGGTAACAAGAAAAGCTGCTTGGCCTCTCTTATTCCGAACTCAAATTAATTCTGTTTAACAGATCCTGAATATTGCGCGAGTTACGACACTCTCCCATTTATAATTTAAGAGATACTTTTTCTTTGTTACTTGGTGTGACATCATCTGAGTCAGAAACACTCTCCTAAAAGAAAAAAAAAATAAGAAAAAAAAATACATTTATGCTAAATTCAGAACGATAAACAAAAAGTAAATATATTTAAAGACTTACGCAGGATCTCCAAATGTGTGGCAGAAAAAAAAATGCAGTACAGACCAGAATTAAATAAGAGATATACCTTTATGTGTTTAATTGCCACTTCTTCTCCTAGACTAAGTTGTTACGGAATTTTAATCAAAAAATTACTGAAAATTTGACTTCACTCTACACTGACAAAGAAAACTTGTCGGTACTGCTCGACACACACTGGACGATAAAACGCTTGATTGTAAAATTGTTCGTCAGAAGACGGTAGACGCAGCGACTGAGAGCAGTGTCGCCATTGGTGATTAAAATTTTGACAATGAAGTAATTTTGCGCTGCCGATTGAAGTATAAACTAACTAGTAGTTAAAGCCCGTCAATAAAAAAAGGGCTTTCTATTGAAGGTAATAGTTTTTAAATCTCCGCTCCCCCCTCTTCCCTCTGAAAGCTAAACAACCCACAAGACAAAAGATTTTCAAAGTTCTTGTTTGTTTAATAAAATTAATTAGCTACACAAATCTTCCAAAAAACCTTCTGTTTTTAGGTGACATTAGTTCTTTCAGGTTGATTCTTTTTTTTCAATCTGAGGAACGAAAACTGGGACAAATAGACGTCCCGAAAGCCTTTTTCGGGACAGTTAATTCTTTCATTGAAAACCGGGACGTCTGGCAACCCTAGCCAAACCCAAACTATCACTTAACTCAGTATGATGTGCTTATTCCGTAGAAACTACGAAAATTCTTTTTTGGGGACCATTCAAATATTTTATGGCCCCTGATCCAAAAATTAATTATTGGCCAAGATTGCAATCTTTTGATCCATTTTTTGGATCATTCCTCAAATTCTTGTTTTATTTACTAATTAAAAATAGTTCATTGTTTTCAATTTCTTTTTGTTCATTATTTTAAAGCATACGAAGACGCATTACTTTGTCAATTTACGAACCATACAGCAAACGATGAGAAATAAAAAACGGAACTGAAATTAACAGTGAAAGAACTATATAGAATATCATGGCTTGCGTGAGATTTGAACCCGCAACTCACAATTTTCTAGATCGCCAACTCTAGCCTGCTCTACCATTCAGTAGGCAACAAGGTTCAGATTTTAAAAATAATTTACATCTTGGAATGAAATCTTTCAGTTTTATGTCCTACGTTATTCGGATTAGGCTAAAGGAGACTGTGATGATGAGAAATGAATGAAAGGGTGGAATGAAGAAGTGGGAGGAAACGGGAGAGCCCCGAGAAAAGCCACGCACACGGTGTTTGTCCATCACAAAGTTCGCTTGGCACCAGCTGGGATCGAACCATTGACTCTACACTCTAACACAGAGCCACCGCGGCCCGAATTTCATTTTGTAAATTAAAAAAAACCGTATTTAGACGATGGAATTACGGTTTTCTAGATTTTCCAGAGAGAAAAAAGGAAGATTTTACGGCTTTAGAAGTGGTGGGGGAGAAGAAAACATGATATATGTAACAGACACATAGCAACAATAGTTTTATTTGGAAACTGGGGAAGTTCCATTGAAAATAATTCCAGTAAACAAACACAAAAACTATTACAATTAGTTATAATAACTCATGTGGTTCAGATCCAACATTGTGCTAAAGTTCCTTGTCTCATACAGCCTCGGTGCTGAAAGGGGCGCTAAACTCAGATCCAACCAATCAAGTGCGAGGATCATTTCATAAATAATGCACATGTGGCAACTGCGGAGTGGATGATGTAATGTAATCGAGGTAAACATTTTGCCAGTTGAAGCTAAGGTATTGAGGCAGCAGTACGCGTGCTTGTGCGCTCTCTAGTGAACATAGTGTGGCTGTAACAAGTATTGGAAATGGATCCGGCAGGTGTCTCGGGTAACATGTCTATTGAAGATCAGACGTCGTACATAAAGATTGAAACTTCACGTGGCAAAAACCTCACAGAAAACCACGACCTGTTCCCAAAGTTGAAACAACGTATGCATGGATGTCGGTTTCCATGTCTGAAAGAGCTTTCTGCAGCCGTTACCCGAACCATTCGACAGTTTCACAAATATGGCGTCCTTGATGGAATACAGAAGCTACTCGAACGTTGGGATTCCGTCATTGCCAAGCAGGGAGATTATATTGAGCGGCTGCAAAGAGACCCTCTCCAAACAATAAACGTGGAAGTCACAAACAAATTAGTGTACATTATTTGTGAAATAACTCTCATATGTTACATGGCTTTCAATTGTATTTATGCAATGAAGACTTTGCGTTTATTAACAGTGCAACATTCTTTATTACAGATTCAAAACTTGGACAAACATATCGAAATTCAGAACAACTTGAAGTTCTGTTTTTATTAGTTCGTATATCGTTCTGTATCTTGCAATAGGTCGTATGTTGAAAATCAGAACTTTACAGAAGAGCGAAAGAACTTTCAGTTTTGAAATAGAATGAGATATACATTTTTCAGCATTCTTTCTTAAAAGTCTGCTATTATTAGCCGGATACATACAATACTTTGCCAGGTGATGAAACAAGTGCCGCCAGATCCAATACTGGTGTTAACTAAAAATACCCAAATTTTAACATACGACGTATTGCAAGATACAGAACCATCTATATATATATCTTCGCACTAACGTGTAAAATATGTCAATGGTATTCAGGTATATAATTTATTTTATTTATTGAAAAAGAGGAGCAAATCCATTTTACAGGACTGCATAGTGTAAAACGTAGCAGAAAAACGTAAAACAACGGGGAAAACTTAAGATCTGGCTATCCAAGATATAAATGCATAGATGCAACATGAGTGAGAAATTGATTCAAACACAAAAAATTAAAAAGAAGAAGAAAAATGGAATTTGTTACTAAGAAGGTATGCTTTATTTTCTATTTTCAATCAAGCGAATTGAAACAATCACTACTATATATACTCTTAATAACTCCTTTGATGTGCTTATATTGCAAATCCCGTTACGTTATTGATATTGAAAGTGAATGGTTTTTAAAATTGCGTCTTTATGTTTCTTGTATAAAAATTGATTGTTTAAAACGAGGGAATTTTTGCTCTGGTGTCGAATTAGTCCCAGAAGCGACAGTCCTATTAGCGACAGGAACTGTTATCTGTCCTATGAGCGACCGATTCATTTACATTGAGATGATGGAAGATGATATGATTCCATCTCGTAAAATGTTTACCTCTGGCGTTATTAGCACCCGAACAACCTTGGTATGAAATATACACGTGCCAGTGATACTGTTCGTCAAATATATTTTCCTCTACTGTGAGTGCAAATAAAACTTATTTTAATTTTGAGTTAGATTTGACATAAACATGTCAAATAACTTAACGAGACAACAGGGATATTTCCATGAAAAGTATATTCCTAAAGGTAAAACAATCCAAAAGGTACACAAACTCTTTAAACTACCGTCCCCCCTATTGTAAGCTACTAAAACGCAAACTAATTGCTTAATTTGCCTTCCTCCCTTGTTTTGACTTATACATAATAGCTTGCAGTATAGCAATCTGAAATAATCCCTTATAACTAGACGAACTGTTAAGTCCTGCGAGGGATTTGTGACTTGTGTAATAATTTCTTCGAATACACCGTGTTTTTAGATTTCTTTGATATCCTCAAATGGTGAACACCTTTTTTCCATGGGCACCCGATGGGAAGGCAGGGGTCGCTCCCCTGGCTCAAAATTGTATAATTAATATAGCAAACAACGTATATTAAATACCAGATATACCACACGTGATACAGCAACCATGGAGATGCCCCTCCCTAGAAAATTTTCTTCGGGTGCCCATACCTCTTTCTGATTTCTTTCTTATGCCATAAACTTATTCAATCTAAACTTATGCTCCGTATCATTTTAACATGACATTTTTAATTATATTAGAATCATAGACAAAGGCGGATCTACTCTAAATATTTAGTTATTTTTCCCTTGATAGAATCAATGTATTCATATAAATTAATTCAAAAATATAATATTAGGAAAAACGTATAAAAGATTGTTAATATAATGAGAGCATTCTCACGTATTAAATTCAGATAGAGCGAAATTTTTCATAGTACATTTTCTAAATCACATTAGCATAAAACAAGTTAAAGAAGAGAGAACCTTATCTTCTTCTATTATCTTAGTATGAACGAATCGGTGACTCATAGGGCAGTTAATAGATCAAATCGGTCGCTCATAGGACAGTTAACAGTTCCTGTCGCTTATAGGACTGTCGCAAGTGGGAAGACACTCTGGTGCCGACTCTGCAAGTATGTGGTGCGGTTTTCTGATATGCCTTCAACGTCTCAAGAATAGGTTTCATTTTGTCCTTATTTTAACCAGAAGTGGTAGGAATTACAGCTTTCGGTTTCAATGTTAATTGCAACCAAGGATGTTTTAAAATAGAGGATCTGTCCATACGTATCTTCATCATATGAATTCAATGAAGCCGAAACAATCGAGCATCGTCTGAGCCGGCACGTATGATTGGCTACTTTCGTTTCCGCGATGATTGTTGGCTCAAAACATTGCGATCCTATTGGGCGGAGTGGGCAGAGTAGGTGTGGGGAAGCTGTGACGTATGGCTTGACGATTTTGTTGTATGTGTCGATCCTCTATTTTATAACATCCCTGATTACAACAGACCAAAAATTATATATATATATACTCACCACAAGTCCGTGGGGCCGCGGTGGCTCAGTGGTAGAGCGTTCACCTCTGGTACTTGGGGTCCCGGGTTCGATCCTAGCCCCCGCCAGGTGAACTTTGTGGTGGACAAACACCGTGTGCGTGGGTTTTCTCGGGGTTCTCCCGTTTCCTCCCACTTTCTTCATTCCACCATTTCATTCATTACTCATCATCACCGTCTCCTTTAGCCTAGCTGGCATAACCGTGGGACGTAAAACTCAAAGATTTCATTTTTTTCAGCACAAGTCCATGGGTATGTATTTAGCTCCAGTATTTCAGTAATAAATAAAATAAATAAAAAAAAAACAATGATTATTCCTTTTAATGCAGTATTGATGAGGCTGTACTCTAAGGCAAAAGGAAAATAGTGAATGTCTTGTGTACTCTTTCTTTATTCTTATATTTACAAATGTTCTAGTGCTTTCCTTCCTATCGAGGTCATCCCATTTTCTTCAGTTGCTCTATTTCTTTCAAATTGATCTGCGTTGTAATCGATGAAGGAGAAGACAAAGATTGATGTTGCTTGTCTACAGCTTTTTAAAATTGTGTCTGGATGAATATTTGGAGCGAGGGTTGTAGACTTCTTACGTTTTCTGCATGCTCTGATTAACCTAACGCTGTTCGTTCCTTCATTTCCATCTTCTTGATCAATGCAGTAGCTCACACTCTACGGAAAAAGAAAGAAAGAAAAAAAGGATTAAGCCATGAACACGTTCTGGGTTAAGACACTGGTTAAAGCTAAGCTATTCTCTCTGCATTAACGTTGCAGTGATGGCTGGCGTGTATATACAGTAAAGTCTCGATTATCCGCAAGTGCTGCCTAAAAAAAAAAAAGTTAATCCTGCTGCAGTCGCGCTATTTTTTTCATAAGTAGTCCCTGCGAACTAACATTCTGCATGCAAATAAATACTGTATATTATAAAATATGAAAATAAATTGCATTGTAAAAATCAATATTTCCAACAATAGTGCACGCTTCGAAGTCAATTCTACTCTGATAAACAGAAGCTGATTGTTGTAAGCTATGAAAAACGGGAATTGGAAAGAGTGATGTGTGTGATAGTAAATCACATTCATTGCTCACTGCGGAGTGAGACTCCGCGGGCTACCACTGGAGGGTTAATTACTAACCTTAAAAAAAAAAAAAAAAGTCAACAACCGGGAGAATACAATAGGCCCTACAGTGCGAAGGTCGAAAATTACTGACAGGTTTATTGTGCATTGTAATCCTATAGCTCTTCTCGAAATTTGTGGATGAGTGGCAGGCTCTTGTTGCTTTGTTTTGGTCATGGCTTTCACATTCTCTGATCACGTAGCTTGACGACCCGAGCAATACAAACAATAAAACATAGTTTTTATGTTGAAAAACTGTATTTTTCTTTCGTGTTTGGACCTCATTTGTAGTCCTTTTTTGGGTTATCCACTGTGCCCTTGCCACCCAATTCCGCGGATGATCAGGGTTTCACTATATATATATATATATATATATATATATATATATATATATATATATATATATATATATATATATATATATATATATATATATGTGTGTGTGTGTGTGTATTTAAAAAAGGAGGCTTTCCAACTTTTTTGAGAAACAAAACTTTTATCAGAAGACAAATTCTTTGCGCTCTACTCATTTTCATTTTCAAGAGACAATAGGAGAGTATAGTGATTGTGAAGAAAAGAAAAACAAAAAATCGAATTCGAGTTTTCGACTGATTCACACGTTTATGACCTCTACATACAGAAAAGGGAATTTTTGAGTGTTTATTCATCGTCCATTCGTCCAGATATAGGCTAGGCTAGTTTGGTTAGAGGCCATACAGACCTATGTATGCAGATCAAAATTTTAAAATTAAGATTTATATAAGTTGCTGCAGTTGTCTTTCGGGAATTTTCTTCCTACCCTTAATATAAGGGTAGTTTACTGGAAAGTGAAAGTAAAAATTTGTGATTTTCTCGAAAATAGCTCTAACGATTTTGCTTATATTTCTTTCCATAATATATTTCCTACACTGTAAATCATATGGTGTAATGAAACACCCCAAAGTACCCTTTTCAGGTGTGATGTAGCACCTATGAGGTGTTTTTGTGTATAAAACACCCTTAGGGTGTCACGTATACACCCTTTCGGTGTTAAAGTTCCACATACAGGTGTAAGGCAAGCATAAGGTGTTACTTTACACCCTTTTCAAAGGGTGTAAAGTAAGTAGGCTAGGGAGTGAACGATTACGCAGAGGTGTAAACTGCTCAATCAGGAAGTTCACATTAGTCGTTTTATTACTCTGGTAAGTATATATTATTGTCAGGTATGCAAATATAGTATTCTTTTCAAATATAAATATTTTTAACGTTGGTCTTCAAACGAAATATACGACAAGTGTAAATAATAGAAGGCGGTGTAAGAAATGAGTATGACTAGTTGATTCATGTAGTGCCGGAAACTGACCTAATAACTTGAATTACATAATTTTTTTGCGTGTATCATACCCGCATTTGGAAATTAACACAAGGTAAAGTATAGCATTTCATAATGTTAGTATCATTTAAGAAATGTTTAAGAACGTTATATTGAAGCAACTCTTGCATGCTGCATTCAAAGCTCGAATAGACGTTGTTAATTTTTATATTTAATTCGCAAAGCTTGGAACACGAGATGCATTTTTCTCTGCTACAGCTTTGAACCTTGAGCACAACGACTACAATGGGATGGTTCTAGATTGCTCTTAAACCAACATCTTTGATACATGACTTCGCTTGGCATTACTGCGAAATAACATTTCCGTAACACTGGGTAGAACATTGCCACAGGTAGGCTTACTGATTCCAGGATGCAAGTTTAGTAGGCAGGGTTCTTGAACACAGATCCCCTTTCCCACTGAGTTGTAATAAAGACAGAAAACAACGTATCCTGCGGGGCTCTAACCCCCCTTCACTCGCTGACGCTCGCTCGGCACCTACTTGTATGTTAGTTAATAGCAAGAAATGCGTATTTTTTCTATCATTTTCTGTGATTTTCTGCGTCGATAAAAACAGTGGTGACTAAACTAAATACCGGGAGGGAAGAGTTTCACTCTGCAATGTACCCAACTATTCTTAAAGGTTGCCGTTTAGGCCTACATGTTATAAGTAGCCCAATTTGTTTGCGCTTAATAAAGAACGTCATAAATTATATAGTTGTTATTTAATGGATGAATGGTTCACCATTCCTGTAATAATGCAGAACTATTGTGTATAATGACATATGCATGAAAATTACCAGTTTAAGAACAACGTAAAATGTACGTAAGTGGGTTTCTACCATGTATTAAGCAGCGTTTGACGCACCAATCAAAATAATTGTTGAAAAATTATAATTCTTTCACCAATTTCCTTCCTATTGTCTCCTCAAAGATTTGTGCTGGGCGACATGAAAATATCTCACTTTGCGTAGATAAAATTCAAGGGGGCCGCCAGAGATAATTATTGAAAGATTACAATTCTTTTTCGGTTTGCTTATAAATACAGTTTCCGGATGTATGGCATAAGAAGTACAGTGCAAAAGCATAAAACAACCTGTGATACGTGCTCACTAAAAAGCACGAATGCTAACTGAGTCAGGGTAGGGCGAAGCTGGCGTGCCCACGCGGATGTGTACGAAGGAAGCAGGCGCGTCAGTGCTGGTGTGTATACGCGTAAGCGAAGATAATGAAAAAGAAATGGATTTTGGCAAATATATGAATTTCAATAGCGATTATTATGGTTTCATACTAGCAACGTTCCACCTGCAAACATAAAACACTGCTTCTGTACATTGTGCAGAATATACCGCCAGTGGAAAATAACATTAATAGAGTAATCTCTCATTTGCATTCACTTATTTTATCCACCGTAAGGCTCTTGTAACGATTGTACACTAGTAACCCTACATTTGTAAACCTAAAATACAGCTGCATTACTTTGCATAAAATTTTGTCGCCTGCAGAAATATGTTTTTTATAAATATATCTTTTCATGCAAAGTATTAAATTTTACCTGTAAACCTTACAAAATGTGGTGCAGCAAAACTACACCACTACCTTAAGCAGATTGGGTAAAAAAAATACGTTTTATTCGAGTTCATTATAAAACAGGAGCAACCCGTAAAGCACAGCACTGACGACGTCAATGACTAAAATATTGCTTTAGTGTTGATAACTTAGAGATTTACATAATATCTTGTAACTGTAAGTTTAAATCAATTTAAGGCTCACTATGCTTGAGTTTGTTTTAAGTATACGTTTATGAGTTGACAAATTATTTTCTCTTGTTTTAGCCAGAAAAGAATACGGATACGTTTTAATTCGAGAACTGTGGAAGTCCTCGCCGTTGGTCTATCGGCTAGCGCATGTGCCTTTGCTGTACGCGGTTCTGGGTTTAATTCCAAGTGAGAACCAAAATTAATTTTAGAATCCTTTACTTGCTAAACATCTGTCTTCTCTAGCATAAAGAGCGTATGCATGGGACGTTAAACTAATGAATTTTCATTTCATCTTTTTTTCGATAAATGTGAATCCTTTGGGGGAAAAGGAGGAGAAGAAGATCTTTCTTTTAGGATTATTGTTGAAATCCAGCATTTTGGTAAATATGGAATAAAAGTATTGATAAAACATCAGCGTGTGGATAGTGTAAGGGTAATTGTAATTGCTTCAGCACATAATAAATTTACAATTTCTTTCAGATTCTAGATCTCAAATGGAAAGAATTAATTTTATTGTTTTAACATACAGTATAATTTTGAAACGTGGGAACCAAGTGTTATCTTTGTGTCTGTAATACGTATTTATTTGTCGATTGACTTCAGAGGACTGAGTTTAACCCATAAGCACAATTGCCTATAGTTCAAACATATCAGATGTACGATCGTCTTTATTAAAATCTGACCCTCTCCCTCCTCTACCTGAAAAGCCCTGTATTGTTATCCACATATGAAATTCAAAGACAAAGGCAAAGGCAATTCATCAACCAGTTGTATTTTTATTTCAAGTCTAAGTATTAAACTGTGCTTCATATGGTTGTAAAAGGTTGGGTGGCTTTTTTTTTTTGTTAATCTTGAATTTAGGTACCTAATATTGGCACTCATCTTCTTCATGAATTGATATAAGAAGAGTCCGAGTGATTTTTGGTCAATTGTTTCATCACCGGTATCTTTGAGCACTGAGATAACAGTGGAAGACAAACTTCGTTCTTCTCATGCTTTGAAAAACTTATGTAAGTGGTTTTGTTACTGAAATACTCTAATAGAATGAAGAAATAAGAATCGAGTCTCAACGTTATCCTCTATGCAAAAAAGATGAAGACGCGGTGGCTCAGTGGTAGAGCGTTTACCTCCGGTGCTTTGGTTCCCGGTTCGATCTCAGCTCGCGCCGTGTGGGCTTTGTGGTGGACAAACACCGTGCTCGTGGGTTTTATCGGAGTTGTCCTGTTTCCTCCCACTTTCTTCATTCCACCATTTCATTCATTTCTCATAATCACCGTCTCCTTTAGCCTAGCCGGCAAAAATGTGGGACGTGAAACTGAAAGATTTAATTTCTATGCAAAATGGAGTTAAGTAAAACTACCACCACATTTTTAATTCAAAAAATATATGGCTAATCCAAGAAATCTGGAATGGTTTGGAAACCTACGGGGGACGCTGGAGCAAAACTTCTTACCTCGATATGTTGTATTTTCCTTTTTAATGATGATACGCTTTGTTTCTGTTTTTCTACCTGTGTCACTGTTTCACATTGAGTTGAGTTGAGTTGAATTTCAGTTTAGCGTCCCTTTCAGCAGCGAGGCTATGTGAGACGTGGACCTACTGATTAACGTGGAATCCGAACCACATGAGCTCCCGCCGGGAATCGAACCCGGGTCTCCCGCGCCAAGGGCGCGTACGCTAACCGCTTAGCCACGGAGAAGCTCTGTTTCACATTTAGAGGAATGGCCACAGACTGTAACGAAAACTTTGTTGAGATTTTGATCTTCCGCCAGTTGTCACAGGATTAGCGTAGAGACTCGAGACGGTACCTAGATACTGGAAACAAGTTTGTTGTTCTGAGATTTTCCCTCTGATTTTAAAATAGCCGCAGTTACCTTTAGTATCAGTTACCTTCACCGTAGCTTTTTGTTTCATCCTGTAGTCTTCGCAGCTTTTCCTCAAATTCTCTAACGTTGCATTAATTTTGATTTTAGATTCCGGGAATTCTAAAATCTTCTTTCTTTTAACAATACCTTGCAAATGATATACTAATTAGCTCCTCTTGTCATTTGAAAATTCTATAGCTGAACCTTGCCTGAGACAATCCGCGGAACTCTGGGACAAATTTTGTTACCTCGATACGTGGTACGGTACAGAAATGAAGAAATGCGTATTTTCTCGTTTTGACATCTCTCTTACGGGATAGCAGCGGACTTCATGCCCACCCTGTATATTTAAGCACAGTTCGCTTTGGCTTCTCTCTGAAATAATAAGCATTTAGGCAAGCAAATAGATATAGTTTGATGTCGATTGGTTTGCTTAGGCTTAACACCCTTATTTGACCGCGGGGTTGGGGAAGGGAACTTACTGCTTAAAATACCATCTGATCTCGGTTTGCACCCTAGAAATTTTGTAGCCCACCGGGTTTCGAACCCGGAATCTTCTGACTAAAATTCGAAAATTAGATACAATCAACGTAGATGGATTGACTTTCAGATATAGAGAAATGTGAGTCTATAATTTACACGATTTGTTGCCCTAGTTTTTGGTATATACTATTTAAAAAGAGTTTAAATCTGTGATGGCTAACTTCTCAGGACTACGGGACCACGGAGTGCATATTTCGAATCTCGAAGGCCGCGGCTCTGTTTCAATTTTTAGTGTCCTTTTTGTTTAGTTCATCAAATAAATAAGGGAATCACTTTTGATTGCGGTGGTTGAACAAACTATTTGCAGCGGTGTAAGGCTTTCTATGGAAATAAAAAAAAGCCGTGTCGGTCGAAACCTCGGGGAAAAATAGAAGCTATACCATGTTAAAATACCTTGCTGGTTTCAGTAAGAATTCAAGCTGGAATTATTATGGAAGCTTGCTGGGTTTTGCTGAATATGCTCGATGCAGCAACAGGTTTCAAAACCGACGAGACATGCTGGAAAATTTTACTGTATTAAGCTGGTTCAGCAAAGATTTTCCAGCAAATATTTAAATCTGTGTAGTTAATAAAGCGACAAATGCTAAATCTCTAAAATTGTCAGAAATAATAAAAATGTTAAAAGCCTCCATAAATTAATATTTATGCAGGGTTCCTACTGGCCAGAGAAGTCAGGGAAAATGACTTGAAATCAGGGAAAGTCAGGGAAATTTTGTAAAACATATTTTTTTCTAACATTAATTGTACCAACGCCAATTTCAGCTTAGCCAACCATTAATGATCACAGTATGGTACGTTACTCAGATTTATATGGGTGGTAAGTGGAATGTAAGTATGAGCAATTAATTAGTTTGTCTCTAAATGTTCTCATATATAAATATTCACCGTTTTTTATTACTTATTTATGTATCGTCATCTGACACTTATCATAAAAGTCAGGAACTTTCCTACCAAATGTCAGGGAAGGTCACAGAGAAGTAGTACTATTTATTAGAATTACTATTTATCCAGCGTAGAAATTGTGGCTTATTAAATCACTTAAGAAGAAATATATATCTGTTCTTTTTTTTTGGGGGGGGGGGGATCGCCATGACCGCCATTTTGTTTTCCGTTCTGTGTGCACCGTCTATATTTCTAAAGTTCAAAGAATTTCTCGATAGCTTCGGCCATTTGTTTTCAATGTAAGTACTATTTTTACCTGAATTTTAACCTGTTCTGTTTAAGAAATGAATGTTTCGAAACTGTGCGGTACGTGCCCAAGGAAAGAGCTTGACGAACCAACAGTAAATTTCATTGGTTCATGATAGCTCTGGGGAATCCCTTGCGCACACATCGCACAGTTTTGAAACGAATTTTTAAAATAAAACATTAATGATTTCATAAGTGATTTGTTAAGATGCACTTCCTTCTACGTTGGATAATATCTGAAATATAAGCCTCTGAAATTCATTTCCCACCCTTTCGTAAGCATATATCTCTGAAACGTAGATTTTGACCAAAGTTCAAGAACAGTTTTTTTTTTCTTGTTTTTACATCCAGTATCTAACATTCATTTTTTGTATACGTATTAATCTAACACCCTGTATACACCTGAAAACTTGTAAATTGTGACAAGGAAAAGGCAGACAATTTTCGGTCACCACAAATGTGGGAATCCTGGCATATTTCCTTGTAGTTTACTAATATATTCCTTCTATAGTTTGTATTCCATGTATGTAAATGTAATGTTTAGTTAAGTGAAATAAACGAAATAACTTTATGTATAATAAAAGTTTTCCTTGATTTTGTTAAAAGTGTACAACTTGTAGAATAGTAAATGATACACGTTGTATGTATTTTCACTTGTAATCAAGACTTTGTCAAAGTGTAATGGAATATGCTCCCACCAAAGGTGTAAGATATCATCTTTCAGGTGCTTCCCCTTCCCGCAGGTATATGCTATTTGCATAACGTTACTTGCAGTGTATTGTCTTGATTTCTATATTGCTTTACATGCAGTGCACACGATAAGGCCTTTTGTCTCTAAAAATTGGGTGCAATTGGCAGATATAATCAAGAGTAGTATAGTGAAAGGTTATGCAACTTTTCAGATGTAACTGCTGACTACATCATTTCTCATGATGGACTAGTGCGTCAAATTTTGTTTTCTTCTTCGTGTTTGAAGAAAAACACACCAACAAGTAAAGACAAAATGAGAACAGCCCATCATGCGAAATGATGTAGTCAGCAGTTACACCTGAAAAGTTGCATAACCTTTCACGTATGCTACTCTTGATTAAATCCACCAATTGAATCCAATTTTTAGAGACCTCCACACCTTATCATGTGCACTGCATGTACAGCGATACAGGTGAATACAGATCAACACAATACATTGCAGGTAACGTTATGCAACCAGCATTCACCTGTACGAAGGGGGAGCACCTGAAAGGTGATTTCTTCCACTTTCGGTGGGAGGATATTCCATTACACCTTTCGCGTGGAAGCATTTACACCCTAAGGTGTAACTCAAAGGTTACACCCTAACCCTAATTTTCCACCTTAAGGTGTAACTAGGGTGAAACAAGAAAAAATTGTTTCACCATAAGGTGTAATGTTACACCTTCCTTTTCAGTTACACCTTCGAACTTGTCAATTACACCTCAAAGGTGGCAGCATTTAGGTTCCACCTAAGGGTGTAAGTGAAGGCAGTGAAGTTACTCCTCAAAGGTGTTTGTTTTCACCCAAGAGGTGATAGTTTGGCGGCAAAATTTGCAGGTTCGTTACACTTATAAAGTTTTAGGTAGCACCTTACAAGTGTTAGTTAACACTTTTGGGTGCAACTTTACACCTCATGGGTGTAGTTGTGCGAACTCGGTACTGTACACCTTTGGGGTGTAACAAATCAGCCGGTGGAAACTTTACACCCTTCACTTACACCTTGAGGTGGAACCTAAATGCTGCCACCTTTTTGGTGTAAAGTTACACCTTTTTGATTTACAGTGTATAATATGGTATAAGGCATACTTTCTAAGAAAAATACAGAAGGCGTAATTTACTCTTGGGGGTCAGCTCTTATGGGGCGATTATCTCAAAAAGATTCAGGCAATTGTGTTCACATTTCATAACAACTCTACAATTTACGTAAGTTATTTCTCCTGAAAATTCCAGAAAGGATAGTTTACTCTTAGGGAGTAAGTTCTTTCGGCAGATTTTTTTTTTCAAAACATGCAAGGCAATTTCCTTCATATTTCATAAATTTCTTGTATACAGTAAATTAATAGTAACACTACAAAGTTTGCGTAAGTGGATTCTTGTGGAGAAATTCACAAGGGGTAATTTACTCTTGGGGTGAGTTTTGAGTTTTGGTGGAAGTTTTCCTATACGAAGCACTTAAAAGGCACTTGCATTTTTTAAAACTAAGTTTAGGGAAATTAAAGTTGTTGAGGTTTCTTTTCTTTTCTTTTCTTTTTTTAAATATATATCCTGTAGGTTCTCCCATGTTAAGTACGTACTCCATCTTCTGTTTCTTGGACCCTTATGATGCATGTGGAGAATTGATCCATCATCATCATCATCATATGTATTCTGCCATCATTGGCAGTTCATTTGCCACAACTGAGAAGCTTCCATGCTCCACGGTTTCCGCGAACTTGTTCGTTTTAGTACCATTTTTCTGTTTTGATATTGTCCACCAATTGTACCCTCCTTCGTTTTCTTTCTCTGTTTCCTACCACAATACCCTCTAGCGTGTCTCTCATGATACAGTTTCTTCTTAGCCAATGTCCCAACCAGTTTCTTTTCTTCTTCTCAATAATATGTAAAACTGTTCTTTTCTCCCCCCACCATTTCTAACACCCTGTCCTTCGTTTTCCGCTCGAACAAATTAATTCTCTCTATCCTTCTCCACACTCACATTTCGAAATCCCAATCGTTTTTCATCATTTTTGCGTAATGCCTATGTTTCTGCCCTATACAGTACACTACTCCACACAAAACATTTTATGAGTCTTTCTCTCAACTTTGTATTCAAGATCCCACGAAAACAATACTTTCTTCCTAAAGGCTTCTTTCTCCATTCGTATCCTTGCTTTTATTCCACGTTCACACTTCATATCATTACTAATAACACTACCCAGGTATCGAAAACCAGTCACCTGTTCTATTTTCTCCTCTCCTATTTCTTATTTGACACCGACCCAATCACCATGGCTTTTGTCTTTTTAACATATTTTCGCCTCATTCTTTACATTCTTTCCTCGAATTTTCTACATCGTATTGATTTTCTTCTCAGTTTCCGCCACAAGTGCCATAACATATCCAAAATTTTAACGGGGACGTGAACAGCGAGATTATTTATTCTCCTCGTGTGAAGAAATATTTTTTTCTCTCTCTTTGAAATCAGAAGGAATTTTTGCTGGATAGATTTTACTGATTTATTCTGCAAATCTAGTTAAATATTCCTAACTTCGTCAAAATCCATGTGCTTTAAAATTATATGATAGTATATACGTAAATTTAACAATACTTAAGTTAAAATTAGTTTACAGTATAAACATTACAGTTATACCTTACTGAACTTAATTTTCTCAAAATTAGGAACATTAAAATAAATGTGAAGAAATCAATAGAATCAAAGCTTTAAATATAAGACCTACGTAATAGAAAATATTTAGTTTTACGTCCCACATTATGCCTTGTAAGCTAGAGGAGACGAAGTGATTAATGAAGGTGAATGGTCGTGAAATAAGTTGGTGAAATGAGAGTGTGGGAGGGAAAGGGAAAACTCATGAATACAATGCTGTCCACTACAAGCTCACATGGCCTGGAATCAAACCAGGGACCCCTTGCACCAATGCTGAGTGCCACCATATCTACTCCCTTATACCATTAAAATTCAAGTTCATTTGAGAGAAGAAAAATGAATTCTTTACCATATCGATCAGTTGGCTTTAAAAAAAAATACAAAAGAAAGATTTCGCAGGCATTCAGTACCCTTAAAATGCCTTTATTTAATGTTATTGGTATTCAGCAATCTTAAAATACTTTCATTTAATGGTGTGGGTATTCAGCACCCTTAAAATGTCTTTTTCTAATAGCATAGGTATTCAGCACTCTTAAAATGCCGTTATTTCATGGTACAGATATTCAGCAACCTTAAAATACTTTCATTTAATGGTGTAGGTATTCAACAGCCTTAAAATGTCTTTATCTAATAGCATAGGTATTCAGCACTCTTAAAATGCATTTATTTAATGCCGTGGGTATTCAGCACTCTTAAAATGCCTTTATTTAATGGCGCACAGATATTCAGGACCCCTAAAATGCCTTTATTTAATGACGCAGTTATTCAAGACCCTTAAAATACCTTTATATAATGACGCAGGTATTCAGCACCCTGAAAATGCCTTTATTCAATGGTGAAGGTATTCAGCACCCTTAAAATACCTTTGTTTAATGGTACAGGTATTCAGCACACTTAATATGCTTTTATTAAATGGCATAGGTATTTAACACATTTTGGGTGTCGTTATTTAATGCTGTAAGTACCCAACACCCGTGTAATGTCGTTATTTAACGGGTTAGGTCAGTGGTTTTCAACCGATGTGTCGCGACACAGTGGTGTATCACATAGTCCCCTAAGATGTGTCGCAAAATTTTAGAATTTAAAAATTATGAAGAATTTAATGATAGTTAAAACCGAGACAGACTGTACCAGTCAACACCTCTAGCGGTAGCAATAATACCCAGTGCTATATAGAGACATTATAAAAACTAATTGGTTTCACTATTATAATTGATATTATTATTATTTATAATAAAAATACCGGTATCAAATAAGTGGGTCGTTCAGTAAGGTGTGTCGTCAGTCCAAAAAGGTTGAGAACCACTGGCTTAGATATCCAACATCCCTTAATGTGCCGTTACTAAACATCATAATTTAATATGAATATATGTAAAACTGTTGCACGTTGAGAATTCCTGGAATTCGTAAATTAAAATAACAAACAATGCTGAGGAACACAGCAGCTGCGTAAGGTCAGGCGATGGCAATATTTATTTGACCTACAATACTTGTTTATCAAAATGAAAGTGCATTAAATTATCATATGTTTATGTAGATGCGTAAACTGTATAAACACGCCGCATTGGACTTTTCTCATGTAAGTTGCGTAATATTTTGATTTTGTGGGTATGTTTTTGCTTCTCTGAAAATATAATTAAGACAATAAATAAACACATTTTAAACAAATTAAGTGTCATGAAAAATATTTGCAGCATACGTTTCAAAAACAATCATAGGCTAAAAGTAATTTGCTTTAATATTTTGTTTACAAAATTGCCCTTGACGCAAGCGATAATCTCCGACTGATTTACATTCATGTAGCTTTTTTTTTTTCTTTCTTTGAAACTCTTTTCGTGTGTTCCAGTCCAACAAACATCCAATTAATGAAAACAGAAAAGAAAAGAAAAAGGGAAGTTAAGAAAAAGCAGATCCAAATTTTGCCAGAGAAGGCTGGGCAAGATAAGAGTTTCACATTTTCATTAGTATATTAGTATACAACAGGGGCGGATCCGGAACAGACTTTTTTTTGGGGGGCGGTGAGTTGTAATACTGCTACGATGGGTTTTATTTATATATAAAATAAGAAAGTTTCCTCGTCTGAGAGGGGGCACAATAGCCCCGATCATTCCCCCTGGATCCGCCCCTGGTATACAATTTATTAAAAAGTATGTGTTTCTCAAACAGATCCTCCTGTCCTCCCCAAATGACAGTTTTGTTCGCTTTGGGCTCACTCGTTCGTGGTTGTGCTCAGTAAGCATATTGAAGCTCAATCTCACTTGGACTCAGGCTGATGTTTTCCCGTTTTGCTTAAAGGCCCTCCAGCATTTCATAGAAAATAAAATAATATCCTCCCCATGTGTTAGATATCAACAGCAACAGACAGCAATAAACGTCTCACGATTATGCCTCTAAGGCTAAGAGAGATAGATTATTAATTCTAGTGAATGATGATAGAATAATTGGTGGAATGACAGTGTGAGAGGAAACGGGAGTACCCCGACAAAACTCGGAAACCCACAAACTACTTGACCGAGAATAGAAGTAGAGTCCCCACGCACCAGAGATAGGCGCTCTAGCACTGAGTCACTGCGCACCCCAGCAGCAGACAACACATCAAAACTGTCAAACTATCACATGGTCACACAAAAAAGATACGTCACCACCAACAACGAGGATAATCATCTCCAAAAGAACCCCAAAGGTCCTGTATAAAAGGAAGAGCACCACACACTTTGATATCAGTCTGCGTGGGGCCGATCATTTCTTTCTCTCAGGTAGCTGGACTCCACAAAAACACCCTCATTTCTCTCTCTCAGCTGTGTGGGCTTTAAAAAATTTCCTAACTTCTCTCGGATGCGTTGGCTTTAAAAATCTCTTGATCCCTCTCGGTTGCTTGGGTCTTGAGCATTCTGTTCTGACTGCGTGAGTCGAAACTTTCAGTCAAATTGACCAATTCAGTCAAAAACTCATCCTAACCAAACATTCACCTTACAACTATCTAATTACTTGAGTTAAAAAGTCTAAAATGAGAGATATAATAGGTTTTCAAACCCAGTAAAAAATATATATACTGTAAAACTTTCGTAATAAAAAAGAAAAGTACACACAATCCGGTGTACATTGACTACCAAATAAACGTTACAATATTTTCAATGATTTTATCTTTAGGCAAAACGGAATACCTAATTCCCGTTCTGCCTAATCTTTCAAGACAGGGAATTTTATGCAGAGAAGGACTTTTTGAGGGAAACGCAGCTCCGAACTGCACACCTTCTAGTGTGTTTACGTAAAGATCATCATAACCCATACCCTTTTAATGGCTGTAATAGACTGTCTAGTAATTTTAACATATTATGTAACAGGAATATTTCTTCAAGTTTCATAATAGATTTTGGGTGTTATTCTACTTGTTATTTCCGAAAAAATGAGTGCATTTCTGTTATCAGCAGTATTATTCACATGCACTTGTGTAAAGATGAATGTGATTTTTTTTTTTTTTTTTTTTTAAATACGTGCAGAGAAATGAAAAATTGATTGATTCAGTTGCAAGAAAGCCGTTTGACACTGCAACTCTATATCTGATACAGTTGCATGTAATGTAGAATCATGTATGAAAGACAAATGACTTGATAAGATGATGCTGAGAAAGAGAATGTGATTTAATTGGATAAAGGCTCTTTTTTAACGGCTCTTTTTTATGCATCCTCTTGCATTGTTTGTTTAATATATGGTCAAACATGTCTTGAGGATGTAAACTGTGGCACCTTTTAAGTACGAGCGTAGCGAGTCTTAGAATGCTGGAAATAAACGACTAGAAATCTGAATGACATTTTCTTGTGAAATGACTTGATATTAGACCGAAGTTCGTTTCAGTCACAATATGAAACGGCTTTCTTATAACTGAGTATATTAATTTCCTATTTTCCTGCAGGTGTATATAAAAAATCACATTCATCTTCAGAAAAATATATGTGAATAATATTGCTAATAACAGAATTGTATCTTAGTCAGTTTTCATTTTCCCTGAAGAACAAATAGAATAACACCTAAAATTCGTAATGAAACTTGAAGAAACACTTATTCTTCTTACAGAATCTGTTAGAATTACTAAAGAACTTTAGGCCTTTAGGCAGAATGGGCCTGAATCTTCAGGCTGTAGGCTACCTTGCTATCAACATATGAGATTCGCGCTTAATGCTTCATTTCGGGCCCGATTCAGTCTGAGAACCGGGCTTCTAAGTGTGAAATCTGACTGGAGGCTTTCGAAATGTGGATGTGGAGAAGAATGGAAGATACCAGAAATTGGGTCAAATGGAAAAGGAATTTGGAATTGTTACGAAAAATAAGGGACGAAAGAACAGTACAAAACGAATTTTAAAAGTGAAACAGAAATTCGTAGGATTGGTGACTCAGGAAGAACTATCATAAAGGACGTGTTAAAAGATACGCGGGCAGGTAAAAGACTACTACTACTACTACTACTACTACTACTACTACTACTACTACTACTACTACTACTACTACTACTACTACTACTACTACTACTACTACTACTACTACTACTACTACTACTACTACTACTACTACTACTACTACTACTACTACTACTACTACTACTACTACTACTAATAATAATAATAATAATAATAATAATAAGTTTTACTTTTATGTCCCACGTTTTTGCTCAGTAGGCTAAAGGAGACGGTGATTAATGAAACTGAATGATCATTAAAAGATTTGGTGGAATGATAATGAGGGAGTAAATGAGAGAACTCCGAGGACACATACGGACACAATGTTCACTACAAACACTTGTGGTCGTGAAGCGAAACTGGTTCTCTCGCAACAGAGGGGAGTGGTCTAGCACAGACCTACCGAGATCTCAATTGATGTAATTATTGAAACAGAAATGAAATAAATGAAATTAAAGGTTTGTTTAACGTCCTACGATTATACATCGTAAAGTAATAATATAGTATACGAGGTTTCAGCTGCTTTTCCCGCTGAAACTGTGGAGACTGTGGTGCCGCCACTCAAGGAAGTTGGATGCTACGAACTACTAAAAGCAAGAACGAATCAAATCATTCAGAGCCGTGAATCTGATAGAATTAGCCAATCATACACTTAGCTACTTCCAGTAGTAAACGATAAAATTAGTTACAACTCTAGCCGGTAGTGTCGCACAGTCACTTTTGTTGCATTGTGGGAATGATTTGAATTTTCATTAAGAATATAGGGAGTGGTTCATCGGGGTAATCAGTGTTATACCTGTTAGCCTAAGGAAGACGATGATTAAAGCAAGTGAATGATAATGGAAGAATGAGTAGAATGAGAAAGTGGGAGGAAACGGGAGTACCCCACGGACACAATGTTATCCACCACAAATTTACCTGGCTGGGGATCGAACCAAGGTGTATTTTTCTATTGACACAGAAAACACGCATGGATACTTCTCATTTTCTGTCAACTGATCTGTTCGTAATATATTATTATTATTATTATTATTATTATTATTATTATTATTATTATTATTATTATTATTATTATTATTATTATTATTATTATTATTATTATTAGGGTACAATTTATCAGTGGTGCAAATCTGTCATCAACATTGGGGGGGACGGGTAAGATCGTTCCGCCCATATTTATTTATTTATTTACTTATTTTTTAAGAGATGTTCAAAATATTTATGAAATTGAAAAACAATGCTATGGAGGATTAGGGGAACAGAGTTGCCTTCAACATTGGAAGGCAGGCAGATTTGAGGCTTATTCTGGCCGGACATCAATTTTATCTCACTTTCTCTTGTGGCAGTCGGACACAAATCATCACATTTCTCCCCAAATCATCACATTTCAAATCGGATTATTGGGCAACAGTCCCCCCAGTTCCAAGATGGGAGACAAGATCCCCCTAATCCACCTGGGATTTGCGCCACTGCAATTGATAATACTACGGAAAGAAAACGAATTGAAATCTTTTAGTTTAACGTCCCACGATTGTGCTCGTTAGGCTAAGAGCGACGGATGTTTTATACAGTGAATGATGACAGAAGAAATAGTGGAATGAGAATATTGGAGGAAACGGTAGTACCCCGAGAAAACTCACGGACACGATGTTGTCCACCACAAATTTACTCGACCGGAGATTGAACCAGCGACCCCACGAACCAGAAATTAGCGGTCTACCATGCCACCGTGCTCCCCCTACTATAGAAAGAAGAAAAACAAAAAAGTAACCGACTAAAAAAATGTTTATTCACATACGATTTATAAATCCATTTTTTGCACTCCTTATCTCCTTTGAATTTAAATTTGACCATAAATTTTAGGTTATGAGACGATGGAGTTCCATTCGCACAGTACATTTTTTTTATCAATTCTTTTTGATGATAATTCGAACCATTTTACAAAAAAAAAGTACTCTAACGTCATTTGTCTTCTGCAATATTTCTTATATGATTATTATTGTTGTTATTATGATATTCCAATAAATTAATTACTTGAAACTTTCTACACAAGTCACATAAACCATAAATTTTAAACTTTTTAATTTTCAATTTTACTCTTCCATAGAACTTGCTTTTATTTGTTGTGGTTCTGAAATTCGATTTTTTGCAAAGTACATCAAAAACTATTTGGAAAGCAACAAAACACAAACCATAGGGAGCACCCGAGACACAAGTAATTAATGACCCTATTGTAATTATAATACCCTTACCTAATAAATAAAAAAAGACAATCACAAGTTGCTTAGTTTCACAGATTTCTCCCCTTCGTATGCTCTTCTGCTCCTGTCTTTTGTTCAAGAGAGTTTAAAATACATGGGAGAAAGAAGAAAAAAAAGTTTGCTAATTAATACAAAAGTAACGTTTTGGGGTAACGATAAGAGCTGGTATTTGGATTCTGTTATGAGTCGTATTAGCACGCGATATCGGATATCGGCATAAATTTAGCCCCCTTTGGGCGAGTTGTTCACAGATTACTTGTATTTCTGTGAAGTGAAATATTAGCTCGATTTCTCGCGGTAATTTCAGGGTCTGGCGCTATTGCGTGTGAGGCTCTAAAATTAAGCTATTCCGCTTTGTTATAACATATTGATTGCATGGAGGGTAGGATGGGGGTGAGGAGTTCAGATTCAAACCGCACATTGCACTGTTACCAGACTGGAAACCAGAAAAATGTAGCTGGTTTATTGGGTGATAGAATAGAAAACATATATAAAAATAAAACAGGTAGTTTACTTGCTTTATTCAGGTACTAAGCTCCTGTACTTTTATGGGATTTATTCGCTTAATATTTACGTATATGAAACTTGTCTTATAGGATATATAGTTCTTTGTGCTGGGAGAAGTTTAAGCACACGATTTAAATAGAATTTCCTTTTATTTGCTTCCTATAACGTATTGCACTTCCTCATAGTATTGCCAGCTCGTTCAAACTCGTTCACTGTTTTCAAGTACAGTCAGAAACAATATTAAGTATAGGTTGGAGGTGTAAGAAATTATAGCAGCAACCTATACTTAGGCCCTAATATTGTCTCTGATTGTATATACAACTCAATTATGATTAATACTGCACCTCTTCAAGGTGTAACGAACCGATTCTCGTCTTGTTCTTATCTTTAATTTGAAGTTTGTGTGAATTTTCAATTCTTTGTTATTTGTTATGTTGAAGTGGTTATAAGCATAATTACAATTACGTTCTAGGTCGGCATCATTCTGATACCAATTTTCGATCTGAAAGAAAAAGGAAGAAATCAAATGAATTCTGATCACCGAAATGGTATAGTTTCAACAGGTTAATGCAGTTTCCCAACCATTTTTTGACTGACGACACACTTTTAACTGGACGCTCATAGCATCGGGACACCCTTATTGGACTACAATTGAGCATTGTTCCTGACAGTGGTGATTTAAGAGTCTTCATCCCGGCGAAATTAGAATACCGCTAATTTTACAGTAATTATGTGATATCTTCAAATAGATAAAACACAATAGAAATATGGAACAAGAGCGCCCTAGACAATATTATTTTGCGTGAGGTCCCGTTATCACAAGTCACCTAGCGGCTTTCCGTTTTCAGCTGTTTAGAAACGCGAAAATAAATGCCGATTTTCAAAATGGCTCGAAATCGAAAGCAGATAAGTGAGTCATGATAACGGTTTCTCATGTAAAATAATATTGTCTAGGGCGCTCTTGTTCCACATTTCGATTATGTTTTATCTATTTGAAGATATCACATAATTACTGTAAAATTAGCGGTATTCTAATTTCGCCGGGATGAAGACTCTTAAGCACATTTCCCGTGGGGACAACTTTCGATATACGGGAGGTGAAAGTAGTTTTTCAAGGTACTGGTAACCTAAGTTGAGCATGATGAGAGAAAAGCCTCCGGGGAAACTTCAGTAGCATCGGGGAAAATTAGTTCCCTACCACGTCCCCATATTGTTCGTAGATTTCTCCAAGAAAATTTCCCTCGACTGACACAAAATTTTCCATTTTCATGTCAAATTTTCCCTAGTTTGTTGGGTGTCGTATTTCTATGACAGAAGTTAGACTGTGTGATAAGATTAATTTAGCTATATTAAATGAAGTGCCAAACACAATTGTTTATTGCTTGTGTTTTTTCACTTTTTCCTTCACTTTTTTTTTTTACGAAAAAATGTACACGCATACACCCAACCAACAATGGGTAAGACACACACACACACAGACACTCAAATACTGTTGTATTGTATTGGTTTATTTTTGAAGAACAAAGAACATTTTAAGCATTTGACCAGTTAGCTCGATATTCCCTGAATTTTTTTCATTTTATTGGAAAAAATCCCTTTTTTCTCGTTTTGTTAAAATTACCTATGCATTTTCCCCTAGAATAGTTAAATTTCCCTCAAACTACGAACACTGGGATTCCATCGGAAACCATCACTACCTTCTGTCATTGCATGCGCTAATAGGTGCAGTCTTTCTCCCGAGATTTATTTAACTTTTTATCAAGTAGTTTATGATAAGATAAAACAAAACAAACAAACAAAGGACAATGTCTTTGTAGTATTGTATACGAGACGAAAAGTGCATTTTCAAATTCGAGACGAGATGAAGCGAGAAACACGGTAATTTCCATCTTGTTTTTGAGACGAGACAAGAAAAAAATTATCGAGCCTCGAGTGCAACACTAATTCACTCAAATCTCAGATCTCCAACACTATTTCAGTGTTGCATTACTCGTAGTAAGTTGAAGGGCTGTAAGTGGTTCAGTGGTAGAGCGTTTACTTTTGGTGCATGGGGTCGCTTGTTCGATACCAGCTCGCGCCAAGTAGATTTTATGGTGGACAAACACCGTGTGCATGGGTTTAATCGGGCTTCACCCGTTTCCTCCCACTTTCTTCGTTCCACCTTTTCATTCACTTATCATCATCGTCTCCTTTAGCCTAACCGGCATAACCGTGGGATGTAAAACTGAAAGATTTTATTAGTGAGTTGATAATGTGATTGTACGAACACAATAAAGAACATTTATCAATGTTTAAAGATATACAAGTCATTACACTGAAAGCAGATCCATTGCCTCCAATAAAGCAGGGACAGGAATTCCCTGCCGATTGAAATTTCCCGTGCAAAATTGGAAGACTTGCAATTCTTGAAGTAATTCTGTAGACCAGAAGCGCAACAGTACTTTAGTTCATTGAGAATATGCGAAAATGAGGTTGACGAAGGGAGTGGGTAAGTTTCAGTAAAGAAAACCCCTACAAACAACAGATAAGGTGGAATATTATCTGTATACATTTATTGCTTATTCAAGAAAGGTTCTGTATTTTTGTTCTGTAACTGTATTATTTTTATTTGTAACAGTTAATCACTGTAATCTAAATGACTGTAGAATTCAGCAAAAAAGAGACGTTGTAATTGTCGAGAACAAACTGAAAATGGTCCCTGTACTTTTAAATCGCTTTTTCTCACAAAGTTTAAAAATGAACTTAGATCGTTATTCCCGTGTACTTTTCATATGCTACATACGTCAGCTATATGTTATATATGCATCCATCTGCAGGGTTTATGTATTATCCTGACCGCTTATATACAGTTCGTAAGGAAAGTACGTTTATTCGGAACATTTATACGGAAACAACCTATAAAACATACGTTTTCAGTTATATACTTTTGCTGCAAGATGTTATATAAGGTTGTATGTTAAGTTCGAAAACTAACGGATGTTTTTACGTACGCCACATACATTATTTTTTCTCAGTGTAGTTTTGACCATTTAACAAGGAAACATCGTTGTTCATCAGTCTAATGCTGCATTGTTACTAAACTTCTAAGTGTGTAGAACATCAAGGTGACTGTCTATTTACTGTACCACATATGAGTCATCCAGCGCATGAGCGTCTGACAAAAGGGGAATTTGCTTGCCCCACCCTGTATATATTCAGAAAAGTGAAACGAAGGACGAAAAAGAAATAGGTAATTTTTGTAATATTTAAACCTAACATTTACCAATATTAATTATAATTCACTGATAGTTTGAAATACGGGAGATAGAATCTAAATTGCTCTGCTTTCAGTTGTGTGTATCTCCAATTTAGTTCTCCATTTCCCTCGCCACGATTGATGAGCACGTGTAAATAAGGCACCAGCTGTCGTTTTATTTTACATCATTTAATTAATATAGGCGATATCATCAAATTGTGTAAAGTGGCGTTAATGAATATATTGAACAAAGTGATGAAAGGCAACTTTACAATTGAGAAAAAAAAAGAAGAAGAGCCAATACAATTTGATTGCAATATTTACAAATACATTAACACATTTTAGTAGTTGAATAAACATGTTTTAAACTTGTGAGAAACATCATTTGTGTATTTTGATTACATACAGTATATAAAAGTTATTATTTATTTTTCCTGTAAAACTTTTTCATTCTGTTTCACAAAAGGATTTTAATGAATTTATGATAGAAAATAAATGAAAACTTTCTCGTTGATTTCAATTAACCATTTGTTAACAGAAGTGTAATTTCGAATAATTGGAAAAGTAAAGAAACATCCACGCACGCATGACCTGCTTCATTGTTTTCGTTCGTACAAAGGATACAATTTATGGCCATATATAACTTTACGTTTACTTAGTTAATCTCTTTCTCATATATCCGATACATACAGTGACCGCATATTATTTGCATAAGTCTATGTGAATTATTAAATGTATCCTTGTACTGTCTTTACATAAAAATGTTAAGCTGTTATATTATTACATGTAAGTCTTAATAGCCAGATATTCCGTGTAATCCGGGCAATCCCCCCCCCCCAAAAAAAAATGTTCTGATCGCTAACAAATGATAGTGCGTTCCCGGAGCACTACTGAAATCAGCAAATTTTTGTGTGCCCTAACAACAGTTGATATCAGTGATGCCAATTCCTTCAGAGCCGTTTTCCCTTCACAAGCTTCAGAATTTCCCTTTTCCGGACAAAATTTCCCTTCATCCAAAACGTTCAAGTACTGTATTTAGTAAACGTATTTTTAATCGTTTTCGCTTCCACCCCTCACCGCAATCTTATAATCACATACAAGCAGATATCTGACAGCCTTCCTTTGAGCTTACGCAGAATTTGAACTTGATTTGTTGTTTAGGTATCTAAGGCGTCACTATAGAGGAAGGGAAAGAATATGGAAAGGTGTAGGCCAGGACCTATGTTAAAGGTGCAATCTCTGCATTTGCCTGGTGTGATTGAGGAAAAACCCTATAAATACCTCGGTGAGGACGGACAACCTAAATAAATCATAAAAAATATAAAATAAATATTACCTAACTAATTTTTATTATAGATATCATGATAGATTTTAATATTAATGTAACCTAACGTACAAAGAAATTATTAAGTATATATTTGGTATGTACTTACTTAAGAATAGAACTCCCATATTTACTGAAACGAATACGAACAGTTACAAAGAAAACTCTAGCTGCTACTGTCTTTGGCTGTACACGAGGAATGTTCGTAAGCACAATAGCACAATACAAAGTTTAGAGATGCGGAATTCTTAAGAATTTATAATTCTGTGCACACAGTCACCAGAAAATCTGTAAACTTACACAAACACACATACACTAATGACCCAGTATTCGCCTATATATACATATTTACATTCACGACACGCAGATTTTCTTCTCTTACATTGATTAATCTTCTTCAGAATCAATTTTTTGGTTGGGAAAAACATCTTCTGATTGGGAAAACCAAACTGTTATAATAGTTGGAGCGATAATTTAATTGAGAAATATTTCATCTTATTGCATTGCATTTAATTCAACAATGGGAAGATTAATTTTGATAAAAGATTTTAAATAAGCATTGTTGTAATGTTTCGAATTTAACTGAATATGTTGATCGATGTGTAATATTGATAAATATTAACGAATGAAAAGCAAGATAACTTGTGAGAATTTATGTGAAATATGTGCAACGGATTGTGCTTGGAACAAATAGGATGTTGAATTTATACTGAATTTTAATGAGGTTAATTAGATACGTAAATACATTCAATCTATAAATGATTGAAGAGAGGTTCAAATTTCCCTGCAATATTGAGATATTACAAGCAATTTCCCTTTTTCCCTTTTCTCTAAAATTTACTCAAAATTTCCCTGCGCCAAGGGAAATTTCCCTTCAATTGGCATCACTGGTTGATATTCACGTATATACGAAAGAGAATCGAATGAGAACCGCCTAGGCGTTTGGAAAGTTTGCAGGACACAGTCCTTGGCGTCTTTTTGAGCTGGTAGTACGAAACAGTGAAGCTAGATGGAGTTAGAGCTGAATAACAACTGATTCAATATGGCGGCACCACTACGCAGTTGCACCAAAGAGAAACAGCATGGAGTTACTCGAATTTTATGGAGTGAAGGTGAAACCGGTTGTTATTCATCGCACAATGAAGACGTGTATGAGCATGCCTGTCTGTTACAGCGGCAAGTCTACGAGTGGTGTGAGAAATTTACAGAAGGTACGAATTCGTCGGCTGAAGCTCCCCGTTCACGTCAGACTCATCGAGTTACGACCACAGAGGAGTTCATAGCCGAAGCAAATCGACTTAATCAGGAAAACTGGCGTGTCAACGTGGCTGAAATGGCTCCCTTGCTCAATATGAGCTGCGGTTCAGTACAAAACATACTGCATGATGAACTCTGCTGCAGAAAAATGTCCGCTGAAGCAGGGCCGTGCCGTTGGGGGGAGCGGGGCGACGACCCCGGGGGCCGAAGTAAGGGGGCGAAAAATCGGGAGAAAAAGAGGCAAAAGAAAAGAAAAATTACTTGGAATATATGTATGGGGCGCTGTCGTATACTTTTGCCCCGGGCGCTGATTATCCAGGGCACGGCCCTGCGCTGAAGTTGGTTCTTTGACAACTGACAGATAAACTGAATGATCGTCGGGTTGACACATATGAAAAGCTGCTGAAGCGTTACGAAGTTTTCTAGCGCACATTGTCACTGTGAATGAAAGTTAGGTGCGCCATTTTCAACCGAAGACGAAAGTGCTCGCATTCTCTTCCCCCCCGAAACCAAGGAATTTTCGTAGCTAGTCCTTTGCATACAGACTTTATTCTGGGATTTAACCCTTTATTGGCACTGTTGGTTACAAGCAACATCGCATTCTATTGCGTTATCCGCACGAATTATAACTTCAGTGATCATTTAATTGGCATTATTGCTTTCATACAATATTCATATACGTATATGATTTGCGGGTCGCTTCTTTAGATACTTCTAATGTTTGTGAACAGGGGACACTCAAATTTAGTATTGTAGAAGCTTTATCTCCCGCGTTCCGCGAATGATTTTTTTAGTTTCGTTTGTGGTTTCTTGCTCTGTAGGAAGATATTTCAACTAAACCGTTGCTAATAACTGAGAGTATTCTTATGATAAGACTTATTTTAGCATAATAGTGCAATGCTGCTCAATAGCAACACATACGAGCTATTTTATGGCAATGTTGCTTTGAAATAAACATCATGTATTTTGTAACCAGAGTCCAAAAATACTTTAAAAATTACGAAATTATGACCAGAAAGACATGGATCAACCATAAAAACGAACTAAATATTTCAATGGTAATGCTATCAATGCTTGCCAATTAAAAGGTTAAGAATGGTCGTATTCTGGAATACTACATGCCCTCGTGTATTAACTTGCAATAGCTGACAACTGAACATATTGTTGATCATAAAGCTGAATTTTCAGTTCCTCTTCATGATTTTGATGGATTGTTTTGCAAGTTTTTTTCTTAAAGTGGATTTTACTTAATTATCAAGCGGCGTAATTAACTGCCTGGTAATTAACAAGCAACCAGCAAAATTACGCTGTTACCAACGCACTGTCACCTACCAACAGAACGAACATATGTTTTGTTGCTAGATGACTTTCGGTATGAAAAATACGTGAACATATTTCTTATTTTAATTCGAATCAGAATAAATAAATAGCCTAAACTTCATAGGAAATTGATGTGACACGATTCGATGGAAATTACGGAAGTAATTTTTTTTTCTTGTGGGATCCTCGAAGAAGGCACACACCATATTTAATAGAAATCGGGTAATATCTGTGAATTTGTGGTTAAACTATTCTTTTTTCTTAAAACGGGGTAAATTCATCGCCTTAGTCATGGTTAATTTCAACAAAAAAATGGGGGACGGGGTAACTTTTTCTGAAAGAAAATACCACATTTTAAGATTGTGTATATGAATTACGAATAAATGACTATATTTTCGTTCAGACATTTTTTGTCGAAATTTGTCGTGTAATATTTTAAGATGGGATAATACACAGTATTTGATTCATTAACATCCAATAGCTTTTATAGACATTGTTATGGAAATTGTTGAGTTAGGTGCATCACTCTACGTACTGTATATTCGCAAACTTCCAATATGGGGTTGATTTTTATCCTCTTGTTTATTGAACCCAAGCAATCTTCAGTGAAAATACATGCCAAGTTTTATTAATATGGAACGAATTTTACGCGAGATGACCGTCGAACACACACACAGAAAGATAAGCAGATCGACTGAAAATTGCATATTGGGTTCAGTGGTTGAAATTCGGTTCTTTCGCTTCAAGGAAATTGTGGTACGCTTATTAAAGATTCAGTGAACTTTTCCATCAATTGAGGCAAATTAAGAAAAGGGCGTTGTATGGTTTTTGTCACATTTTTAACCTTTTCACGGATATGGCATCAAACGATGCCACATATTTATCGGGAAAATAATCCGATTTTTTTTTTCACGAAGAAAAGTGCGAACTGAAAGTAACTAAAAATAAATGCCTCAGAATATTATTTTTACTTACCTTCAGTTCGCACTCTTCTTCGCGAGAGGCCGCGGTGGCTCAGTGATAGAGCGTTCACCTCTGGTGCTTGGGGTCTCGGGTTCGATCCCAGCCCCCGCCAAGTGAATTTGTGGTGGACAAACACCGTGTGCGTGGGTTTTCTCGGGGTTCTCCCGTTTCCTCCCACTTCCTTCATTTCATTAATTTCTCATAATCACCGTCTACTTTAGCCTAACCGGCATAACCGTGGGACATAAAACTCAAAGATTTCATTTCATTTCTTCTTCGTGAAAAAAAAATCGGATTATTTTCCCGATAAATATATGGCATCATTTGATGCCATGTCCGTGGAGAGGATAAGCAATGTAATTATAGAATATGGAAAATAGTTTTTCTTTTTATTTATTGGGTTCAATTTCGAAAAGAATTATGTCAAATCCATATTTAGTCCTCCAGTCGAAAACTAGTCTTCAGTTTTCATTTTTTTTTTTCACACACTATCCTACCCAACTGTTTTAAGTTGGTCACAAGAAAGCAGGTGAGGTTAGATTTACATGGAACAGTGTTGCCAACAAGTTGATACAAAAAGTCGCTAAATAGGAGATGAAATGACTCCAATTTTGGGTGAAAAGTCGCTAATTTTTTTTTTGTGGAGTTTTGCCTTTTTCATATATATATATATATATATATATATATATATATATATATATATATATATATATATATATATATATATATATATATATATATATATATATATATATATAATGTGTGTGTGTGTGTGTATGTAAAATACGTGATCAATTCAAGCCATAGTATTATATACGCTAAAAGAACGTATATGAAAGACTGTTATCAGGGCCGGATTTAGGAGGATGCAAAGGTGCACGTGCATACCCCCCCTTCGTTGTAAATATACACTACTTAAAGTGAAAAGATAGCACTGAAAATAGCATCACTTTCCGAAAATTCCTGCAGTCATGTTTCCGTTTGGTCTTAATACAAAAGGAAGTTTTGCAAAATCGATAGTTTAAGTCAATTAAGACACTTAGCATTTCCAGGACATTTTCTCACTTATGGGGCGTTTACACTTAGTCGATTTGCGTTCGATTCAGTTGAATTGACGTCACTTTCAACTTAATCGACCGTGTAAACGGGACTTCAACTTAATCGCTTGTTGATCGAAGGCGACTAATCGACTGGCAACTGAATTGAAAGACGTTCTATTTTCTGTGGTTGAAATAATTGAACACATCCATCAATCTGATTCGGCCTAGTTGCTTCGATTTAGTGGCAAATGCAGCGAGTCGATTTAGTCGTGCGACTAAATCGACCAAGTGTAAACGCCCCATTACACTACAGATGCCTAAAGGCATTTAAAAAAATTCCAATTGAATTCAAATGTGTTGGTAGTTATTGGTGCACTTTCCCTCAGAAAATCCTAGATCCAATCCTGCTCATATATAACTAACAATAATTTCACACACACACACACACACACACACACACACACACACATACATACATACATACATATATATATATATATATATATATATATATATATATATATATATATATATATATATATATATAACTTAATGATCAATTTTACTTTAACGAAATCAAAAATAAATTTAGAAAAACGAACAAAATTCAAGGTCTAGGAAAAATCTTACGTCACTTCTACTCATGCTTCTACAGATAATCTGTTTGCTATCGTTAATGAGTTATTTGTGCCTCTAAACGGAAGCTCTGTAAACTAAAGGACATTAAAAGCTGGAGTTGGTCTCCGTGAGAAGATAAGAGATAACAGCAATCAAAGCGGCAATATAGAGGTAAATGTTATGTCTTTCCCAGTTCGTCAACATCTGCACTGATTCAAATAAGCAAAAGGAAAATAAACTTATATATTTGAACTGATTCGAGCTAATAGTACTTATTTTATGATAAGTTGTTCACAGTACAAATGTCGCTAGATTTGTAAATAAGTCGCCAAATCGTCATTCCAAAATCACCAAAAAAGTCGCTAATCGGAAAAATTATTTTTTGTCGCTATCCTGGAATGCGAATCCCCTAGATTTAGCGACTTTCCCCCCAAATTGGCAACACTGACATGGAAGTTGAACTACCCGAGTGTGACGTATTATCATGGGGGTCAAGGTGGAACAAGACGAGCCCTACGAGAAAATGCCCTTCGCTCGCTTAGCTGTTTCGTAATGTAAGTAAACCACTTTTTTTTTTTTTTTAAATCAATAAAGTCATGTGTGCAAAATCTTTCCCCCTCCTGGTGCCATCGGGAGAATCTTTCCCCCCTCTATATCTCCCAACTACCCTCTACAATTCGTCTCTTCGCGAGAGCCCCATTTCTTATTCTCCTATTAGTTTATAACGTCATTGTTTGTAAAGGCTATCAGAAATCTCTAGGGAAAATATGCATTATCAGGACCGGATCCAGGATTTTCTGAGAGGGTGCACCAATAACTATCAGTACATTTGAATCAAATTTAATTTTAGCCCCCGCCAAGTGAACTTTGGGGTGGACAAACACCGTGTGCGTGGGTTTCCTCGGTGTTCTCCCGTTTCCTCCCATTTTCTTCATTCCACCATTTCATTCATTACTCATCATCACCGTCTCCTTTAGCCTAACCGGCATAACCGTGGGACGTAAAACTCAAATATTTCATTTCATTTCTTTCAAATTTATTTTTTTAAAAAAATGCCTTTAGGCTCTGTGATGTGTATGAGGAACTGACTTAAACTATTGTGTTGTAGCAAAACCGCTTTTTTTAAAGCCCGAAACGGAAACATAACATGAAATTTTAGGAAAGAATTGCTATTTCCACTGCCAGTTTCTCACTTTAGATAGTGTATATTCAGAACGGAGGAGGGGGGGGGTGCACGTGCTCCGGTGCACCCCCCTAAATCCGGCCCTGTGCATTATATATTACATACAAGGAAAAAGAGTATTATTTTCATCTTATTTCAATGAAAAAAGTGTAATGGAAATTTAAAAAATAAAAAAAAACTTTCATTGGGCTGGGTTTGAACCCACGCCAAAAGCGATTTCCATTACAAGGCTGGTCGCTTGTACGCTTGGCTACGAGGGCCAACAGTAGCTGACGTTTGCTTTGGGCTATATCTATGCTACGTGGTGAGAAATGGATAACTCCAACCAATCAGAACCGTGTATTTAGTTTCTATGGCTAGAGTCGAGCGTGATTGAAATACATGCCTTCAGTCTTATCTTTTGAAGTTCTTATCATGCACGTAAATCCATTTCCATATCTATTGAGTTAATCAATGTGACGTATTTGGCAGCTGTACAGTGGTAACTAATAGCTTCTAGTGTTTTCTTCACTAGGAAGAGATTTTCAGTTGATTTTTAGTTTAGCGTCTCGTTCAGCAACGAGGCTATATGAAACGTGGACCTATAGCTTATCGCGGAATCCAAACCACATGAGCTCTTGCCGGGAATCGAACCCAGAATCGAGCATACTCCCGAGGAAGCTGCGGAGAGAAGAGAAACTGTTGTTAACAAAATATGGAGTTAAGAAAGATAAAGGCAAACAGTGGCGTACACAAGGGGGCGTTTTGAGCTTTTAATTCCCCTTGAACAAGGTATTATGCAAAAATAAACTCTGATAGTGACAATAAACAGGATTACGCGAAACTCAAATGTGTGGGACATCAATAGGCACCGTTATCCGTTAAGATGACATTAAACTGACTCCATTAACGTACTCGCCAAGGTGATAGCATTCCATTGCAAAAGAGCATAATTCAAAATTTTGCTTATATGTATGAAATATGAACTACAGATAGTCACCGTTAAAGTTACCGTTATCCATTAACGTCCGTTATCCGTTACTATGTTAACGGATTGCCTCCATTAATGAACTCAGGCGAGATAATCGCTCTAAGTATCTATTGCAAAAAAATAATTCAAAATTGCAAAGCCTTAAACTTCACCACGTAAAGGAAGTCATAAAATAAATAAATAAAATTCGTTTCACTGCATGGAATATGAGGACAAGAAAGCCAAACGACCTACACACAAGCGAAGTAGCAACAATCTTATATATAAAAGAGAACGCACAAATCCTTTGTTCCCTCATCACGCTAATACGGCTGAACCAATTTCTTTCATTTTTGGGGGGTTATTAATATTTGGACCCTAGATGGTTTTTATCATATCACTTTAATTTTTAATTACCAGTGTCTTGAGATAATTGACCATTCAAGTGTCCATAACGTACAAATCCTTTGTTAGTTCATCATAGGTAAAAATAAACGTATTTATATGCAACCCGCATGACCGTGTCACTCGGCGGGTTAACATAAATGACAGGCGATATAATGTTAACATTTACTGCAATCTACTATGGTTTTTATCATATCACTTGAAAGCGAAAAAGTAAAAATTATCTAAGTAACAAAGTTTATTGCGTTCCGGGGTGACCGCAGCGAAGCGGGGCGGGTTAACATAAATGACAGGCGATATAATGTTAACATTTACTGCAATCTACTATGGTTTTTATCATATCACTTGAAAGCGAAAAAGTAAAAATTATCTAAGTAACAACGTTTATTGCGTTCCGGGGTGACCGCAGCGAAGCGGGGCGGGTTAACATAAATGACAGGCGATATAATGTTAACATTTACTGCAATCTACTATGGTTTTTATCATATCACTTGAAAGCGAAAAAGTAAAAATTATCTAAGTAACAAAGTTTATTGCGTTCCGGGGTGACCGCAGCGAAGCGGGGCGGGTTAACATAAATGACAGGCGATATAATGTTAACATTTACTGCAATCTACTATGGTTTTTATCATATCACTTGAAAGCGAAAAAGTAAAAATTATCTAAGTAACAACGTTTATTGCGTTCCGGGGTGACCGCAGCGAAGCGGGGCGGGTTAACATAAATGACAGGCGATATAATGTTAACATTTACTGCAATCTACTATGGTTTTTATCATATCACTTGAAAGCGAAAAAGTAAAAATTATCTAAGTAACAACGTTTATTGCGTTCCGGGGTGACCGCAGCGAAGCGGGGCGGGTTAACATAAATGACAGGCGATATAATGTTAACATTTACTGCAATCTACTATGGTTTTTATCATATCACTTGAAAGCGAAAAAGTAAAAATTATCTAAGTAACAACGTTTATTGCGTTCCGGGGTGACCGCAGCGAAGCGGGGCGGGTTAACATAAATGACAGGCGATATAATGTTAACATTTACTGCAATCTACTATGGTTTTTATCATATCACTTGAAAGCGAAAAAGTAAAAATTATCTAAGTAACAACGTTTATTGCGTTCCGGGGTGACCGCAGCGAAGCGGGGCGGGTTAACATAAATGACAGGCGATATAATGTTAACATTTACTGCAATCTACTATGGTTTTTATCATATCACTTGAAAGCGAAAAAGTAAAAATTATCTAAGTAACAACGTTTATTGCGTTCCGGGGTGACCGCAGCGAAGCGGGGCGGGTTAACATAAATGACAGGCGATATAATGTTAACATTTACTGCAATCTACTATGGTTTTTATCATATCACTTGAAAGCGAAAAAGTAAAAATTATCTAAGTAACAAAGTTTATTGCGTTCCGGGATGACCGCAGCGAAGCGGGGCGGGTTAACATAAATGACAGGCGATATAATGTTAACATTTACTGCAATCTACTATGGTTTTTATCATATCACTTGAAAGCGAAAAAGTAAAAATTATCTAAGTAACAACGTTTATTGCGTTCCGGGGTGACCGCAGCGAAGCGGGGCGGGTTAACATAAATGACAGGCGATATAATGTTAACATTTACTGCAATCTACTATGGTTTTTATCATATCACTTGAAAGCGAAAAAGTAAAAATTATCTAAGTAACAACGTTTATTGCGTTCCGGGGTGACCGCAGCGAAGCGGGGCGGGTTAACATAAATGACAGGCGATATAATGTTAACATTTACTGCAATCTACTATGGTTTTTATCATATCACTTGAAAGCGAAAAAGTAAAAATTATCTAAGTAACAAAGTTTATTGCGTTCCGGGATGACCGCAGCGAAGCGGGGCGGGTTAACATAAATGACAGGCGATATAATGTTAACATTTACTGCAATCTACTATGGTTTTTATCATATCACTTGAAAGCGAAAAAGTAAAAATTATCTAAGTAACAACGTTTATTGCGTTCCGGGGTGACCGCAGCGAAGCGGGGCGGGTTAACATAAATGACAGGCGATATAATGTTAACATTTACTGCAATCTACTATGGTTTTTATCATATCACTTGAAAGCGAAAAAGTAAAAATTATCTAAGTAACAACGTTTATTGCGTTCCGGGGTGACCGCAGCGAAGCGGGGCGGGTTAACATAAATGACAGGCGATATAATGTTAACATTTACTGCAATCTACTATGGTTTTTATCATATCACTTGAAAGCGAAAAAGTAAAAATTATCTAAGTAACAACGTTTATTGCGTTCCGGGGTGACCGCAGCGAAGCGGGGCGGGTTAACATAAATGACAGGCGATATAATGTTAACATTTACTGCAATCTACTATGGTTTTTATCATATCACTTGAAAGCGAAAAAGTAAAAATTATCTAAGTAACAACGTTTATTGCGTTCCGGGGTGACCGCAGCGAAGCGGGGCGGGTTAACATAAATGACAGGCGATATAATGTTAACATTTACTGCAATCTACTATGGTTTTTATCATATCACTTGAAAGCGAAAAAGTAAAAATTATCTAAGTAACAACGTTTATTGCGTTCCGGGGTGACCGCAGCGAAGCGGGGTGAACGCTGCTAGTAGGCCTATACATCTTTCTGCACATAATACTTCATGTGACAATTATTGTCGTCGCCACGTTGCGTAACTATTAACAACAGTAAGTATAAACAACATCCGCGTGGTCCCTGGTTCCATTCCCGACTGGTGCTCCTCAGATTTTGGCATCCACCCAGCATCATGAGGCAAACTGGGGAGTCACGTGAATAAAGGACGTGACACCCACTAGGTCTCCTGATGCGCCCCTTAGAGACAGGGCGCCACAGCGCTAGATGTCGCTAGGCTAGATGTAAAGCCTGTGTCAAACATCTTGGCATTTCAGTTAAACGAATAAAACGCAAGCTCTGACGCGACGTTGCCAAGTGGTAAAGGGGTGTGGCTATGGCTAAACAGACGAACTACAGCGCAATCGGGTGGCAGAAGATAGACGTAGATGTGTACGAAATAAACGTGACAATACCGCTGGCCTCTCATTTGCTAGCAGCATTTAAAGGGAACTTGGAGCGCCGCCTTCAAATGCCAAGATGTTTGTCACGCCGTTTAGTTACAGTGGCTCAGGCCCACAAAGAGCTGTTGCGTCAAGTGATTTCGTTATTTAATATTTCAGTTTAACGCCCCACGATTATGTCCTATAGGCTAAGGGAGACAATGATTAAAACAAGCGAATAATGATGGAAGAATTGGTGGAATGAGAAAGTGGGAAGAAGCGGAGGTACCATGAGAAAAGCAGGGGACACGATGTTGTGCACCACAAACTTACTTAGCCGGGGATCGAACCAGGGACCTAACGCACCAGTGGTAATCGCTCTGTCACTAAGCCACCATGTACCCTCGTTTGGTTTTTAAATATAATATATTAAACAGTGTAGTGGGTAAGTAGGCAAATCAAAAATGTTTTAACGTGTATTTCGAAGAGCCAAACCCCTTTCGAAAATCCAGACGAGATAATTGTCCTTTCTTGCCCCCCGCTATAGGGGCCCATATGTACGCCATACAAAACCCTATACGCTCCATTACATATCTGACTACTATCGACCAACGCCACTCGCGCCAGAGACTGAAATTATTAACCTACCATACGGGTTAGATTCATATCACGTTTCAAAGCCACAGATGCACATTTAAACCATGCATAAATGCTATTGAAAGAAGATGCATTGCACAGACAGTCAACAAATATATAAGCGATTCACATATTTCTCCAAAAGAAAAGTTTAAAACCAGAAGATACGAAATCATTATGTATATATATATATATTCTGGGTTTGAATGTGACCTAAAATTCGGTGTCATCTTTGCTGGTTTTATCCAATCACCTCACGTAAAAAAGACAACACGAATGGTCTTTTGAGTGCGGTAATGGGATTTCCAATAGGAAACACAAGAAACGTTGTCCCAGCTTTGAACAGACTGCAGATTTGCAGTTCAACCTCGTTTCAGTCTGTTTTGTGGAAAAAAAGAAATAGGAAAAATTGAGGACTGTTGCAATGTACTATGGCTTGTTGAAAACTCTTTAGATTTCAATACAAGATTTTTCCGAATAGTATTAGCTGACATCTGCAAGTCTTAATGTTTCAGTCGAGCTGCATTTTCAATCTGCAGAATCGCATCACTGTTGCCAGGTATTGCTTCATTTACGTAAATAGTACACTAGGCCTCAGAGAACTAGGGCCCTTTCACACTTTACAAATTTTTAGCCGACGGCGGCTATTATCCCTAGCAATGATTTATTCGTCGATTCCTTTAGATTACACAGCTTTTGTTTACTGCGATAAACACGCGATTCTTATGCGTTGCCGTGTACGAGAAAATTTCGCAAGTCTTATACGTCTTCAGCAGCTCCCGCAAAATAGGTGTTTTGGTGAAAAAAAAAAAAAATGCGCAGGTTCACTCGGGATTCTCCCGTTTCCTGTCACTTTGTTCATTGCGCCATTTCATTCATTACCATCATCACCATCTCCCTTGGCCTCGGAGCTAGGGTTGCCAACTGGCCGGTTTTTGACCGGCCTAGCCGGATATATTACTGTTATTTTGATTAAAGCCGGTGACCGGTCAATCTTCTTAACACACCCTTTATGACCGGTTTTTTCAAATTTGTATCTAGTTCGAAGCAATTTCATCTAGTTCAAAGTATAGATTTAAAAAGTAATTTTCAGTCTGTAAATCCAAAACTCTCACCTTTCACCATCTATCAACGATTAACATATTTTATTCATCTGTTTAGACAATTTTAAAGAGATGACAGGGACTGTATTAGGGAAAATTTAAAATTTACTTGTAAGGAATTTTATACATTTATTGAGAGTGAAAAAGGACTTCTTAAAGCAATTTCCTGTACTTCAAGTATAAATTTAAAGGATAAATTTCATTTTCCAAATTCAAAATTGTCACGTAAAGATTAATATCCTTTTGTTAATCTGTTTCGGTAATTTTAAAGTGGCAGCTACTGGTAAATACAATAAAATGATCAATGCCGATAAAATGATCATTTATTACATAATGTATCTATTAAGCTTATTAGTGAATGTACTAAGGATATGCAGAATAGAGGTACTAATGCACTTTTGTTCACGATATTACATTTCCTTCTCATAGATGGGTCTAAACAGAGATACCTCACACTTAGATCTCACACATAGGAAATTTTGAGGGGACCAATTTCATACACATTGACGTCTATAAAATTTTCTGCATATTAAAGCAATCAAACAGTAACGGAGCAGTCTTATTATTGTTTTTAAAAATATGATCAACGTCAAATTGACCTAAAATTGATTATGCACTGTATAGTGTATTTTCTAACAGAGGTGTAATGCTTAATGCTTTATCAGCAGGGTTAAAAGTGAGGAGAAACACGGGGGTAAGTCGTTACCCCACTTCTAAAAATATCTATGGCGTTTCTCCACTTCATACGAAATTATAATGGGCAAAGATAGGTACGGGAAACGGCGTGACGTTTTCAGATGTACTTTTACCCTCGTTTGAAGAAGGCACAGCACATAGGTACGCAAATAATAATAATAATAATAATAATAATAATAATAATAATAATAATAATAATAATAATAATAATAATAATAATAATAATAATAATAATAATAATAATAACCGAAATGTACAGATAAAGGCAATTTTTTAAAGTTCTTTTAAACCTTCGCGGAGGGCACGGTGGCTCAGTGGTAGAACATTTATCTCTGGTGCGTGGGGTCCCTGGTTCGATTCCCGGACAAGTTTGTGGCGGACAACATCGTGTCCGTGGGTTTGCTCGGGGTACTCCCGTTTCCTCCCACATGTCATTCCACCAACTCCTCCATCATCATTCAATTGCTTTAATCATCCATCTCCCTTAGCCTAAAGGGCATAATCGTTGGACGTTAAACTAAAAGATTTCATTTTATAAGAGAAGAGAAATAATTCTCATTCCACCAATTCTTCCATCATCATTCACTTGCTTTAATCATCCGTCTCCCTTAGCCTAAAGGGCATAATCGTTGGACGTTAAACTAAAAGATTTCATTTTATAAGAGAAGAGAAATAATTCTCATTCCACCAATTCTTCCATCATCATTCACTTGCTTTAATCATCCGTCTCCCTTAGCCTAAAGGGCATAATCGTTGGACGTTAAACTAAAAGATTTCATTTTATAAGAGAAGAAAAATAATTCACATTCCACCAATTCTTCCATCATCATTCACTTGCTTTAATCATCCGTCTCCCTTAGCCTAAAGGGCATAATCGTTGGACGTTAAACTAAAAGATTTCATTTTATAAGAGAAGAAAAATAATTCTCATTCCACCAATTCTTCCATCATCATTCACTTGCTTTAATCATCCGTCTCCCTTAGCCTAAAGGGCATAATCGTTGGACGTTAAACTAAAAGATTTCATTTTATAAGAGAAGAAAAATAATTCTCATTCCACCAATTCTTCCATCATCATTCACTTGCTTTAATCATCCGTCTCCCTTAGCCTAAAGGGCATAATCGTTGGACGTTAAACTAAAAGATTTCATTTTATAAGAGAAGAAAAATAATTCTCATTCCACCAATTCTTCCATCATCATTCACTTGCTTTAATCATCCGTCTCCCTTAGCCTAAAGGGAATAATCGTTGGACGTTAAACTAAAAGATTTCATTTTATAAGAGAAGAAAAATAATTCTCATTCCACCAATTCTTCCATCATCATTCACTTGCTTTAATCATCCGTCTCCCTTAGCCTAAAGGGCATAATCGTTGGACGTTAAACTAAAAGATTTCATTTTATAAGAGAAGAAAAATAATTCTCATTCCACCAATTCTTCCATCATCATTCACTTGCTTTAATCATCCGTCTCCCTTAGCCTAAAGGGAATAATCGTTGGACGTTAAACTAAAAGATTTCATTTTATAAGAGAAGAGAAATAATTCTCATTCCACCAATTCTTCCATCATCATTCACTTGCTTTAATCATCCGTCTCCCTTAGCCTAAAGGGCATAATCGTTGGACGTTAAACTAAAAGATTTCATTTTATAAGAGAAGAGAAATAATTCTCATTCCACCAATTCTTCCATCATCATTCACTTGCTTTAATCATCCGTCTCCCTTAGCCTAAAGGGCATAATCGTTGGACGTTAAACTAAAAGATTTCATTTTATAAGAGAAGAAAAATAATTCTCATTCCACCAATTCTTCCATCATCATTCACTTGCTTTAATCATCCGTCTCCCTTAGCCTAAAGGGCATAATCGTTGGACGTTAAACTAAAAGATTTCATTTTATAAGAGAAGAAAAATAATTCTCATTCCACCAATTCTTCCATCATCATTCACTTGCTTTAATCATCCGTCTCCCTTAGCCTAAAGGGAATAATCGTTGGACGTTAAACTAAAAGATTTCATTTTATAAGAGAAGAAAAATAATTCTCATTCCACCAATTCTTCCATCATCATTCACTTGCTTTAATCATCCGTCTCCCTTAGCCTAAAGGGCATAATCGTTGGACGTTAAACTAAAAGATTTCATTTTATAAGAGAAGAAAAATAATTCTCATTCCACCAATTCTTCCATCATCATTCACTTGCTTTAATCATCCGTCTCCCTTAGCCTAAAGGGAATAATCGTTGGACGTTAAACTAAAAGATTTCATTTTATAAGAGAAGAAAAATAATTCTCATTCCACCAATTCTTCCATCATCATTCACTTGCTTTAATCATCCGTCTCCCTTAGCCTAAAGGGCATAATCGTTGGACGTTAAACTAAAAGATTTCATTTTATAAGAGAAGAAAAATAATTCTCATTCCACCAATTCTTCCATCATCATTCACTTGCTTTAATCATCCGTCTCCCTTAGCCTAAAGGGAATAATCGTTGGACGTTAAACTAAAAGATTTCATTTTATAAGAGAAGAAAAATAATTCTCATTCCACCAATTCTTCCATCATCATTCACTTGCTTTAATCATCCGTCTCCCTTAGCCTAAAGGCCATAATCGTTGGACGTTAAACTAAAAGATTTCATTTTATAAGAGAAGAGAAATAATTCTCATTCCACCAATTCTTCCATCATCATTCACTTGCTTTAATCATCCGTCTCCCTTAGCCTAAAGGGCATAATCGTTGGACGTTAAACTAAAAGATTTCATTTTATAAGAGAAGAGAAATAATTCTCATTCCACCAATTCTTCCATCATCATTCACTTGCTTTAATCATCCGTCTCCCTTAGCCTAAAGGGAATAATCGTTGGACGTTAAACTAAAAGATTTCATTTTATAAGAGAAGAAAAATAATTCTCATTCCACCAATTCTTCCATCATCATTCACTTGCTTTAATCATCCGTCTCCCTTAGCCTAAAGGGCATAATCGTTGGACGTTAAACTAAAAGATTTCATTTTATAAGAGAAGAGAAATAATTCTCATTCCACCAATTCTTCCATCATCATTCACTTGCTTTAATCATCCGTCTCCCTTAGCCTAAAGGGCATAATCGTTGGACGTTAAACTAAAAGATTTCATTTTATAAGAGAAGAGAAATAATTCTCATTCCACCAATTCTTCCATCATCATTCACTTGCTTTAATCATCCGTCTCCCTTAGCCTAAAGGGAATAATCGTTGGACGTTAAACTAAAAGATTTCATTTTATAAGAGAAGAAAAATAATTCTCATTCCACCAATTCTTCCATCATCATTCACTTGCTTTAATCATCCGTCTCCCTTAGCCTAAAGGGCATAATCGTTGGACGTTAAACTAAAAGATTTCATTTTATAAGAGAAGAAAAATAATTCTCATTCCACCAATTCTTCCATCATCATTCACTTGCTTTAATCATCCGTCTCCCTTAGCCTAAAGGGCATAATCGTTGGACGTTAAACTAAAAGATTTCATTTTATAAGAGAAGAGAAATAATTCTCATTCCACCAATTCTTCCATCATCATTCACTTGCTTTAATCATCCGTCTCCCTTAGCCTAAAGGGCATAATCGTTGGACGTTAAACTAAAAGATTTCATTTTATAAGAGAAGAAAAATAATTCTCATTCCACCAATTCTTCCATCATCATTCACTTGCTTTAATCATCCGTCTCCCTTAGCCTAAAGGGAATAATCGTTGGACGTTAAACTAAAAGATTTCATTTTATAAGAAAAGAAAAATAATTCTCATTCCACCAATTCTTCCATCATCATTCACTTGCTTTAATCATCCGTCTCCCTTAGCCTAAAGGGAATAATCGTTGGACGTTAAACTAAAAGATTTCATTTTATAAGAGAAGAAAAATAATTCTCATTCCACCAATTCTTCCATCATCATTCACTTGCTTTAATCATCCGTCTCCCTTAGCCTAAAGGGAATAATCGTTGGACGTTAAACTAAAAGATTTCATTTTATAAGAGAAGAGAAATAATTCTCATTCCACCAATTCTTCCATCATCATTCACTTGCTTTAATCATCCGTCTCCCTTAGCCTAAAGGGAATAATCGTTGGACGTTAAACTAAAAGATTTCATTTTATAAGAGAAGAAAAATAATTCTCATTCCACCAATTCTTCCATCATCATTCACTTGCTTTAATCATCCGTCTCCCTTAGCCTAAAGGGAATAATCGTTGGACGTTAAACTAAAAGATTTCATTTTATAAGAGAAGAAAAATAATTCTCATTCCACCAATTCTTCCATCATCATTCACTTGCTTTAATCATCCGTCTCCCTTAGCCTAAAGGGCATAATCGTTGGACGTTAAACTAAAAGATTTCATTTTATAAGAGAAGAAAAATAATTCTCATTCCACCAATTCTTCCATCATCATTCACTTGCTTTAATCATCCGTCTCCCTTAGCCTAAAGGGAATAATCGTTGGACGTTAAACTAAAAGATTTCATTTTATAAGAGAAGAAAAATAATTCTCATTCCACCAATTCTTCCATCATCATTCACTTGCTTTAATCATCCGTCTCCCTTAGCCTAAAGGGCATAATCGTTGGACGTTAAACTAAAAGATTTCATTTTATAAGAGAAGAAAAATAATTCTCATTCCACCAATTCTTCCATCATCATTCACTTGCTTTAATCATCCGTCTCCCTTAGCCTAAAGGGCATAATCGTTGGACGTTAAACTAAAAGATTTCATTTTATAAGAGAAGAAAAATAATTCTCATTCCACCAATTCTTCCATCATCATTCACTTGCTTTAATCATCCGTCTCCCTTAGCCTAAAGGGCATAATCGTTGGACGTTAAACTAAAAGATTTCATTTTATAAGAGAAGAGAAATAATTCTCATTCCACCAATTCTTCCATCATCATTCACTTGCTTTAATCATCCGTCTCCCTTAGCCTAAAGGGCATAATCGTTGGACGTTAAACTAAAAGATTTCATTTTATAAGAGAAGAAAAATAATTCTCATTCCACCAATTCTTCCATCATCATTCACTTGCTTTAATCATCCGTCTCCCTTAGCCTAAAGGGCATAATCGTTGGACGTTAAACTAAAAGATTTCATTTTATAAGAGAAGAGAAATAATTCTCATTCCACCAATTCTTCCATCATCATTCACTTGCTTTAATCATCCATCTCCCTTAGCCTAAAGGGCATAATCGTGGGACGTTAAACTAAAAAAAATATTTCCAATTGTAGACAGGGGAGGGGTACAGGAGAGGATATGGAAAGGGAGAGGCTTGAGTGTATTGACTGTGAATTTCAGTCACAAAGTTGGAGAGGCCTTTGCCTAGCAAATGATCGAATTAAAACGCAGTTCGAGGGTCGGTTAAGTTACTCATAGTGGTGACTCTCGACCCTGTCCTCTGCTTAACCAATATACGACCTTCTTACTAGGGATGGCCAGACGGATCCGGATCTCGGATATCCGGATCCTACAAGATCCGGATCCGGATCCGAAATTTCGGATCTTGGATCCGGATCCGAAGTTTCGGATCTTGGATCCGGATCCGGAATTTCGGATCTTGGATCCGGATCCGGAATTTCGGATCTTGGATCCGGATCCGGAATTTCGGATCTTGGACCCGGATCCGAAGTTTTTTATCTTGGATCCGGATATCCGGTTCCTGGATCCTCACCCGAAATTTCGAAGTTCAGATTCATACTCCTGTTTTGAATATTTTAGGCGTTAGATTGAGACCCAGAACTAAAATATCCATATGTATAAAATTGACTAGGTGAATTTTATCTAACTCAGTGGGAAGACAATTCAATTTAAATAACAAAAGATTACGTCAAAATCTCATTTTCACATTTTTCGGGTTAGACCATTGTTCCGCACACCCCATCATTTAGTCTTTAGTATATCTTTAAACGTACTACAAGTATGCCACTTTCATCTGAAGTCAGTAGTTGTATAGATCTGCCTTTTGTTATATATTAATCGAGTTAGGATTAAAATTCGATTGTTTGTGAGACCTATGATAATATTTTCAGAATGAGTTATAACGTTGAAAAACTGCATAGTAATGCTGCATATTTTCTTTGTGCCACAATGGAATTTAATGTAGTCTATCTTATACAATCGGCTCTTATGATTAATTCAATGATCTGAACTGCTGCAGCATTACGCTAAAATCATGGATGTCTTTGAATTTTCGTCATCATTTCTATTTTTTTTTTTTTTTTTTATTACGAGCAAAATAAATATCATAAGCGGTATTTTACATAATACATATAGACGCAGATCAGTCAGTTGATTGCTTAAAGTTTATAGCAAAGCTATTACATTTCTAAGACACTGGCGGCCTTAGGACAAAATCCATGGCTTTCCCATAAAATCTTAAATATCTCTATATAAAAAGGGCAAAGTCCTGAGTGACTGAGTGAGTGAGTGACAGATCACCGTACAGACCAAATCGCTTAAGCTACAAACTTGAAATTTGGACAGTTTATAGGGTTTGTGACGTAGGATACCACTAAGGAAGGACTTTGGGAAATTCGACGAGGAAGGGGGGAAATGGGGTGGAAAATATTGATGATTCTTGACGTTAGATACTTCAAATTTGGTATTTGGGTTTCTCATTGAAAATAATTTGATACTTGTTAAAGTGCTTTTTGATATTTAAATTAGAAGGGGCAGGGAAGATGTAGAAAGTAAAAGAACGGGTGGTAATTGCAATTATTGCAATTAGTATAATAATATGCCTATATCTCGGAAACTTAAAGGGTTAGAAACATGGAATTTGGTATTTGGACTTCTCACTTAAAATAATTAGATACGTATTTCAACGTTTTTTTTTTTTTATGTGTGGCCCAGAAGGGAAGAAAAGGGGCGAGAAAAAAATTAAGTGGGGATTACAATTATTGTATTAATATGTTATATCCTTTAAGGTTAGAGACTTGAAATTTGGTATTTGCACTTCTCATTGAAAATAATTTGACATGTGTTTCAGTGTTTTTTGACGTTTTAGTAAAAAGGAAAAGAAAAGAGATGGAAAGGAAAGAGGGTGGGGATTGTAATTATTATAATAACATGTCGATATCTGGGAACCTCTGAAGGTTAGGAGCATAGAATTTGGTATTTGGACTTAACATTTGAAATAATTAGGTATGTACTTAAACGTTTTTTTGATGTATGTCTTAGAGGGGAAGTAAAGGGGCGGGGAGAAAAGACTTTTATATCTCGGAATCCTGGAATGTTAGAGAAATGAAACTTGTTATTTGAACAAAAATTCGTTATCTTGTGAAATGAAATGCTTGTGTTTTACATCCCACGTTTATGCCGGTTAGGCTAAAGGAGACGGTGATTATGAGAAATAAATGAAATGAAGAAAGTAGGAGGAAACGTGAAAACCCCGAGAAAACCCACGAGCACGGTGTTTGTCCACCACAAAGTCCACACGGTGCAAGCTGGGATCGAAACAGGGACCCCAAGCACCGGAGGTGAACGCTCTACCACTGAGCCACCGCGGCCCCTTAAAAATTCGTTATGTTTGCAGGCGTATGATGTGCGAGGCCGTAGACCGAGCAAATGTGTGGGCTGGGGGGAAAGCCCCCATGTACTCGCACTGAAATTCGGTATGTCTCGGGATACCGGAATGTTATTACATACAATTTGATATTTGAACTGAGATTCGGTATGGTTGTAGGTTTACGAGGTACGAGGTCATAGGCCGATCAAATGAGATATCAGAGGGTCTAAGGGCAAATCCCCAGACATTTCTTTTTAAATTGATTATGATTAGAGGCTTTTGTGGTGGTGTTAGTAACGGGGGTCTAGTGGCGAAGCCCCCAACTAGCCGAGGTCTATTAAGTATATAAATGTATTTGCGTAATGACTGGAAATTGCATGTATGCCTGTGGACAAAATTGCATAAGTAGCCACGAGAAATGACAATCCTTTAAGATAAAAATTTTAAAAAGCTACCAAAATGTACTCTTGAATGAGTTGTATAAAATTAGGTTTGCGCAGGGGCGAATCCAGAACGGACTCTTGGAGGGGGCGGATGAATTCTTAGGGGGCGGTTGGGGATGCTAGCAGTGAAAAATTACTTAGATGATCTGAAATTGCCACAAATTACTACTAAAGTACACTGTTAATGGTGGCGCTGGGTAGGGGCAAACGACTTTTTGCCCTCCCCCTGCATCAGCCTATGTGTTTACATGAATGATATAGCTCCTTATACAACCTATGCAGAGTTAATAGTAGTGGATTACTAATTACAAAGATACGTGTTACTGCTCGAGGCTCCATATGGTATTTTGTATACACATACAGTACATTAATACATTGATTTTGATACATTAATTGCCATTTAGAACTTCATCTCTACTACAATTCTTAATTCTAACTGGAGTGGTACGGTCACAGAGAAACTTATTTTTAAAGAAAGAAAAAAAATGCTCATCAAGAGCAAGAAAAGGAAGTTGCTCCTTAATTTGATTTGATCTATATTTTATGGGCTGTTCTATTAGCAATGGCCTAGCCCATCACGACTAGGAAATGGCCTCATTCAGTGACCACAATAACTCAGAAAGAATTAGAAAAGTAAGCAGCCAGAGTCTAATGAAGAAGCTTGGGCTTGAGACTAAGGTTTCATCCCAGCATTTGACTAGTGTTACAGAAAACAAAGGACAAATTTCCACCAGGACGATAGCTTTAAAAAAGATTTACTACCTTTTCGGTCAAGTATTTCTACGAGAATCTAATCTGACAATGAGATTGCTCTCACCTAACTCGACAGTTTTACTCAATCAAATTTGGAGTAATTGTGACATATTAAGGCACGAAAACCAAATATCAACAGAATGAAGGGAACGCAAGGCTGTCACACGATCAGATACCAAAAGTGTCTTAAAATCTTATTTTAAGCATAGGAATGAAAATCACTTTGTCAATAATTTCGAAAATTTTGCTGATTCGGAACACCCGAATTTTCTGACACGGAGTTTCGAATCCGGATCCAAGATCCGAAATTTCGGATCCGGATCCAAGATCCGTTTTTTCGGATCCGGATCCAAAATCCGGATTTTCGGATCCGGATCCAAAATCCGGATTTTCGGATCCGGATCCAAGATCCGGATTTTCGGATCCGGATCTAAGATCCGAAATTTCGGATCCGGATCCAAGATCCGTTTTTTCGGATCCGGATCCAAGATCCGTTTTTTCGGATCCGGATCCAAGATCCGTTTTTTCGGATCCGGATCCAAGATCCGGATTTTCGGATCCGGATCCAAGATCCGAAATCTCGGATCCGGATCCAGTGTCCGGATATCCGGATACCGGATATCCGGACCCAAGTGGATCCGGATATCCGGATCCAAAAATATCCGGATCTGGCCATCCCTACTTCTTACCTGTTCTTGGCCTAAAGTGCGTTATAAAATTGATCACCTCTACCGAGATTGTTTATCGAAGGACTTTCGTATTATTATCACTGCCACTGTTGATATACAGAATGCCATATATCTTTGCAGGCCCGTAGCCAGCCCAACAATGTAGAGCGGGTCGGTAGAAGTTGGGGGGATGCAACCATATTATAGTTCATTTGCAAATCTACCGTGAAAATTTTAGGAGGGCAGTAAAAATTTAGGGGGAGACGGCCCTCCATGCCCCCCGTGAATACGGGCCTGTATCTTTCATATATTCATATACCGCATTATGTCCTTGCAAGAAACTTCGTCCGTGACATAAGGATCAAGACAGTATTCTTAGCGTGAAAACGAAGGAAAAAAAGTCATTTGAATTCGGGCTTCCATTTGGAATCCAGTTGGAAGACTTGCTCTGTCTGTGTCTGCAGAGTGCAAACGAAACGGGATATCGTCAGTGTGGAAAACACGTGATTAGCGATGCAGATCTCGCAAGTTCGGAGTTCACGTAATAAATAAAAGAGAGGAAGGGGTGAGCGAAGCTGAAAGAAAGTCTCATGTCCTCTGACGTGTCTGACATGAAGAGAAGCAGTAGTACCAGGTTGATTCCAAAATACTACTTCAGAATTTTACATACAAATGTATCAATTGTTAATATAATCTTGCTCAAAAGAAAGAAGGAGAAGGTAGAAGGAAATATCCGTAGTTACGACAGCGGAAAAAGAGATAATGAAATTATGTGAATGTATACCTGAATAATTATCACACGTGGAATCGAGTTCCATTCCCGCTGAGGGCACATTTTCGGTGTTATTGCTACACTATTTTTTTTAAAAAAGTTTAACGATCTGTGACTATGTTCCAAGGAAGATGAGATGATAATCAATAAAAGAGTGGAATGTAGAAAGTGGGAAGAAACGGAACAATCCCGAGAAAACTCACGCACACAGTGTTTGATCTCCACTAACAGGACCGAACCCTAGACAATTTGCCACCTGGTGCAAAGGTATCATTTGCCACCCCTTTTTCTCCAGAAAGAACAAATCTTAAAAGCGGCGATTTAAAATATACTATCCGACCGTGAACAGCGAATGGAAGGGAAAGGGCACACTCGCACTCAGAAAGGCCTAAACACTACAAAATACAATCTCGCTGTGTCTCTTTTTCTTTAAAAAATCTATTATGTTAGTGAAAGATAATGCAAACACACCTGCAGAGGAAAGATGGTAATCCTTTTTATAAAATTCAATATTGAGCTTCAATCTCAATATATCAGTTTGCAATTCCAGTGCAACTATCTGTTTTATCTTTATTTCTTGATTTTCCTTCTACATCTGTTAAAAAAATGGAAACTTGTTTCCACCTTCAATGATAAGGAACTTGTTTGTGACAAAGACAAGACTAGTTCTCATATCAAAACTGTGATAACTAACTAAATGGAACAGGTGTTCGCTACTGTTCGAGAATTGAGTTCTTGTATTTGACAACAATTAAGAAATTCGTGCTGGAGTTTGTTTGACCATTTGCTTTAGCACTGTCCATGTGACCTTAAATTAATTGACCTAAACATGATTTATGAATGTAGTTTTCAAATAGAGGGTCTGCTTAGTAAATTTAACTACCATCAACATGAAGTCTGCTTCCAACAAGAAATTTTTTTTTTTAAATAATAGGGTCTATAGTTACGATAGTGTGCCGCCCCTCGAAGGTTGCGACCCCTTGCAAATGCAAACATTGCACTATGGTAGGGCCAGGCCTGACCACAAAGCCCGAGTTTAGGTCGAACGAGAGAGACCACGCACCAGAAGTGAAAGCTTTTACCACTGAGCCACCACGGACCTGCGAGACAAATTGCAGAGCTAGTTAGAGTAAGAAGTACCCACCTTAGATCTAGAAAACCATCGATGGAAGCTAAAAAAACATCACTTAACTACAGGTAAAATAAACAATCTTGCTGGCCAAAGTCTTTTAGCAAGGAAATTAGTGTCAAACTATTAATATAGCCTCAAAGTAGACTACAGTACTTCAAGTTTGTTTTCATTAATCCTGTTAATGTAACATTTCAATGAAATATTAGATCAGTGGTTCCCAACCTTTTTTGACTGACCATACATTTTACTCAACGCTCACAGTATCTTGACACACGTGTTCGATATTTTAGTAATAATACTATAAATAGTAATGGTAAAAATGAAATGAAATCTTTAAGTTTTACGTCCCACGGTTATGCCGGTTAGGCTAAAGGAGACGGTGATGATGAGTAATGAATGAAATGGTGGAATGAAGAAAGTGGGAGGAAACGGGAGAACCCCGAGAAAACCCACGCACACGGTGTTTGTCCACCACAAAGTTCACTTGGCGGGGGCTGGGATCGAATCCGGGACCCCAAGCACCAGAGGTGAACGCTCTACCACTGAGCCACCGCGGCCCCAAAATAGTAATGGTGTAACACTATAAATTTATACATATAAGATTCTGATTTTATGTAATATTGAGCATTACTGCTGGCGCTGGAGCAGTTGACTGTAGAGTCTGTCTCAAAATTTATATTGACTAATTATTAAATATTCATGATTTTTTAAATTCCAAAATTATGAGATACGCCTCTATAGGATTGTCCTCGACACACCAGTTGAAAACCACTAGGTTAGATAATTTCAAATTTCATAGCCTTATTTTCTCTTACACTTCAAATGCAGTATCACCCTTAATTATAAGACTCAAAAACATTTTTCAAGTATTTGTAGAGTAAAAACATGTCTTTTAAGTTTTACCACAAAATTTCCAACTTATGAAGTAGTCAAAATAATAATTTCGGAAGTCTACGGATAAAGTAGTGAAGTTCGAGAGGTGGCCATATTAATGTTTTACTGTAGTCTATAATCGTGTTACTAGAAGACAAAACATCAATATTTTCTTTCTAACTCTGTGTACATGAACACATTTCCTTCGCTGCTATAAAGTGTTTCTTACAAGACCACGTATGACGAAGATAGTGTGTCTTTATTCTAGTGGCATTTCCCCACATAGCTTTCCTTCATTGTATTTCTATTCGTGGCCTTTCCCTCTAACCCTAAAAGTTTAAGTAAATAATTTCTGTGTCTGAATTGGGGACAAAAAGGGGAAAATCTCAAAGATGGAACAAACTTGTCAGTTTTGAAACGCTGCCTCGTGCATTGAACAAAACAGAATGCACAGAATATACATAAAAGATAACTGTTTCGTTACTGAACTTCAGGTAGTCGTTATTCATAAGTGCTCTCTAAATATGAGCGGCTCGGGGAAGCATGTGATATGTAATATTTTCCAACTTTCGAGTAAAACAAAGTACAACATTCCTATGCAACGCAATACAATGAAACATATGGAAGTCGTGGTCGGAAAGAGGGATTGCCGCCGTCGACCGTGGCGGGCCGCTGGAGGCAGCCGACACCCGTCCGCGGCGGCACGATGATCTACTTGTTCAAAGTTGCCGACCTTTTGCCGAGGCGGCAAGCGGTCGAAAATCGTAAAATAAAATGCCCTTTGCCGACTCTTTGCTGACTGTTGCCAACCGTCAGAGTCGGCAAAACAGTCGGAAAGGCCTCTTTCCGACCTTCTGCCGACTCCTTATGCCGGCCTCTTTTCGACGGCGGCGCCGGCGCATTTACTGCGTCTTTATGGTTGTTTGCCGACTGCTCGGCAAGACAACTTTCCGACGGCGGCGCCGGCGTATTTAATGCTCATTTCCGGCTGTTTGCGGACTGTTCGGCAAGGCAACTATTCGTCGCGGTCGAAAATCGCGCCGGAAGACGCCGGCGTCCGGCGCCGGCAATCCGACCGCGGCATCTGGTCGGCATATACAAATTGTCCGACTGTAGGTGGCAGAATCCTGATGGGGATACCAAACAAACTTCCTCTGCCATTTGCGTAATACGAGGCATTTAAAAAAAAAAGTAAACATCGTTTTGAAATTCGACTTTGTAGCGCTGCGGTCGGCATCCCACTCATGCGCGCTGTGTACCTACAGTACATCTGTTAGCAAGTCGAAGGCACCATTCCAGAAATATCCAACCGTGTGTACGTTTGTTTGTTGTGCGTAGTAAAATGCCTCCGCCGACTGTATAGCTATACGCGTCGTTTTCCGAGTGCCGAGCTGAAATTCATCATCAGATTAGTGAAGTATATGGAAAAAACATTATCATCGATGGATATAGTACAGAAATCGGTTAGAGGTTTTAAAGATGGCCGCCCGAATGTTCATAATGACGAACAAAGTGGGCAACCTGTCACCACTGAAGATTTGGTGGAGAAAGTTGACGAAAAAGGATAGTCCCGATCTAGTCCCCAGTTGACTACCACATGTTCTTGCATTTGAAGAAGCATCTGCGTGGTCAGCGTCACGATGACGATAATGACGTCAAAACGGTCGTGCTGCAGTGGTTGTCAAATCAGGCGGCAGACTTCTATAAGAATGGTATTCAAAAGCTTGTTCGATACGATAAGTGCCTTAATATTGGTGGAAAATATGCAGAAAAGTAGACTAAGGTACAGGCTTTCATGCAACAATAAAACTTACGAAAAATATACTTTTTTTTTTTTTTAATTTCAAAAGAGTACTTTAAAATCATGCCTCGTACATTGTTAAAATTAAACTACTTACATACTGTTCTGTCATTCGATCCCAACCCATTCCACCTCATAAATCAATTTTACCGGAAGTGGCGCTTATCATTGTGTTCCCCGGAGCCACCACATATAAAATATTTGGCTTATAGAAAAAATCGACTTGGTTATTTGTGTGAATTTCATCTTATGTATTGTTTCGGAAGTTCTGCTGACTATCGTGAGGCGAAATTTCTGGAAGGGGGGAGGAGGGATTCGAGTCCCTCTGGAAAACATGGACATTTCTAACTGTCGTCGATGTTGAAACTTGGAAGTAAACAAGTGTGTAATAAATAAATAGAATAAGAGAAAGACACTCTTAAAATATCAAATTGGCTACTATAGTTTTTGCGTTTGGTGCATGATCCTTTATGCGTTTGGTGCGTGGTTCAGACCCCATTTTAAACTGTAGGTGTTGTATTACGTAACCTTGCAACACACAAAAGGCTTAGATAACTAAAAAATAGAACTGGCGCAACAGCTCTTACGGGACCAGGGTCTGCCAGTCTGCTTGTGGTGCTCGCCCCCTTTGGGGGGTGATGTATGGTAAGCACATTAGTGATGCCTCCCGAGACCAGAGTTTGCTACTTCTTTCTTGCAATTAGCTGCTCGATTGTGCTCACGACATTGGTTGAACACCATAATACCAACGCCATTTGGTGAATAAGAACGGTCACCCATCTGTCCTCTAACTACGCCTGGCGCTGCTTGACTTGGTTGATCGCAAGAGAAGCGTATTCCACTGCAGCTAGGGGTTAGTAAAGGACGTAAACACAAATGAAGAATCTGTTGAGAATTAAATACATGTTTTAAATCAGAATTACTGGGACCATCACCTGTCAAACCATGAAGATTTTTTTTAAAGCTTTCCGCCCACTATAGTTAGTGTTTTTAAAAAGAAATGATATAAACTTGTCTCTCGTATGCAATTTTTGGAGCTTTTTATTATGATTTCCAAATTTGGTCATCTGATCTCACAAGCAGTCACAGAACAAAACTTGTTAACACGACAGTGAGCGGCTGGTCGCCTAAATGAATTGTATATACAAATGGCCACTCAGTTAGTCTACTGTTGTTTCGGACATAACGTAGTAAGTTTTTTCCTAAAAACCCTTTTTGACGTGTCTACCAATGGATATACAGAGAAAAACATAGTTAAAACAAGAGAGACTGACGCATGTGTAAATTTAATTGTGCCCAATACAGTGACCATGCTAATTAAATCTCCGCATGTTCATGGGGCAATGTTTAGCATTAATTGGAACGTGTTTATTGCTAGTATATCGTACATGCTTTGTTTTTTCCCTTTAAATACAAAATGCTGAATGTTGTTGAATTGTTTGTGTTGCGCGCAATGTGAGCAAATGCAGCTGCTTTGTGCATATTAATGTTTTTAAGGACCATTGCTGTAATGGGTATGTGTACATATACGGATATCCAGACAGAACACATATACGAAATTAAAAGAAAGAAAACATGACAACAGAATCGTGATATGTTTATTGCGTTTGGATTTACTGCTTTATGGTAGTGTTCAGACAAACCAAGAACATTTCCATAGGCAGATATGTGCAGACGTGACTTGGCAATATACACACCTACGTAATAGGAATATTTTATTTCGTGTAGTCGAAGGTAACTTCCCATAATCGAATATTGCTTCGAGGTTTTTTTTTTCCTTATTAGTTCATCATTGTACGTTCGGAAAGAGGTTGTTCCATCGACATGTTGTCTTTATTATGCGTAAAGTTCCTTCTTAAGTTTCCTTAATTCTACTTTTTTTTTTTTTTTCTAGAGCTCTTTACTGGAAAAATTATTTCAATTCTCACCTTATGGTCTTAGAGTCTGGTACATGAGTAGGGATGCGCACGAGACGAGTCGAGACAGGATTTTCCTGACAAAATTCGAGTCGAGACACGGCTCTTCCAATAGAGAAATATACATTTTTCGAGTCAAGACATCACTTTTAGAGCACATTTTCGAGACGAGACAGTCACAAATCTTGTCTCGTGCGCATCCCTATACATAAGGATCGAATTGCTTGATTGAAGATCCGTGTCTCATAATATATACTTCGTATGAGTGATGCTGGGAAGGCACAGTGGCTCAGTGGTAGAACAGTCATTTCTGATGGGGGAGGCTCCCTTAAACTGTAGGTCCATATATCATTTAGTCTGGGTGCTGGACAGAGACGCTAAATGCCAGTCAACGTAAAGTGACTTGCGAGTAGTAAGAAATACTGATAATGATAATGACACCTGCAATTACAGAACGTTGCCTACGGTCGGATTTGAACCATATACCTGCATTGGCGTAATTAGGATATTTTCCTGTATTGTACTTATGTGTTTAATTTAACAAACAAATTTGTTGGCAATAATCGATTATCATCAGATTTATGGTTGTCCCTGTGTACAATAATTTAAGTCCCTTGGTAATGCCCCCCGTACCAAGAGACGAGATGAGTTGCTCGGTTAAAATTGCTCTGGCTCTTGTTATTGCTGCGATATCCATGGAACTTTTAAAATATGAAGCTAAATTATCAGGTTATCAGAAACATATTTTTTTTTTCTTTAGCATAGCAAAAATATACTCTTTTTTCAAAAGTAAAATATAAAAAGTGTTCCTAGGGTGCACAACTCCCGATACTTGGAAATTTTTATCGTTTACTCGGGTGCAGAATGAAATCGTGTCTGTGTTTTGCAATATTGTACCCCTTCCAACTTTCGACACCCTGCTCAAAAATTTCTGTGTGCGCGCCTGGTTACAGTTTATACTTTAAGAATGTAAGCACAAACCTCAGTTCATACTTACTTTGCATATTGCGAAAATTCGCAAAGGTTCCATAAAAATTACAATAACACTCTGTTCTTCTTAATACTTCTTTCTACGTACATTCGCTCTGTTAATGTAACAACCTTGTTATCACGTGTTCATACGCTCGCCAGAATGCAGAAAAACAAAGGGAACCTGTCACATTGTCTTTAAAGACTCCTATTATGGTTGGATAATAATAATAATAATAATAATAATAATAATAATAATAATAATAATAATAATAATAATAATAATAATAATAATAATAATAATAATAATAATGAAAAGCAACAAACGACACTGAGTAATGAGTATGTAAGTTAGAAGGCAACAATCGCTTGAGTTTAGCAGTTGAAGAATTCGGCTTCTTTCTTTCTTTTCTGTTGTTTTTTGTGTACCTTAACTAATTTGCTCTGATAATCTTAATTATTCAAACATTACTATGCTATAAATAAAATAATAACAATAGAAATTGGTCTATCATACATATATGAACTAGAAAAACTTACAACGTCAATCATGTTAATTAATTGAAACAATACAAAAATAATTTACATTAGTGAAGCTATCAAATAAAAGAAAATCGCATATAGCCCAAGTTGAGAGGTCGCTATACTGCCCACAATCACATTGATCCAGGGATTTTATTACATCCAGGCACCAGAGCATATATATATATATATATATATATATATATATATATATATATATATATATATATATATATATATATATATATATATATATATATATATATATATATATATATATATATATATATATATATATATATATATATATATATATATATATATATAAAGAAAAATCGATGGGCGGACGAGTATAGACGCTGTTAAATATGTCGAATGCAAGCATCACTAAAATTGTTATGCATAAATGGAGGTAAATTAATAACATTATTTTCGTCCAATTGAAAAAAATTCTGGGAAGGGCCATCTTTGCTTCTAGGGGGCCGACCCTCCCGGGCCCCCTGTAGTTCCGCCTATGCATACCTGGCCAGTAAATCACTTTTTTACCTGCCGTCTGTGTTCGATGTGATAATCACGGGCCCGAAGGAACGCCCGATATCGTATTTTCACTGTAGCAAACCCCTGTGAAGTGGAATCTCTCGTCATACCTGACAACTTTCTGAAGACACCGTAAGGTACGAGAACGGTGTTGATCAAGTGTCTATTTGAAGAATCTAGAACCACAGTAGGACGTTGGCGACACACCTGGAAATTCTACAGGAATGGATGAAGTGAGGATTAAGCAGTGGTAGCGATTGTGAGCCAGTGATATAAGGAACTTAAAATTTAATTTATCAAAAATTCAATTTATACCGTCTGTCTGTTCGTAGTATTCGCTCCCCTTCCTGAAACAATAGACAACAAAAGGCTAGTCGCTTGAAGGTCGATAATGTACATTTCATTTATGCTGACCTTTCTTAACCCTTAACTGTGGTCATTGAACCAAAGTAGGTCTACTATGCGCGGACACTGTTTATGGCAGGGCGGAGCACCTTTGAAGACATCTCTTTCTACTGTGATACTGCCGCCCAGTCCATAAGCAACGAACTCTTCCTTTTGTTTGTTGATCCATTCCTATTTCAGACGTATTTGGCAATGACATCCTCTAGCAAGGTCGCGGAAGGGTTGTTGGGAGAGGAAAGAAGAATCTGTTGCATTTGTAATTTGTGCATATGGAGGGAATGTGGAAAAATGCCACTGTCTTTAGTCGTACTGCCGTAGTCCATAGTGCTTAAAATAACATCTATTGAAAAGATAAATTTTCTCTATTATTAGCGAAACCTTCCTTTTTCCCTCTTTAAAAAATCTTCCCCAAATCTTCCTGCGCCGCGGGACATTTTCCTCAAACTAGTAATACTTGTGAGTGTGGAATTGGCGCCAATTGATGTACAGGTCCATTTCAATTGTAAAGGAGCTTTTACAACCAACCACGAAAAGATTCGACTTTATTGTCCTTTTGATGCATTTTATCTCTATCTCAGTCTGTACAAAATTGCTATTTGAAAAATTTTCTCTAATAAATACTCACATTTAAAACAAAATTCCTTTTCCAGTTTGGCTCCACCTTCAACTGGCGCCTCCTGCGAACGCGTTGTTCGAGGGATTCAAGATCCGGCCCTGCCGTTAATAAGTAGATCTAATTCCGTTCGTATCATGTCGGTAGAGCAACCGTTATCCAGGGAAACACTCATTTCCACTTGTCCACTGCGAGGTATGCTTTTATACAGTTTTCTGACGCATGAGAGCCTTTCCTTAATATCACATTCTGTGAGGCGGTATCTGCGCGGTAACTTGCTTTTGAGATACCATGTCGTATGCCAAACTTCTCTGCCTTATTGTTCTCCTAATGGCGCGCACTGTATTGGATCCGGTTCTTCTCACAATTTTCGGCCAACCACGTATCACAGGGCCTGTTGGGCACATCGTTGGATGATGGGAGATCCGCACGTCGATTACCGGTAAACCCTCTACTTTGCACCGTTTCGCTATTGTTAAGTGGCTATAACGGACAGCGGAAAGTCCACAAATGATTCTGTCCGCAAAACCTGTCACTTTCATTCATCGTTCCACATATCATACATAAATGATACTGTTATGAAGTACACGCCCACATATACCCAATAATGTATCGCAACATAATAACGGTTGGTTCAGGAGGGTCAGCGAGTGTCGACTACTTTTACGTCGGTAATCTTCTGTGTGTTCAGCCTTTGTTAATAAGAACTCCCATGTGTATGGAGAGCTCTCAAGCCTACGAGGTGAAACAAATACTTCATGTCGTGTGATCCAGAACCGAATCTTCTAGAACCGGATCCGTTCAGAACCGAAAACCGGTTCTACCAGGAACCGGATCTGGCCATCCCTAATATTAAGCCGTTGCTTTAATAAACATTTTTTTAAATATGAAGCTTATTTCATCGAATGCTCCAAAGAAGTTGAATAATTAGTAAGTTTGATTTCGAGTTTGACCACAAGGGAACGAAATTTTCAGAACTATCCAGCGTCATGAATCAAATGGGAAGCTATTTAGATTAATAAAAGCTAACTCCGCTCAAAAAAAAAAAAAAAAAAAAAAAAAAAAACTGCGACTTTCTTGTCTTGGTCTTGTAAATTTTGTAAAAGTCTCGTCTCGTCTCGATTCCCGAAGAATTCTTTTCAGTCTCGTCTCGATTTTCGGAAAGCTTTCCTCGTCTCGTCTCATTTTGTCAATGTGTGTATAAAATTTAGGCCCTAATTTTGTTCTCAATTTCATCAAGAAGTTATGAGAATTCTTCTACATCACTAGAGATCCACAAAGGGTGTGATATAACAACATGTAAGCTATATTTATTGTTGGAGTATATTGTGCAGTGACTTGCATATCTTTAAATGTTGATAAATACCGTATTCTTCAATATGTTCATATAGTCACTTTAAGGGCCGCAGTGGCTCAGTGGTAGAGTGTTCACCTCTGGTGCATGTAGTCTTTGGCTGGATCCCAGCTCTCGCCAAGTGAGTTTTATGGTGGACAACCACCCTGTGTGTGGACTTTCTTGAGGTTCTCTCGTTTCCTCTCACTTTCTTCATTCCACCATTTCATTCACTTTTCACCATCACGTCTCCTTTGGCCTAACCGGCATAACAGTGGGATGATTTCATTTCAAAAGATATAATTACTTTGTTAATTTATAATTTTTATACTACGAATCGTTTGGGATCTAAGAGTTAGATGAAGTAGTGTTGCTAACAAGACTCGAGGAACTTCTCCTCTCGTCTCCGAAATGATACGAGATTGTTAGGTTTCTTGTATCGTCTCGAATATGAAAATGTACCTCTCGTCTCGTTTCTAGAACGAGACGAGAAATTTTAGGACGTCACATCTCTTTTTCATACAGTAAACAACTTGAAGTAAGTAATTTAGTGCGGTATGCGGATTCGTAACGAATGACGTTCTAAAGTTTATTTCCAACAATGATTCAAAAAACATGGAAATGTGTCACCTTTGTATGGTTTAATGAGGGTGCCGCTTTGTACAACATGCAAACCCAAGTCGTTCCAGCAAAACACTTCTAAAGAATTCTCCAGTTGTTGTTGGTTAATTTTACTTTATTTTTTTTAGCGAATTAAAAAAAATCATGCATTTTTAAAACAAGAAAAGAAATGCTCAAATCTTTAAGTTTCCATGACAACAAATACCAAAGGAGGAAAGAAGTAGAACTAATCATTAAGACAAAATATTCAGTTCAACCGAGTCTTCTATACTGCGAGCCCAATTAAATTTAGAAGAGCATTTTGTGTCGACCTCTGGCAGCCATGGAAGAAAATGAAGGATTATATCTGAAGTAAATGGCTTTTGCTATTTCCTCCATCAATGAGGAACAAGTTACACAGAATAATTGGGTGTTTTGTTTCCTTTTTTCTTCAGTGAAAGGAATCTATAAAGCTTGCTTCATTTAGTTGATAGATTCAAGAACTGAAAAACTACTTATGAAGATAAGAGGAATTTTCTGAGAGAAAACTTCTTTGTATGTCAAGCATACTTAGGATTACTCGCTTGTGTAGTCCTCAATGCTGCTTTTATTTACAGGACAAGTTTTCAGCCGGAAGTGCGGAGGAATAAAAATGGGGAATTTGTTCTTCCCTGTGGGCCGCGGTGGGTCAGTGGTAGAGCGCTCACCTCTGTTGCTAGGGGTTCCGGGTTCGATCTCAGCCCCCACCAAGTGAGCCTTGGGGTGGACGAACACCGTGTGCGTGATTTTCTCGGGGTTATTCCGTTTCCTCCCACTTTCTTCTTTTCATTCATTACTCATCATCACCGTCTCCTTTAGCCTAACCGGCATAACGGTGGGACGTGAAACTCAAAGATTTCATTTCATATTTGTCCTTCCCTGAATTTTCAAAACGGATGTTATATAGTGCTTGTTGCCCATGATATGAGACAAGTCGATAGCTAAGTTTAGAGCTTCTTCGTGGCTAAGCGGTTAGCGTACGCGCCTTTGGCTTGGGAGACCCGGGTCGATTCCCTGCGGAAGCTCATGTGGTTTGGGTTCCACGTCAATCAGTAGGTCTCGTCTCATATAGCCTCGCTGCTGAAAGGGACGTTAAACTCAAAATCAATTCAATAACGAAGTTCACCCATCTCGTCTGGATTTTGGGAAAAAATTTTTAGTCTCGTCTCGTTTATGTACGGAAGTTTTTTCCCTGATTTTTAAAAAAATCATCTAAGTTTATTTCTGAAATTGATTTCAGATTTCTTCTGCATCACGAGGGGTCCGCGAAGGGTGTGATAGGATAGGATAGGATTTTAGATTTCTGGGCTTTCGGCATCTAAGGCCATTTAGCCATTCACGTTTTTGAGGGATGACGTCCCTCGGCGACCACACAATCCGGGAAAGGGAAGGAAGAAAGGATTGGGGAAAGAAAGAAGCGGCCTGGGACCTATAAGTTAGGTACCACCCCGGCATTTGGCTGGTGTGAATGAGGAAAACCCAGGAAAACCTCATTCAGGGTGGCTGGCCTGAAAAAGCGTTTTACACTTTTTCGACCGAGTGGAAGGGTGTGATATAACAACATTTAAACCATATTTATTATTGGAGTATGCTTTGTAATCACTTGCGAGTCTTAAAACGTTGATAAATGCTCTTTATTGTGTTCTTACAATCTCTATATCAACTTGTTTTTAGTGTTATATAAATCATGTAATACCAAAACAGTGTTTGAGACCTAAACTAAAAACTTGTATGGACTAGAGTTGCCTACAGGACTCGAGAAAAGCCTTTTCTCGGCTGGAAAACGAGACGAGACTTATTATGTTTCTCGTTTGATAGACAGGGGTGCACACAAGGGGGGCTATGACACAAACTGCGTCATTGAAATATTGGGGGGGGGTAAAAATCTATATAAATATGTTTGAGGGGGTGCAAAAATTAATCGAAAAGATTTTTTTTTCATGGAAGAAGAACTACGGATAGACAATTGAGGGGGGTGCGTCATGGACATGAGGGGAGGTGGGCACCACTGTGATAGACAACACTAGATCTGTCCAATCTGTCCAAGCATTTCTTACTCCTGATAAATAATTTTCACAAGCCTCTGTTGATGAGGATTAGGAATTTAGATTTCTGGGCTGTCGGCATCTGAGGCCATTTAGCCCGTCACGTATACGAGGGATGACGTCCCTCGGCGAGCATACTATCCGATGAAAGGGAAGGAAGCTGCCTGGGACCATTTTGTTAGATACCATCCCGGCATTTGCCTGGTGTGAATGATAGAAACCCAGGAAAACCCTCACTCAAGATGGCTGCTCTGAAAAATCTGTTACATTGTTTTCCATCGAGTGTCCCCCACTGGGAAAGGTTCTGTTGAAACTAACTTAACATCATACGGTGAATAGATTAAAGCCTCCCAACCAAGTGCTGTCATTTTCTAACTCGGGTCGTTTAAAGATGTATGTTGTTTGTCAGTGTCAGTGCGGTATCATTGTAAGCTTAAAATCAGGTTATGGTGCTCTTATTCTGCGAACGTCAATCTGTTTCTAAAAAATCAAAGTGTAATTTAATACTCGTACAACAAATACATTTTGTAAAGCATGATTGCACATAGGTAGAGCGCTTATAATATTCTGTGCGATAGGACTTTTTATCCTATTTTAATATGAACTTCTGATTGACAACAATATGTGTCGCGCGTTTTTCCCTTAATTCCTTCCATCTTTTTCAAATCATTCTTCCATTATCACTGTCTTGCATTTATCACTGTCTTGATAGACTATACGTCACTTGAGAAAAATATATTTGAAAGTAATTATGATTATTATTTATCGACCGCGAAACTATGAAATTATGACATCTTTATCATAACAGTAAGTTAGATTAGCAAATTAGATAACTTACATCAAGTGTTAGATGGTTCTCCGTCATTTTCAATGCTCAAATTACGTCTTTTAAGGACAAAACGGGAACATATTGCATCACTAATGTTATTGGATTATGATTTATCAAATTTAGCAGTCGTACACTCTTTTAAAGGTTGTAGATCCGTAATTATATATTCAAGAACTGCGCCATAACGTATTGTGTTCAGCCAGCTATTGATCTATACTCTAATCAATTGAGAACTGAATAACTAATATTCAAGCGACTTCTGGTCTATCAGCTACTGCTACTCTAGTCAATTGAGAACTAAATAATTGCTAGTGTCCAGCGACTATGGCCATTTAGAAACGTACTGCTACTCTAGTCAATTGAGAACTAAATAACTGCTAGTGTCAATCAGCTTGGCCTATGAGCTACTGCTACTCTAGTCAATTGAGAACTACAATCGACTTATGGGCTATCAGTTATTGCTACTCTAGTCAATTGAGAACTAGAGTACTAACTGTTAGTGTCAGGCAACTTGTGGCCTATCAGCTACTGCTACTCCAGCCAGATCATTACTGAATAACTGCTACTGTCAAACGACTTATGACCTATTAATTACTGCTACTCTAGTCAATTGAGAACTAAATATCTGCTAGTGCTAAGCGACTTCTGGTCTATCAGCTACTGCTACTCTAGTCAATTGAGAACTAAATATCTGCTAGTATCAAGCAACTTAGGGCTAATCAGTTACCGCTACTCTATCCAATTGAGAACTAAATATCTGCTAGTGCTAAGCGACTTCTGGCCTATCAGCTACTGCTACTCTAGTCAATTGAGAACTAAATAACTGATATTCAAGCGACTTCTGGCCTATAAGCTACTGCTACTCTAGTCAGTTGAGAACTAAATAACTGCTAGTGTTCTAGTGTCAATCAGCTTATAGCCTATCAGTTTCTGCTGCAAGTCAGTTGAAAATTGAAACACTACTAATATCGATTAACTTAGGCACTCTCTCTCCTCTGTCTCTGTATATATATATGCATGTATACAAACATATATGCCTATATATGTCTTTTGCCTACAAACATATCCGTGAAACATTAAACTAAATGAATGCTTACCACTAAAAGTAAACAACTGATTGATTGGTTAGTTTCAGATACACCCAGAAATGTGTGCTTTGGCGGTAAGGAGTAAGCATTATTATGCCTTATTGAAAGTTTTTTTTTTTTTTAATCATTGCCTTTGTTGTTTCTTGATGATTATATTGGAAATATGAAGTAAAAATGTATGATTCAGTACATACTGATTTTGTCAATTTCATATAAATAATACTTAATTTACACATGTTGAAATATGGAATTCTTATTTATGCATTTTAAATATTCTTCCTTCTATAATACGAAAGGTCAATCAGGTGTCTTTGAATTCGCAGGTCGTCAAAAGTCTCTAAAAGCATTCTTGTACTACCGTAGGTTATTTTCTCCAGGCATACCAGTAGGGGCTTTAAATGTTTCAAGCCAAAATGAATACAGAATTTGCCCAATGGGCAGCAGCTAGTATATTGAGCCTCAGGACATTTTCTTTTTTTTAAAATATGCTATTGGTTATAATATTTCTACCCTTTGAACATTTGCACAAATTAAATTTCATCGTGGAACTTTCATTCTATTGAATGGAAGCTGTTATCGCCTGAACATTCTAAACTTCGATTTCCCTGGTTCTAAGGTTTTGGTCATGCATTTTTGGTGCTAGATCGACAATAGTCTTGCTGGTCCTCTTGCCAGACTCCTCAGAATCAGTGTTACGAACTTATTTCCAGTTTTTATTTAAAAGTAGATGCAGGTTGTTCATTATAAACATGCTTATTTATTTTTTAGAATAATTGAGGAGTTCGATGCAATAAGGGCGTAAGTCTGAAACATGCAGTTGTAAAAAAACGACGTTGAAAATTTAAGTAGTGTTTTTTCTTACATAAAACGATGAAATGTGCAACATTTTATTCCGATATTGAACTGAAATGTTATCAGAGGTTAAACAAGCATGGCAAAAACCACAAATGCGTTTGATGCAAAAAGGGCGTAAACTCGATTACGCCTTTATTACATCAAACTCCTCAATTGTATTTTGAAAGTTAATCCTTGAGTCATATAGTTTTTGGTGCTCTATACATTATACATTTTAATATGAGGGAAAACTGTGTTAATACATTAATAACTTGCTTGAGGTAATTCGAGGTTCATGTGTATGAGTGTATCCAGTGTAATTTATTTCTTGGTTATCTACTAGCCGGATCTGAACGAAATTTGGTGGGAAAGTATCCCATCATCTAAGGAATGAAACTGTCGGCCAGGAATAGATTCGGTTACAGAGGCACACTTAGAAAGCATTATATATATATCCTGTAGTATAAATTCGTGTGTGCAATAGAAATAACATGGTGATGCAAAATAACAACCCTCTTCTGCTTTCATAGCAGGCAAATTCTAAGGTATGTGGTTAGTTGGAGCAAATGTTTCCGAGACTGCGAGTCTGCTACGTGTATTGACAGTAACAGTCTTCAAATTATGGTGAGAACATACAGAATTTGTGGCAAGGTGTCAGAGGAGTGGAATAGTGAACGTAAAACAAGATTAGATGAAAGGGATCGCCGAAGTTGAAGGGGGATTGTTACATAGTGCCATTGAGTAGCTAATGCGGCAAAGCTTATTGCAGAAGTTATAATCTGGAATGCCATTTTCAACAATAATTGTCCGACGAGAGATGCATAATCTCACCATTCCGATTTCAAAACCTCTGATTATCACCGCCAATATGTAGACGATAGCGTATGGAGGGTGATGGTTGGAAGAGAGTAATGTCATGGAGAGAATATTTTTTTCTCGAAATATATCTTAACCGACTTTACACACGCTATCTACGTGTTCAAAATGTTACAAACAACAAATCGTTATAATTGTCTATGAAATTGTTCCGAAACTTTGCTGTACAACCCCTTTGCTGTTATGCAACCACAATAGCATTAAGTAATGTATGGTTGCCTATATGCATGTTACTTTGCCGTAATTAACCCAGCATCCATTGAGGTATTACGTAGTCTAGCTCCAAATATTACCATCGGATCATAAACAAATATTATATGGTACAACCGGGAAAGTTTGCTCTTTCGAAGAGAAACAGAAGCATCAAACTCGGTTCACCTACGTATATTGAAGTTACGTACGTGAACATACATACGTGAACATACGTATACATAAACAGATTGAATTGAGAGCTACCTCCTTTTTTTGAAGTCGGTTAAAAATACTAGGAGAGTCAGGATAGTGTGTTGCAATTCTTCAATCGACTCGCTCTTGCTGCCATGGATTGTGCTAAATCTAAGAAGTACCTCTTTCTATTACTTCTAACAGATATCAGATATAATTCATTTGTTTGTTGTGCCAATTGCACTTATCCATGTGTTTGCTGCTTCAAGTTTAAAATACGAACATTAATATGTTGTAAACTTCTTGTGAAAGGAGTGTGTTGGGTTGACGAAAGGGTTATTCATCCATTGGCAAGGGCACTGATTTCTCTGTAAAATTTGGGTGGGGGAAATTCAGATGCAGAAGGCATATATGAAGATTTTAAGACAAATTGCATTCAAATTATACAAAATATTGTATATTCATAAATTCAATGGGGGGGGCTCCACATGAACTTTGGGGGGACGGCCCCCAAGGATCGGCGCTCTTGTCCATTGGTACGAGATTAAAGAAAAGTGCGTTCATTTTTTAACTATCAACAACCGAACTATAGTGTACGATTTGTGACTTGATCGAGAAAAATGAACATCTGTCCATGAAAATGGGTGAAATCATAATTCGCACTGTATTATTTGATTAATTACAGGAGGTGTAAAACGAGTTTTTCAGACTTCTTGTGCTAGAACAAATACCCATATCCTCAATTATTACCATTTGTTGTTTCATGCCCTACATGATTCTTTTTAATATTAAAAAAACTCAAATTTCTGACTCCATAGAGACATAAATGCTTGTGGGAAGGATGGGCAGCAATTCTTTTCATTGTGTATTGCATTTGAAATCTGCTGTAATTCTGGAATGAGAATCACATGTTTTCTGTGCTGCCATCTACTTAAGGAAGAAAGAACTATGTCTAAGTGGTTTGAACAACTCACGCTAGATTCACTAGAATACGAAATGCATAGTGAGTAGCATAGTGCATATGTTATTTCGATCTTACCTCTCTTCCATGGTAATATGATGTGATGAATTATCTTCTCCATGTTTCTACAGGGTGTCCAATAAACAATGCAATCCGGAGTTTGGGATAGTAGAACTTTTGAACCTGAAGTAATACACAAATAATGGTTATACCAAAATGAAGACTTGTCCATGCATATACTTTTAAAGTAGGAAGCAACGATTGAAGTACACAAGAATAACACAGTGTTGCCAGATGTAACCGAAGGTGTCAATCATATATATATATATATATATATATATATATATATATATATATATATATATATATATATATATATATATATATTTGCAAAACATGTAAATTGACTCATAATTCATACGTATAGATCTTTTGTCCTTAATTTTCAGTTTGTTTAGTTGGAGTAGCTTGGAAATTGTGAAGCAGAAAAAAGAATTTTTCATTTCCACCGATAACCAATCGGATGAGGCCTCTCTAAGGGGGAACTAGGGAAATCGTAGTTTTCATAAATTAACACTCTGAATTGGCAACCCTGCTGATGTTTTAGTGCATCAAAAGGCGTGTTAAGGATTTGTCTACATTATGCAATTCCTGAGAACAATGAAAAACAAACTTTGAAATTATGGTGATAAAATTTTTACTTACATGCACCCGGCAACACTGCTATTCATTTGTATGAGCTATTTAAAGCAAGAGGTATACAAGAATAATTCTCAAACTATTCAAGACGAACATTCGCAGTGCCATTGAGAACATTAACACTTCTAATCTTCGTAAAGTTCCTGCCAACCTGGTGAAACGTGTAAACCATTGTTTAAATCAAAACAGGGGACACTCCCAGCATCCACTGTAGAGCTGGTAACTCATTTCTGATAGTGGGGTCCTGGGTTCAAACCCTGCTCCCGCCAAGTGAACTTTGTGGTGGACAAACACCGTGTGCATGGGTTTCCTCGGGGTTCTCCCGTTTCATCCCACTTCCTTAATTCCACCATTTCATTCATTTCTCATAATCACCGTCTCCTTTAGCCTAACCGGCATAAAACTCAAAACGTAAAACTCAAAAATTTCATTTCATTTCTGATAGTAGCAGTGTTGCCAATTTATTATTATTATTATGTTGTTCACCATTTTCGGCGCAACAATACGATACGAATGTATTTTTTATTAAGATATTTTCATAATTTTCTATGTATATATACAGGATGTCCCAATAAAATATAATATATTGTTTAATATTTTGTACATTTTACATTTAAATGTTACACATTTTACAGCTCATAACTGTTAAAAATGGTATTTTCAGCAAAATTTCCACCACCTCCCCACTACCATCTCGACGTAAGAGCCCACCTTGACAAACATCTACAGAACAAATGAATTGGACGAAAAGGCAGTATCGAGTACCTTCCACACTCACCGGATTTGACCCTTACGGATTTTTCGCTGTGGGGGCATGTCAAGCACAACGTTCATTGCACAATACTAGCTGCAATCAATGAGTTGAAAGAAGCCATTGAAAACGAATGTGCCCAAATATCAATTGCAAAGATTAGAAACATTTTGGATTCCATCCGCCACCGTTATCAGCCGTGTCTGGTCCTCATTGACCAACAATCTGAACACTTTCGATAAATGGCTGGTTTCTACATTTGTTTTATTACATTTGCATTTTGATACTTTTCCGTATCTTATTCAAAGAGTGTGTACATTTTATTGGGACACTCTGTATATATAACAATAAATATCTGCCTTGAAAATCAGAAAATTTATCCCAGCTTTTATGCATTTCCCTTTGTACGTATGCGAGAGTAATAGTTTTGCTTGACGTAAGTCAATGGTGCAGATAATTTTAATCTTAGGAAGACATTCAACTGTTGAGACTCAAACAAAACCCTTTTGATATATCGTTTCTAATATTAGTAGTCAGTCCTTTGTGCGATTACGCATGCATATATATATCTGCAAAATAAATAAATAAAAAGTCTCTTCTTCAAATGTATCCGAAGAGGTGCCTTTGTACTGTTTTTTTTCTTTAATCCGTCTAGATGTCACCACACAACCATATTATCTAATTCATTGTGATAAGTTAGATCCCTAGAATCTTCAGTTTTTTAGGGCAACAAAGAGTTCATAAGCACTAATGAACATTACCATGACAATTGCGATTCTCTTTATTAACAACCTACTTTTAAGACTCAATTAAAATATTCTTTGTGAAATTTACCGTGTTTCTTTTGTGTACTTTTCTTCTTCTTCTTCTTCTTCTTCTTCTTTCCTAAAAGCTTCTATACTTCTTAACAAATAGAAGAACATGAAAGACATTATTATTCTATTCCAGAGTCTGAATCAAATTCCTCTTGTGAACTGTCTGCTTCTATTTCAAAAGACAACAATTCTCCTATTGACAATTTGTCATGGGTTTTCCAAGAGTACCTTAGCGTGCATTAATGGCAGTTATTAGCTTAATGAGCTGTGACTTATTCGACTAAGTACAAAGAACCGTATCGGAATGTATGGCGTACTTAAGGGGGAAAAAAATAAAAGAAAAATGATCATAGAATCTTAAGACGGATCAATAAAATTGAGAGAATATGGTTTGGAAGAGAGGAAAGAAAGAAGTAAAAGAGAAGACAGAAGAACTGTGAGTATAATCAGATTTTATACGAGGTTATATCAAATTGTGATGTTCTTTAGGAAAGTTACTTGTCCCTAAATAAAGTCATCTAATGATAGCTATGTTCTTTTTTTCTTTTCTCTTTTTTTTTATTGCAAGAATCATTTTGCTGCATATTTTCTCACGCAAAGAGCCTCTTCCTTCGCCTTTAACCTCTTAATATAAAAGCCCGAAAACATTTGGGTATTTAATTTGATCTAAAATATAAAATCTCGAGTATACTCGTGTTAATTTCTGTTTACCCGTACGTACTTTAAAAGGATCATTATACTTATTTTCCTATGTTTGTGTACGTTTCCGCTAGAAAGTACTGCTGAAGTTGTTGTTTAAGTATATTTCCGGTAGATGTCACTGTAATCTTCTCCATTCAGCATTCTAGTTTGTTTTCGTCTACGGCAGTGATTGTGAGAAAGTTAATTCTGGCGTCTCCGTTTTCTTTCGTGATTTTGACAGTATTTCTCTTGTGACAATGTGTGAATGAAGAAGAGCTTGACATTGAGTTTAGCTTATTTTCAAAAGTTTCATACGTAATATCGGCCCCATTGGAAGCACGAATATACTTGGGATTTTATTTTAAGGGCTGTTACCAACAATCAATATTATCATTACCATTTATTATGTTCTTAAGTGATTCATTCAATTGAGTGATTTAAAAAAATAGATTAAAATCGAAACAATTTTATGTTCAAAATCTAGAGAACATAATCTCACTATAGAGGTTAAGTAGGAAAGAGTAGACAAAAAATTTTCTGCATGTTTTATGGGTCTCTGAGTGACGTCATACCAAGACAGCCTATGACTGTGCAGCATGGATAAGAGACATCCTGTCTTCTGCTAATCTTGTATGTCATGATATTTTCTTAATTAATATTAAAACCAGAAGCAAGGGCGCCGATCCTGGGGGGGCAAAGCTCATGTAGGCCCCCTATTGTATTTATGAATATATAATATTTGGCATAATTTGAATGCAATTTGTCTTAAAATCCTCATATACCGTATATACCTTTTGCATCTGAATGGGCCCCACCAAATTTACAGAGAAATCAAATCGGCACCTTTGACCAGAAATTGTAGTAGATGTCTACTATTTCCGGTTCTACTAAAGAGATTAAAGAGTAGAGATGGAATATATTATTGTGGCGCCTAAATGATTACAGAAGACAGTGGCGCCGACTTTCCAAAATTTATGTGAGTGCATATCAATGGCGGGCCGTGTTAGCCTATATGTGTTGAGGAAAGTCTTGATATTTGATTGATTCATTTTTAGTTAAAATCTTTTCTGGACACTGTCATACAGGGCTGTGCTGTGATAAAGTAAAATATACCGGTACTATAAGGATAAGTTGGGGTTGACCTAGCTCAGTCGGAAATACGGCTGACTTAAACACAAGAGAAACGGGTTCAAACCCACGTAGTCGGCGCGCATGACAGAAGACCGCTTCTCGCTATCCATTACCGTTTTTACTCAATATCGATCAACGATAAAACCGGAAGTGATTGATTTGTTCCATTTCTGGTTTGCGTAGAATACACGTATTCTTAGAACGCTGAGTCGATTCCAATAAAGAGCACTTCTTACTATCTCTTATCGATTTTCTTTTATCTATAATACTTCAGTTGAGTTGAGTTGATTTTGAGTTTTACGTCCCGTTCAGCAGCGGGGCTATATGAGACGTGGACCTACTGATTAACGTGGAATCCGAACCACATGAGCTCCCGCCGGGAATCGAACCCGGGTCTCCCACGCCAAAGGCGCGTACGCTAACCGCTTAGCCACGGAGGAGCTCCTATAATACTTCAGTATTGAAACCGGAAGTTGTCATGGTTTTTTGACACTTTCGATTACAGTAGAGATGTAAGAATGGAAGTTAAATGTGTCCTTAAAACACTTAATTGATTGCATGAAATTGCTTCTTGCTATTACCGATTTTTCTCTATAGTAATCAACGTTAAAACCGGAAATGGTTGATTTTCACCACTTCCGGTTTGAATATTGCCATCAACGACCTAGAGTCTTAACTTTTAAACCTGTACTTCCTGGCCAAAATTGATGTTGACCCATCAAATAATTTTTGCGATATTTTTGTCTCCTGGGCGAACGGACACAGAGGTAAATACAGGGCGGCCTAAAAGTAAGTATACAGTCCCGTACTGATCAGCTCACTGTATTTCATATCATTTCTTATTGTTATTCATCAGCTTCATTATTATTTGTTCTTAAAGCCATTTTACTTATACCTTAAGCTCGGAAAGCAGAAGCAAATAAACCCATAAGCTAGAATGTTATACATGATCAATGCAGGGGTGTATACGTACTTTTTTGGGCCACCCTGTATATAAAGTTTACTAAAAAAAAACCCTTTAACTCATTCGCTGCCAAATACACCTTTGAAACACTTAGCCTTTTTTATCCCTTTTTTTTTTTTTTGCATTACTCCTCATAATATGATGTGCAAATCTGATTCTGGAGGCTGGTTTGCCAAATGAAAAAAATGGCGGGAAAATGACGCCATTTGACGTCAGTTACACATGGCATAGTCTTTGTAGTATGATATACCACTTGACGCCAAATGGTATCATGAGCATATATTGTTTACTAGTACTTTCATATTTATTTGTTATATATTTTATATATTTTATATATTTTATTTATTTATTTATTTATTTATTTATTTATTTATTTATTTAACACTGATATCGCGACGTGATTAGTTGTGACTGTCTAATCATTATGTTTTCACTCTTCTCCTAACCTAACCGAACCTAACCTAATAAAGGAGAGTCAGTGCTCTATTATTTTATCTCTGCGGATGTCGACGTAGCATGTCTCCACCTCATGTCCATGTTCCCTTTTCTGTTCATGTTGGGAAACACATGTTCACTTCCTTTGTTTAGGATATAGGGGCCGTGGGGGCTTAGTGGTAGAGCGTTTGCCTGTGGTGCTTGGGGTTCCTGGTTCGATCCCAGCTCGCGCCAAGTGAACTTTGTGTTGGACAAACACCGTGTGCGTGGGTTTTCTCGGGATCCTCCAGTTTCCTCCCACTTTCTTCATTCCACCATTTCATTCATTTCTCATTATCACCGTCTCCTAAATTCCATTTCAATTTTTTTTTTATTTATGATATAGTAAACTAACCTAATCTGGCTGTGTAAATTTAATCTGATCCAACCTGACTAATCTAAACTAATGCGATAACCTATTAGTATACCATATGCTACGCTGGAAAACTAACATCAGAAAGTGAGGATATGCAACACCAGTATCCTAATTGTTGTTTCCGTGATTCAGTTGAATTTCACAGTAGTTGTTCAAAAATTCACACTACAGAAAATGACCAGGCCAACACTGTGTACTACCAGAGTATAAAAACTATACCTGCTTACCACTTTACAGGGAATGTTTACAATGAGAACTACCTCTTGACCCCAAGTGGCGTCAAATGGCACACAGCAATAGGTATGGGCGTCAAGTGACAGCGAACGAGATAAAAACTGGTTGCTATTTAAAACAAGAATTACGAGACGAAACATGTTAAAAATTGATTTAAGGTCAATTACGTTAAGCAAATGCAATGTGTACTTACAATTAAAAAAAATGTTAAATCCGTAATCAAGAAACTTGTTACCATTTTTCAAAACTAAAGATACAGAAAACAATCTTCTCAGGATTGTTTTTGCTCGCAATTCGCTACTTATAACTTAAGAAGTGAAACATTGACAACAACCAAAGTTATGTCTCCGAGTAATAGTGTTCTTGTCAAATAAAGCCTCCAAAACTTTTCCATTTGATTACACTGGTATACAAAATTTTGCTTATTATTATTTCTTGATGAATTTTTATGTATTTTGACCCCCTGAACACGAATCCGGCACTTATTTTTATGTAGTGTCAATATTTTCAGTAATATAAGCATGTTTTATTTTTCTACCTATACTGGTTTATGCAGAGCAATTTGCGTGCATTTATTTCGATACTCGCTAGGTGGTAGCGCATTTGTTATTAAATATTATTGTTCGGAGCAGCAAACAGAGAATATAGATTCTAAAGATTCATAGCACAATTGTAAATTGATTAAATAGAGTAAGAAATAATTAAGCTCTAGCTAATTCTGGCAGGGATGAAATGGTCGCAAAGTGCTGCTTCCACATTTTCCACATTTATTTTATATTATCGTATAAGTCTATCTGAGTGTACGTGCGTGAATTTAAATGTCAGTGTGTAGTTAACGTATTTGAGCAACATGTCGTCGGGCCGGAAGTGCAAGTTACGTGCGGATTCCTTTTGTTATGTGTGTGGATACTATATTGGTCCGAAGCAGGTGAAGCATAGGATTGTGCCTGGAACAAAATTTTGTGCAGCCTATAAAGCTTACTTCGGAATGGCGGTTGGGGATCTTGACAAGCCATGGGCTCCACATGTGTCTTGTGGTAATTGCTGGTCGACACTGGAACATTGATTGCGTGGGAATAGGAAAAGCATGCCCTTTACCATTCCGCGAGTGTGGAGAGAACCAACCTACCAACCATCATGATGATTGTTATTTTTGCATGATCGACTTGTTGATTGTTATTTTTGCATGATCGACTCATCTCCGCCCCAAACGGTTTTCAGTGAAGAATCAGCTCATTCCGATAGTTCGTTCGTTTTAGAAGATAGTGAGAAATCTCATTTACTGAACCAAAAAGTACGAGATGATCTGATTAGAGATCTACAATTACCGAAAAATAAGTCCGAATTGTTAGCATCACGACTCACAGAGTGGAACTTTCTACTTCCTTCCTGCAAAATGTCTAAGTACAGAAGCAGGCACCAAAGTTTTCCCGTTTATTTTGCTGTTGAGGATTCATTGTGCTATTGTACAGATATCTCTGGTCTTTTTAGGGCAATTGGCTTTCAATACGAACCAAAGGAATGGCGACTGTTCATGGAAATTCGAGTTCTAGTCTGAAGGCTGTTATTTTTTCACAATGTAAACCAGTATCCTTCAATCCCTGTTGCATATTCCATCCACATGAAGGAAAGTTATTCAATTGTGAAGCTGATGTTAGAGAAAATTAAATATGAGGAACATCAATGCGACGTGTGTGTGGATTTCAAAATTATTGGTTTTCTTCTTGGGTTGCAAAGTGGTTATACTAAATATTTCTGCTTTCTATGTCTGTGGGACAGTCGGGCAACTAACCAACATTATGATCAGACCTTGTGGCCTAAAAGAACGGAGCTTATTCCAGGAACACATAATGTGATAAATGAAGCATTAGTGTCTAGGGAGAAGGTTTTCATGCCAACATTACATATGAAGCTGGGATTGGCAAAACAATTTGTGAAAGCTCTGGATCGCAATTCACCTGCCCTACAGTGTACCAAACAAATGTTTCCAGATTTATCGGAGGCAAAAGTTCTGGCTGGGATTTTCACAGGGCCTCAGATTCGTGTCATGTTTAATAGTGCAACACTTAAAAAATGACGGAGTTGGAAAGGAACGCTTGGGAGGCCTTTCATAAGTTAGTGACGGGATTTATTGTGCATAACCGAAGTGAAGCATTTCATCACTAAGTTAAGACACTCATTGATCAATATCGAGCATTCGAATGTAGAATGTCTTGAAAATTACAAATGCTTCATTCACACTTGGATTGCTTTAGGGAAAATTTAGGAGATGTTAGCGAAGAGCACGGGGAACGTTTCCATAAGGACATTCAGGTAATGGAAAGCAGATACCAAGAAAGGTGGGACTGTGCAGTGATGGTTGATTATATTTGGGGGTTAGTCCGTGACGAAGTGAAACTTTTCCACAAAAGAAAAAGAACCACTAAACTTCACTTTTGATCACGGAATTCCAGTACTTGATGAACACTTTCCTCCAATCTCAAATACTTTTCTATATTTTTTTTTATAAGAAATGTAATATTCATATATTTTGATATTTATGTATTGTTATGTAGAATTTTGTTACCCAGAAAGTTGATGTCCAAAATGTATGTGTTATGTTTGTAATTCAACGTTCCTATACAATACAATTGTATTATACGTTACTGTTTCAGTAAAATCTAATATACTTATATGATTACAAATTTTGACATTACGGGAAAATAACTGCCATATTCGTGTCCAGCGGGTGGAAATCATTAAGAAACCAATGAAAAATCAACAGAAGCATGACTACAATTTTTGTATTATGATTGTACTACTTCAATGTTCTCATAAGATACAATTGTATAATATGTTACTGTTTCAATAAAATTTGATATGCTTATATTATCACAAATTTTGACATTACTGGGAAATGACTGCCATACTCGTGTTCAGCGGGTGCAAATTATTAAGAAACCGACGAAAAACCAACATAAGCACGACCTTGATCAAAATTTGTATACCAGTGTTATCATTAAAACTGGGACTCTAGCAGCCACACAATACATAAATGCATGAATGGGTTGCATAACAGGGTAGGAAATATTACCTTTTATGCTTTCATTTTACAATTGTGTTTATAGATAGTTCTTGCAGCGTACGTTTGCAGTTTTCTTCAACGAGTATACACAAGTGAGCGACTTCTGTTTATCGGTAGTCCCACAGAGATGGTATAAAACCGACCCTAATGCTGAGCTAAAATTTGCATTTTAAATGCTAATACCTAATTTTAAGCTAGTTCTGTTACATATTTTGGGATCAAGAGATCCAATATATTTCAGTCAAAAATTTTCTTGTAGGCCTTATATCTGGAAAACCACATATAGTGTAGCCGAACCCAAACTATCACTTAACTCAGTATGATGTGCTTGTTCCGTACAAAATGCGAAAACTCGATTTAGGGGCCGTTCTAAAATTTTGTGGTCCCTGATCCAAAAACTAATTTTTGGCCAAGATCACAATCTTTTGATCCATTTTTGGTTTTCCTAATTCTTGATTAAGAAAAGAACTCTGATAATACTTATCGTTAACGTAAACTGTTAGAAATAGGAAGACACCCGGATTGAATAAATTGAAATTTGTAATTTTACGTCCCACGATAGTCCCTTAGGCTAAAGGAGACGGATGATTCATTAAATGTAATGATTATGAAGTAATTATTGTAATGGTTACGTAAGAGGAAACGAGGAACCGTGAAAAAACGATACGGTTTAAGGAATGATAATATGATGGCCCGTAAAAATTTAGTTTGATAGTTTTCTTAATGCAAATATTTCTATCACCATACGCTCAAAAATATTTCAATGCTATACGTGAATTCTGTCTGCAAACAAAGGAAAAATCTAGCAAATTTTGCTGAAAGCAATATTGTGCGTGCCTGTGTGTGAGCCAATGCGGTATTTTTTTTTATCTGTTTCTAACTAACTACTTTTAACATCTAATTTTGGAGAAGTAATATCATTTACATATTTATCACGTCATGTGCTAGAATTCTGCGCTGAAACGTGAGCACCGTATCAAGTCCATATTAAATATTTAACAGTTATTTATTAGTCCTTTGAGATAGGAAGGAACACGTACAGTGGTCGTCCCTTGTCATTAAATATAAAAACAATAAACCTTTATTTATGGCTCTGCTGATACCAAAGGGGAACAGAATTATTATTAATAATAATCTGTATTCACTAAGATATTCTAGGCTATTTGCAGGATTTCTCTAACAAACATTTTTTCTGTTGGTTTTCTCGAAATAATTTTCCATAATATAATCTTGGTTATTTTGATATTTCTTAATTAAACTAAATTATTTTATAAAAACAATAAAATTCTGCATATCATTTGCGTTTAACGGGAAAACATTGTCCAAATATATTGATTGGGGCATATACCAATCAATATATCTATCTCTTTCAAATCAACAAAATTTTGTGTGTAAATGAAGATCCTCATGTGTAGTTTTCGAAAAAAAAACGATCTTTTGGAAACTAAAAAATAATGTACGATAATGTTTATATGTTTGTGGCAAATTCTTTTGACAGTGGTTTCTCGGAAACCACAGGCTCTAGGAAAATGCTGTTTTCACTGATCGATTGTAAGGTTTCTGTAGATTGTTCAGTTCTAATTTAATATTTAAAAAATGGTCGTTATTTCTTTATTACATTTTTAGGGGTACACTGGAATGTTGAAATTTTTAAAAAAAAGTGAAGTATCATATCCTACGAGTTATACATTCCAACACCACATATTTGTATACGGGGTTAGTATACTTTTCCGGCGTTTGTTTCATGACCAAATGATAATGAAAAACGAAGATAAATCTTTATTGTTTGGAGTGTTTCGCTTAATGAAGACCATACATCACTGACATTATAATTAATTGAGTGGGTAATGTATTTGCTTATTACATACTGCATGCAAGAAGATAGAAAGAACTGTTCATACATGAATTAGAAACTTCAACCGCAAGTAGACTCAAATCTTTCAAACGGTGCGAGATATTGAAAAAATAATCGAAACAAATCTTCCTTTTATGGTACCTTTTGCCGATTTTTATCAAGTCGTCTTTCACTTGTGTCTGTAAAGGGGCATGTACAGATGTTGTGAGGAATGGCGAGGAGATTCATATTCAGTGGCGTATTTAGGGGGGGGCTTCCGGGCTTAAGCCCCCCCGAAATCTTACTTACTATAGTAAAGTATATGAAATATCTTGCAGAATTTTCACATTTTCAGGCAAAGCCCCCCACGAAAGTTAGCAAAGCCCCCCCGAAAGTTAGCAAAGCCTCCCCCCGAAACAAAATCGTAAATACGCCACTGTTCATACTCATATGTGAATGATGCGCTGTGTAGAGAGCGCAGGTTCAGTTAGTTGAGATAGAAAGAACCCCATAGTATAACTCTGAAAATTTAAGTTCTATTTATGTAATTATATTGTTGAAAGACAAGACATGTGTATATCAGTAGATAGACCATATCGAGCTGAAGTGAATGAGATGTTTAAAAGTATATTCTCATGTGTAGTTTTTGGGAAAATCAAAAAAACTTCTGGTGCTAAGTACGTGTTGCAAATAACAATTGAAAGATCTTATTTTGCTCGAACAAATTCTGTACTTATGTACCATATACGAAGTAATACAGGGTTTGAGCTGGAATTAGGAAGGATTGATTTTTTCTCGCTAAAACGTGGTGAAAAAGGGGAACGTTACTGCGCTAGTTGGGTGGCGGGGGGTCTTATAGCTACCAGCGCACCAGTCGCCAGTCGTCTCCAATCCTTCACGGAGTGTAGATCCGAGTTTAAGGTGAACCCCTTTCAAGGTGTTTTGTCATCTCACAATGAATCGTTTGTTACAACAGCGTTACGCGGTGAAGTTTTGCGTCAAACTGGGTAAAACTGCGAGTGAAACCCATGACATGATCAAGAGTGCTTATGAGGGTGATGCCATCGGTCGATCAAGTGTTTTTGAGTGGCGCAAATTGTTGATCATCTTTTTTGACTGCAAAGGAGTGGTTCACAGAGAGTTTGTACCGCCTGGTCAGACATTGAATGCTGCACTCTACGTGAAAGTACTTAAAAGACTCAGAAAAGCAGTCACCCAGCAATCGGTGGATCATGGAAGTTTCATCAACACAATGCGCCGAGCTGCACCGCCTTTGCTGTCATGGACTTCCTGACCAAACACGGCATCACTCAGCTTCCCCAGCCACCCTATAGCTGACATGTTGCTCCTGCAGACTTCTTTCTCTTCCCCCGACTGAAAAGGATCATGAAAGGAAGGCACCACGGCTCGGTCCAGGCCATTCAAGATGCCGAAACGAGTGAGCTGAAGAGTATTCCAGTTTCTGCGTTCCAGGGAGCCTTCAGTGATTGGCAGAGTTGCTGGAAATGTTGTGTTGATGCAGAAGAGACATATTTTGAAAACTATTTAGTCATGTGTCAAAAGTGTGAATATTTTTTTTTCTTTTTTAAATTCAGTCCGACTACTTTCCGGACAACCCTGTAGATGGCATCCACTGATTATCTTCTCTTGACGGTGACACATATCCTCCTAGCAGTGACCGTTATGCATATGCCGCCATGATATTCAAAAATGGGACTCAAGCAACACACTTCGTGAAGCCGCGGGTTCGTTCACAACTGATTTAACCCTTTTAATCCCACTGTCCCCAAATGGGAACAATTTATTTTTATCAATTTTTGTCTGTGTATTATTTGTTGTGGATTTATTTCGTTTTTTACAATAAGGACCTGCTACCAGTCCATATCCTACTACTAAAATCCTCTTGAGCTCCTTTGTGGCTAAACGGTTAGCGTACGGGTCTTCGGCGTGGGAGACCCGGGTTCCATTCTTGGCGGAAGCTCATGTGGTTTGGATTCGACGTAGGAGCACTTCTCATATAGCCTCCTGCTGAAAGGGACGATAAACTAAAATCAACAGAATCCACAATACTAAAATCCTCAAAAAATATTAAATGAGGTCAGAATCAATAAGTTTAGAAGGAATTAATAAATTCTGAAACAAAAATAATTTGGGATTAAATGGGTTAAGAGCACGATACTCCTATGCGGATTTCACATAATACTTCTTAACATGTACAAAAGAGTTGCTTAGGCTCCTAGAATGTTTCCTTGTACTTGTAGCCTGGACTCGCAAAATAATAGTTGTTCAGTACCTCTTAGAAATGGATGATTGATCTAATGACTATCTTCAACCATATTTGACCCCACTATGTTGCACATATACATTTTCACCGTGGCAGTCATTTTGTTAAGTTTTTATGTGTCTGGTGTTAACTTAATATTTCTAAGGAAAATGTTCGAACGCTCATCTATATAAAACGTAGCAAGAGAGTAAAGGAACACCAACGAGTTTACCTCCATTCTTTGGGCTGATTCGCATGTCTAATCCCAATCCCAATTCAAATATTACAGCTATCATATGACTTCTGGATGTGGGACATCTTTTGTGACTATTGCGGTTCTTTTTGACTGTTTGAATGTCTGTTTCATTACTCTTTTTTTCTTTCTTTCCTTTTTCCATTTATTTCTTCATTGCACACAATTGTTATAATTTGAACTTCTGTGAGCAACCGCATAACACAAGAATTGTGAAACGTATCAACGGTAGTTTTCCAAGCGTAATCTGGACGTCTTTTTTTTCTCTTTATGTTCTCATCTTTTTCTCTTCGCTGTGTTCTGTTCCATATCTCCTCGTAATTTCACAAAAAGAAGATTTTTAAAAAAGCACACATATATATACACTTTCCTCTCATATCACAGAGATTTTAACTTTACCATGTGTACGAACGTACCCTACGTCCTGATGGTCGACGTTTATGTGTGACAATTCTCGTCACATTCATACGTAAGAGTGAGATTGTGTGTGTTTGTGTGTGTGTGTTTGTGTGTGTGTGTGTGTGAGAGAGAGAGAGAGAGAGAGAGAGAGAGAGAGTTTCCCAGTAAGCTTCGACCATGATAATCACTGATTTCACCTTGTTTGCAACTGAAAAGAAAAAAAAAAGCAAGATATGAACCACATTTACGACAGTTTATGTTCCTTTTTCCATGGCAAACGTAGTTACGAGATAGAAATTCTAAAGGAAGAAGCACCATAAAGTTTTTAATAGCTTGAACGCAATAAACAATGTATTCACCTCCTGTTCTTAACTACTTGCACAGTGATATATACATGCATATGTGTTTGTGAATATGAATGTGTAACCAAGTGTGTGTATGTGTGCAGAGGGGATGAGGGTGAAGAGAAGAATCCTAGTGTCTGTACAAGATTTTCTTCAACGTAATAAACTTTCATATCATTTCCAAAGTGTAAACTTTTTATTTAAAAAAAGCTCGTGTGGTTGTTGTTCGATCAGAAATTAAGGTTTATACAGCTCTGTCTTTTCTTCTTTTAAGTGTTTTCAACCTGTTCTTGAAATGTTTCTTCTTCTGGCTTCTTTAAAAATTGAATTTTATTGAAAGTCATATATTGCAGTTAAATGTCCCTACAAATGGCGTCTAAAATGTTTGTCCTTAATCTTTTATAGCTAGAAATTACACTACCATTTCAAAATGTCTTTGTGAATTAATAATACCTGCAAACGATAAGGGAGCCACAAAAGAAGTAAAGTCGTAGAATGGTTTGAGATTTTGTAGCTTTCGTTATATGAAAAATAATTGAATCAAACACAAAGAGTTACGATTTCATCCGCAAGATGTGTCTACAATATAAACCACCACCTAGGTATATCTACATTACAGTTTCAAGAAGGTTTTCATAATAAAACACCATTTTTATGCAACACTTGTTGCTGATTTCAAAACAATTCTTGTTGCAATTAATAACTATAAGTGCACCTTATAGTGCTTCGGTAACGTAGTGCTTCAGTGACATAAAGGTTAATGTGAAGTATTTGAATGTATACATCGCTTGGGATTCTGACTCATTAACGCGTGCTCTAGTTCAATTTATCGCCTCCATCATAACGATAAGATTTTATGTGCACCGAATTCTCTGTCAGGAATTGTTTATTGGGAAGTAGAATTTAATTTCCTACTTTGCGAAGTTGGAACGACTCTGGTAATAGTATACATGAGAATCCCCTTGTCTTCCGTGCGCGAGGATACTTCTTACTGTTCCACTACGTAGGGAAATGTTGTTATTTCATGTGCAAGTGGTAATAGAACACAGGGGAAACCCAGATCATGTTGTATTCACACTCCAATATAAAGTGTAAATACATCCTGATCTGCGTTTCTTCTGTATTCTATTACCACTTCTACATGAAATACCATAACTTTTCTACGTAGTGCAATAGTAAGAAGTATCCATGTGCACAAGACATGCGATATGCGTTAAATTCTCCCCCCCCCCCACACACACACATAGTCATAGATAAAGTACAAGGACACTATACATGCAGATATAAAGTACAAGGGCAAATAGGTACGTTCTTTTTTATTTTCGTATGAGTCGATAAGTAAATAAAAGTAGCTTTGTTACCCCCTTTGTAAGTTCATATATACTCAATGAATAATCTCTAAAAGTATGAGCGTCCTGCTCCTTCGGGAACTGATGCAGCTTCATGTATACTATATCCACGACGCTTCCTGACCAAAGCGGAGGCAGGCACGAAGAATTTACTGTACCTCTGCGAAGATTTGAGATTATTGTTATAAACTTGACACATTCGGCTATTGTATACATGTAATTTTGTATGACGCTCGCCGTAATGTTTCCGGCATGGCAGTTGTCATCTAGTAGTGTGTTATACAGTAGATATTAAACAAAATATGGTTATAACACAGTGGTGGATATAGCCTGGGGAGCCTAGGTCACCCCAATTTTTTGAGTGACAGCAATAATTTAAGCTATTGTTTATATATTTTTGAAAGTTTATAGTGAACTCATGATATACCAATTATAATCTCAGTTCTGGCTGGCTCCCCAGTTTTTACTTTCTAGATCCGCCACTAGAATAACCTCGAAATACATCTGCAGCAGTCTAGCTGTGCTTGGCACCGAAATCTTATAATTAACATACGAAAGTGTGCATGGTTAATTCTTATGTTACATGGGTCATATGGCAGGTCAGTCCTAAAAATACGGCGCAATGCACTATCGAGACGTAAATGATTGAAAATTTGCAATAATATTACAATTAAGTTACCAGTTCTCTACCATTGTGATAACTTAGTACACGAATTCACAACATGTTAAGAAAGTATTCTAACATTGTTTAGACCCTAGATCAACTCAAAGACACTAACAATCAAATGAGTACATCATTTCATAATAGTGATGAGCAAATGCAAGACCAAGACCAAGAGCACGGTGGTCTTGGTCTTGCACATCCAATCTTGGTCTTGGTCTTGCACACCGACTCTTGGTCTTGTCTTGGTCTTGCTTGCAAAGAGTCTTGCTAGTCTTGCTTTTAATAAATCTTATGGTTTTCATAGGTAAATTTTACTCTGGATATAAGGGGTAATAAATTCTACAATGTGCCAATAGTAACGGAAATACAATGTATGTTTTCATATTTTGTAACAGATCCAATACTCCACTGGTTCCCAAACAGTGGAGGCTGCCCCTGAGACGCATAAAAGAAAATCAAGACGGCACAGATCACTGAAATGCCATGAATTGCAAAATTATTTTTACTCTCTAAAGGCGTCAGATTTTTTTTTCTTTTCAACCACGATTAGCTAATCTTTGTATTGAACAAACTTCCAATTAATTACTGATTCCAATATGTAATCTATGGGACAGAAACATAGATATTACGCAAAAGCGATTAAAAAATGGAGACTTTCCAAACGTGGGCGTGGAGGGGAAAAAAGGAGAGAATTAGCTGGGATGAACGGAAAACGAATGAGATGTTAGAAATAGTAGCATCAGGGGAGAAAAGAAGAATTTTAGATGTAATTAAGAGGAGGAAGAGGAACCGATTGGGACATTGGCTGAGGAGAAACTGTATTGTGAAGGAAGTGTTGGGGTATGGTGGAAGGAAAGAGAAGGAGGGGACGAAGGAGACTAGTTGAAGGAAGGCATTAAAACAGAAAATTGAGGCGTCAAGACAAAGAGATTAGCTGAGGACCACCGTACATCGAATCTTATCAGTTGCAGCAAATGACCTGCCATTAATGGCAGAATAGCTATGATGATGATGATGATGATATATTTAGCAATATTGGCCAAAAAAAGAGAAAAAAATTATAATGATTATAATCAAACCTCTTAATATTTTAGAATAATTTGACTGAAAACTGAAAACGACTCAACTGTCTATGTCGTTTGTGTAAACTCAATTTATATAAGGTGTCTCAAAACAACACCAACAACGTTTGGGAGGTGATTCCTGACACTAAGATAAGACAAAAAAGTATAGACCAATCTGGGTGCACAAATGCTTCCTTTAGGAGTTATAGGAAACATGAAAAAATGAACTTCAAAGTTCAATCGGGTCAAAACATCACTTAGGAACTAATATGTGCACTATCCAAAAATACATGCTTCAGAATCCTAAGGTACTTACGCAACATTTTTTTATAGAGTTAGTTTGGCCACGGACATATAATCTGAAGTACTCACCAACTACTTCTATAAAAATTGTTGAAGAAGTAGGCCTACTGCAGGATTCTGAAACATTGATATTTGCATACTAGTTCCTAAGTTAGGTCTTGACCGACTACTGTAGGTCCCATAGTATTGGAGTTTTGGACCTTTAAAATTAATTTTTTCATGTTTTCGGCAGCGTGTAACTTCGAAATGACGGATTTCTGCACCCAGGTTGGTCTATACTTTTTGTCTTATCTTAATGTCAGGAATCACCTTCCAAGCGTTGTCGGTCTTGTTTTGAAACATCCTGTATAAATACCTTTGACCTATATTAGAAATACAAAATAACGGTATCAAACTCCAAGTTATTTGAAATAACGGCACAAAATCACTCTCACTTGTAAATATGGATTATTTATTGTTGTATAATGTTATATCGTTCAATCCTCAGTGTGCACTATACCTAGGTATAAGGAGGGTACAAGTTATATTGATGAACAATTATTCAACATATAAGCACCCGCTTATGAAATCAACCTTGTGGTCACATGCACAAAGTTTTTGTCAATGTTATGAAAATGCTATTTCGATATTAATTTTATGAGCGCACACTAAAAATTTCCAACGGATGCTTGAGCCTCGGAGCCAAGGTCATACCCATGTAATCGGTACCTACGGTGTACGGAATTACCGATGTTCAATACCACATTTCTCTTTAGTTTTGGAAGAACACCACATTTTTTTTTAAATGAAATGAAATATCTAGTTTAACGTCCCACGGTTAAGAATCGAGATCAAGGGAGATGGTGATGAGAAATAAATGAAATGTTGGAATGAAGAAAGTAGGAGGAAACAGAAAAATCCTCAGAAAATTCACGCACATTGTGTTTGCCCGACATAAAAGCTCACACGGCGCAAGCTGGGATCGACCCAGGGACACCATGCACCACAGGTGAACGTTCTACCACTGGGTCGGTACTTGTGCAAGATTCTCGGTCTTGGTCTTGGTCTTTCAGGTATGGTCTTGATCTTAGTCTTGGTCTTGGTCTTGCATCGGGATTCCTGAACTTGGTCTTGGTCTTGCATGCAAGACTCCTACATAAACCTCAAGACCAAGACTATTGCGCTTATCACTACTTCTAGGGATGCGCACGAGACAAGATTTGTGGCTATCTCGTCTCGAAAATATACTATAAAAGTGATGTCTCGACTCGAAAAATGTACACTTTTCTATTGGAAGAGCCGTGTCTGGACTCGAATTTTGTCAGGAAAATCCTGTCTCGACTCGTCTCGTGCGCATCCCTAACTACTTCATAATTTCAACAACCCTTGGATTATATTCCAGGGAAGAAAAGAACAGTTTCTGATATGCTTTAAGCTGTAAAATTTATGATGCTCTTGTTGCTATATCTACAGTTAAAACCAGAACAAAGGCCCTATGGTCTAATGCTCTTACCTGAGTAAAAGAAATGCAGGTAAATTACACGTCTGGAGAAGGTAACGAACGCCTCAGAGAGCGCGCTTATGAGTGGATTGCCTAGTCCTAGTAAGACTGAAATTCTTATGCTGAAGATTGTAATGGTAATGTGTTTGCATAATTCACTGGACTAAAAATCCTTTACATTATTGTAATTCTGACATACCATGTACAACGATACTTGTATTTTTAACATCTTTATTGTATCTTTATTTGTATTTTTGGCAATATGTAATTTTAAATTATGCACAAGCTGCTCAAGAAAGGAAGAAGAAGAATATGAAAAAGAGAAATAGAACTAATTCCTTTTCTGTTGTTATGCGATGATATTTTGTTATGATATTGAGTTGACGATGTGAGTTTAGTTGTCATAGTAACGAAAAATAAATAATATATAACAAAGGATCCATCTCGTGAAAACTACATGTATAATTTTTAAGGAGTGTAAAAGTTTAATTTGTTTCGTACTATAATAAAAAGGTGATATCATGATACTGTGTTCATACGAATTTTGATAAATCAGTAACCTTGTTTATATATATATATATATATGAAATGTGGACCTTACGTTATAAATTGGCGTCATCCGCTCCAGGATTACGTCTTACATGAATTAGAGTTGCCAGGTTGGACTAATGGCGAGCCCAGAGATTTCTGCCTACTATTATCACCATTACTTCTTTTACTTACTATAACCACAATTACTAACGTTACCATTACCAATAACCAAACACATTAACAACTGTACCAAACTAAATTAAAAAATAACACAAAACATTAGTGATTGTAGACGCTTAATTCATTTTGAAACAAGTTCATCTGAACACAAATGCATATTTCCTTGAATATTTGGCCAAAGGAACGTCTCTTTTCAGAATCCAACAGTAATCTGCCAACATACTTGAGCTCCACTGTCCTTACCCTATCAGGATTCTGCCGCCTATAGTCGGACAATTTGTCCATGCCGACCAGATGCCGCGGTCGGATTGCCGGCGCCGGACGCCGGCATCTTTCAGCGCGATTTTCGACCGCGACGAATAGTTGCCTTGGCGAGCGGTCGGCAAACAGCCGGAAATGAGCATTAAATTCGCCGGCACCGCCGTCCGAAAGTTGTCTTGCCGAGCAGTCGGCAAACAACCGTAAAGGCGCAGTAAATGCGCCGGCGCCGCCGTCGAAAAGAGGCCGGCATAAGGAGTCGGCAGAGGGTCGGAAAGAGGCCTTTCCGATTGTTTTGCCGGCTCTGACGGTCGGCAAAGAGTCGGCAAAGGGAATTTTACTTGACGATTTTCGAGTGCTTGCCGCCTCGGCAAAAGGTTGGCTACTTTGAACAAGTAGATCGTCGTGCCGCCGCGGACGGGTGCCGGCTGCCTCCGGCGGCCCACCACCGTCGACGGCGGCAATCCCTCTTTCCGACCGCGACTTCCTGATGGGGTAGTATCGTTCTCCTATGGTTGAAATATCATGATGGAAGTGCTAAACATGCTCACAGTTTACAGTTTCTAGATTTTTCGGAAAGAAAACCAAGTGAAAGTGGAGGAAGTGGGTCCTTAAAGACATATTACAGCCAAAAGTATGATATGCGTCAGCATCTTACTTGATCCTTATAATTATCAGATTTCACCTCTCTCTAAACCATAGGAACAGCAAGTAACACATGACGAGAAATGTTTGCCCACTCGTTTTAAATCCCTGAACAAGTAACAACAAATATGAGGTATTCAACTTGTCCTGACAAACAAAAATGATAACATTTTCAAATTCAAGGAGTTCTTTCTTTGGCGTTTAGAAGTCAACTCACCACATGCATAACAGAAACTACTCGGATGATTTAGGCACTTGCATCGTGCATTTAAATTCTCACCCGGAAACAAAAGCTTCTAATAAAGATCAGTTCAGTAGGCTACAAAGAACATAATAAGTGCTCCAAGTCGATAATTATTAAAAAAAAAACATTAAAATTGATAAAACAATCTTTTATCTATAAACCTATACACGATAAAAAAAAATTAACAGCAAAACTGGATTATTGATGTGAAAATACTATAGAATCATGTTAAATTATGTTCGATTTACGTCCAGTGAGTAACATGGTATCTACAATAGATTAATTTTCAGTGTTGGTCATAGACTGAGATAATTTTGTGTTAAATAGATTAAATTGACCGATTCACAATAAATGTTAATTAAACACACATAACATAAAACTAATATCTTATTTATGTTCCCAATAATCTATAGATAAACATAATTCCATCACATCAATTACCTTTATGTGCAGAAGATGCTTTTGCTTCAATTTAGCTGTCTATTTTACCTCTGCGCTCGAAAACAAACTCAAGAGTGGACATCTTAATTATGTCCATTGCTGTCCAGAGATAGATAAAGAGATTTCTATATTCTGTGACCCTGTAATTACTGTATTACCCTTTGATTACCCTCACTATATAATCTGTAAGATGTATGTGGAAACTATTTCCCTCCGGAGATTTGTCATGAAAACTTAAATGAATGCATAAATCATAAAACAGTGTTACCAGGTTTCCATCTAAATCTACTGATTTGCTTTACGAAATTTAAAAAAAAAAACGCTAAGGTAAAATATTTTCTAAATTTTTTTTCTGCTTTGAAACGGAAATGTTCGTAATTCCACTTGACTCTGGGGCAAAAGAAGAGTAATTCGCAAGGGGGGGTGGGGGTGGGATGGCAGTAACCGGAGTTGAAGGAGGTTCTTTGGACGCGAGTAGGACTTTAATCAGCGTTAGCATTTCTGTAAAGAGTGGTAATTAGTCTTCATACGTTATCACATTTTCTGTTCCATTAAGAGAAGGTATTTCTCATGCTCCATGTTACCGTAACAGGGGGAGGAATGGATATTTCTCTCTTTCTGTGTTAATGACGAGGACGGAAGTAGATGGCGGTAGCTGCAAAGAAGGAAACGGGCATCTTGTTGCTTCAGTGAGTGGGGAAGGGGGGAGAAAGGGGACACCACCCACTCCCTTGCCTACCTATCCTCCCTAGCAGCATACCGTAGGCGCAAGGGGACGAGGAGGCTTGGCTGTTCCATTAGCAAGGCTTAATTATATGTTGGTGGATCTTGGCTGATGTTACTCTTGCAGACAACCCAGCCCTCGCACATCGAATTGCCTAATTAGTTTACTGCCCGCTAAAAGCGCTGCTCGACATCCAATGAATGAATACAAAAGGAAGTAAGGATTGCCAGCAATCCGATTTTTTCCAGTGCTTCAAGGAACTGATATGTAAGATCAGGGACCTGTGTAATGTTCGGATGTATGTATATTTAATTGCTTCACTTTATGTCTTGGCTTTGTCAAATGTCCTCTGATCCTGGCCATATTTGACATTTTTTTTTTTAATATTGAGTTTTCATTTTCTAAATACATGTAAATATTTGCTTGTTAAGGCGAAGGGAAATGACCGACAGTCCGTAATAAAACTTTGTCGAACATTAATTCTCATCTTAACAAGCAATATCCAAATGTGTATATATATATATATATATATATATATATATATATATCTCAACAATAGATATATATATATATATATATATATATATATATATATATATATATATATATATATATATATATATATATATATATATATATATATATCTATTGTTGACTAGTATAGAAAAGATTATGGTTAATGTTAAAATATGAACTAAAAAAATTTCTTTCCATTTACTACCCTGGCATTTTATTACGTATTTTCCAGACCAAGTATATACGTGGGTCCTTCAATATAGGCAGTAAATTTCCCTAAGCTGTAAAATAATTTATTTTTTAAGAAATATTTGTAAACTATACATACATGTGTAAGTGGGTCCCTCTTCACCTCTCCACAAAATCTCCAGTGAGATTCAGACATTTGTCTCACCGTTACACCAATCTATACAAACCCTTTGCAAAATGTCAAGGCTTTTTGGCTATTTAGAACTCTTCTTATATTTCCTTTTACTTCTTAATCTGTTTCGAAACGTTCACCTTGCAATGCAGACTTTAACACCGGAGAAAGATGGAAGGGACTCGGCGGCACTAAATTGAGGCTGTGTGGGGAGTGGGGCAGCCGTTGCCACATTAAGGGTCTTCACTACATCGAAATTAAACTACCGCTAATTTTAGAGTTTTTTTTTTTTGTAATATCTTCAAAACAAATAAAAATATTTGAAAGGCAGAAACGAAGTGAACTAGACAATACGATTTTGCATGTGACACCGTTATCACAACTCACCTATCTGCTTTCGTTTTGTAACTGTAGATAGATTAACCATTTTTTTTTTTTTTTTTGCGGGTTCTGTAAATAACGCCATACCAAAAGCAGATAGGTGAATTGTAATAAAGGTATAACATTCAAAATCGTATTGTCTAGTTCACTACGTTTCTGTTTTTCGAATATTTTTTTATTTCTTTTGAAGATATTACAGAAAAACTCTAAAATTAGCGGTAGTTTAATTTAGCTGCAGTGAACACCCTTAATTCTTTAATTTTGTGTCTTGTTTGCGTGCTGAATGGGTGTGGGCGTTATCTTCAAGAAGAAGAGACTAGGTCGCTTATGTCGAATTACGTTTCCCTGAAGAAGAGTTCAGGTTCGACATAAGTGGCCTGGTCTTTTGTCAACTGTCAATGAAGGAGTAAAGCGGAATGTAAAGAAAGTGCTAAAATAACCATAGCCCTGATTTTTTTGGTAAAAGGTTTGGGCAAATTGTTGCAACGGTTGAGACAAATGCCCGAATCAATGGAGATTATGTGGAGAAGTGAGGAAGAACCCACCTAAACATGTATGTATAGATTACAAGTATCTTAAAAATAATATATATATTTTTTACAGCTTAGGGAAACTTATATTGAATGACCCACGTATATATAAGCAATTTGTCGACCCCTTTATATCCTTTGTGTATTTGAAATGTATTTTACTTAAAAGACAGAGAGAGGAAGGTTAAAAATAACTGGCAAAAGTAATGAAACCATGATACTGACAACATGAAATTTTGCAAGTAGTATGGGCATAAAATAGTAGAATACGTGTGTCACCGTTAGGAAAATATAAACAATAATGTGCTAGTTAACAGAGTATTTAGGTACATATCTATGCAACATATAAATAAGTAGCAATTTCTTGCAGTAAAATAAAATCTGTTTATTATTGCTAACAAACGGCATACTTTTTAGCGCCATAAAACTACTTTTTTCGATTTATCTCAAAAACTACACATGAGAATTCACCCTCAACAATATTATTTTGTTTTATGCAATGTAAATTATCAATTTACATAATATGCTATATCTTTGGACAATATTTTAGTTAAACAGAAATGAAAATTTAAAGTGTTAAATGATGATTTTAAGCTATTTCTCATTGACCATGCTAGCACGAGGACGATTCAGAAAGTAATACCTCCATGCCCACTACTTGGCCAATAGTACTGCAAACATTCTGAACTATTTATCATTAATGCACTGATGTTTAAGCTATAGAATGTCACGTGTTTCACCTTTCTATCTCTTCTCGTTCTAGAGTAATGGTGCAATCCATGGCATTCAATGCTGACGTCCGGTTGAAACAGCGGGCTATCAGTGAATTTCTGACTGCGGAAAGGTTGTGCACCCAGGAACATTCATCGCTGCCGACGAGTTGTGAATACACCATTATGACCCGAAAACGAAGCGTCAGTTGGGCGAAGCCACACGTCTTCTCCTTCGCCCAAAAGTTCAAAGTTGTACCATGACCATCTGCTGGTAAAACGTTGTTGACATTCTGCCTCATCTTGCCTACAGTCCGGATCTTGCTCCCTGCGATTTTTGGCTCTTCCCTAACCTTAAGGATCATCTTAAGACAATGGTGTCGCCAGCAGACACCACAATTCTTCACCGACGACGTGAAAAACGTTGTTTCACGTTGGCACAAGTGTGCTTCCCGCAATGGGGACTATGTTGAAAAATAATGCCACCATTTGTAGCTAGTTGACATTGCAAGCTTTCCACTGTTACCTATATCGGTGCTATCTGTCAGACAAATAAAAGTAACATCTTGGACGCATTACTTTCTGAATCATCCTCGTATCGTACTGAAGAACTTAATCAGAATAGATCTCAGTATTCGTTTCATCTCAATAATTGGCATGGATTTCGTACAGCAACAGTTTTTTTTTTTCAGATTTACAAATTAAATGTTTTTTTCTTCTATTTTGCCGGAAACTATATGCATGTCACTCACGCATATTTCTTTGTTCAGGTAATACGATCTATAGATTGGTGTAGTGTATGACTCATTTATGGACATTTTTCTTTATTAAACGCTAATCATTTAGAATTTTGAAAGTTAGCGTTGTAAATACAGGGTGTTAGGCTTAAGTTCTGCGGAGATCAACATATATCATAGCTTTAATAATAATAATAATAATAATAATAATAATAATAATAATAATAATAATAATAATGACACAACTCAAAATCATCAGCTTTTCATGACAAGAAGTTGATGATTCGCACTGCTGCAGATAATATGGGAGGACAAATAACACAATATTGCTTCCTGACAGAGGATGTGTACCTTCAGCTGCAATGTTTCTATACAAAACGCTCCTAACTTATAGATCCAATTTCAACATCTTATGTTAATGACGATTATTTTTAACCAACTTCATAGATAGATAGATAGATAGATAGTGGGTATATTCATCAAGAATAAGTGCATCGATTTTGATTACTTTTTTTTTTAAGTATACTCTCCCGGTAGAAAAATGAAATGAAATCTTTCAGTTTTACGTCCCACGGTTATGCCGGTTAGGCTACAGGAGACGGTGATGATGAGAAATGAATGAAATGGTGGAATGTAGAAATTGGGAGGAAACGGGAGAACCCCGAGAAAACCCACGTGTACAAAGTTTGTTCACAACAAAATCCAGCCCTCCTGGTAGAGCCGTGTAAATTTCTTTAGGATTCGATGGTAACCTTTGGAACTATGAAACACCTCAACGCATACTAGGTTAAATATTATAAGGTAACATGCTTGTAGGCAACCACAGATTCTTTGCCGTGATTATGGTTGCATAATAGCAAGGAGTTGTACTGCAAAATTTCGGAATACTTACATATGATAGTACATTCTCTCTATTGTTTGGAAGATTTTAGACAAGTGGGTATGTGTTTAAAGTTACTTAAGATTTTTTTAAAAGACAGTTTTAGTATTATTTTTGAGTTGTCTTATTTTTCTATTAAAGTTCTGATATTTACGCACATCGGTAGGAATCAAAATAACTGTTCTGAAAGCTTGACCTGTGTCATAAAAGCGTAAAAGAACACGTTACAAGAAAAAAAAAGGCAAATTAAGAACTGAGAATGAGCACAAAACTTTTGCAAAAGGTAAAAACTAAGAGAAAGTTGACGAAATTCGTTGATGTCGTTGGTTGGTTTGTTGGTTTGGAGTTTAACGCCTCCTCCAGCACTAAGGCTATGATATTCATACACCTACAATACATCTTAACGTAGAGTACCAGGAACCAAACTTAGGTCTCCCGCACGAAGGGTGCATATATAACCAAAATAGAGCTTTGTATTCTATGTGTGTTATTTTGCCGTGTGTGTATTTCTGAATTACGAGATAGTTGGCTCAAATTGGAAAAGAATTTCGGAATAAAAGGGTCATTATTTAAAATGGAGTTCATCTATATTTTAATATATAACAATAAAATAGGAGAAATTCGCTAAAACCTTACAGTAGAGTTTATTCCATATTCCATATTTTCTGCTAAATGGTTCGTTTTCAAATAAATACGAGTAAATAAAATTTGAGAAGCTCTTTATGCTCTATTAGTCAGCGTAGGCGTGTTCAATTTACCCCGTTCTAAGTTCTAATTCAGAAAATAATATCAAGGTCTATTAAAACATGAGCAGATTATATAAATTTCGTAATACATCTAGCAATTTTCATATAAGCCTCATTTATTCCTATACGCAAGTTTTGTTTTTACACTGTCGCAGGCTACAATGATAAAAAATATTGTGACTGAATTATACATATTACATAGATAATTTAAATCCTGCAACCAGTAATAAGGAAAATTAAAATAAACTCCTGTTAGGTGTATACATAAAATAAAATGTAAATAATCATTAGTTTCCAAGACCCAGCCTCTGAGGCGAATTTGCACTGGAATCATTAATCGTGATAACATTGAAATAGTGAGAAAGAAAGTGAAAGATACGTGGTCTATATTAAATGTAACACACCGGAATTCCCCTATGAGAACTAAGGGAAACTCTTGGAAACGCTTCAGTCAAAGATCTGCCTCCGAATTCACACTCTCGATGGTGAAACAAAAACGCTAACCCCTATCCTCTTCCCAATCGGCGTAGCTCTGTTTTACTTCGCACGCAGAACTCGTGCGTCAGGGGTGGATTCAAGGGGGAGGGGCAATCGCCCCCCCAGAAGAGAAAACTTTCTTATTTTTTTATATAAATAAAATCCATCCCAGAGTTTGGAGCTATTAAAAGTTGCTCTAAGTAGCAGTATGACAACCCATTGCCCACCAGGAGCCTGCCCTGGATCCGCCCCTGTTGTACGTTGGCGCATGATTAAAAAGTCTGTTTTGTTTGTTTGTAAAGCTTTATTTGTTGGCAAATTGTAGCATTCTCACATTTGGTGAGTGTTTGATTACGCGGTTACAGTACCTGTGTTTGGAAGGTCCTAATAAACGGTAGGTCCACGTCTCCTATAGCCTTGGTTCTAACAAAGAGCAGTAAATCTCTTCATATAAAAGAAGTGACTGACTGACTTATCAACTCTCAATGACTGAGTAAGAAGTGACTGATTCAGTCAAACTGCTTAAGTCAAACTTGAAATTTGGACAGTACACAGAACTTGTGACATAGAATACCATTAAAAAATGATTTAAAAAAAATCCACGTGAAAAGGCGAACTGCAGATGCAATTATTAGTTATAATAAGATGTCCACTTAATCTTTCATTTCAAATAATTGCTGTGGTAGACAAACACCGTCAGCGTTGGTTTCCTCGGGGTTCTCCCGTTACCTTCCACTTTGTTCAATCCACCATTGCATTCATTTCTCATCATCACCGTCTCCTTTAGCCTAGCCGGCATAACTGTGGGACGTAAAGCTCAAAAAATTACATTTCATTTTTTAAAATAATTGCACACCTGCTTCAGCTTACTTTCTTTTGATATTTGACCTGAAATGGAAAAAGTAAGAAAACCACTTGAGAATGCTCCAAGAGCATTGCCAGAACAAAGTTATAATATTTTCGAAATTTATATGAAATTGTATATTATATTTATTTGATTACTGTAAATTCAATAGATAATAGTCTTAAATATTTGTAACCTGTGTATTAGGGATTCTATTGAATTAGCTATATTTGAGCTGTCACCTGTTTATCACCTTATATATACTGAAAATGCAGATATAACCAGCAGCCACCGGTTACTATTTGATACCAAAATGCTCACCATTCCTCTTAGGTATTGATCAACACCAATATCATCTCTCTATAACTTACGGTTCCTTAATAAATGGTCCGAAATCGGAACGTTTTTGCTTAATATTTTGGGAACAGTAAGAATGACGCGAAAACTTCTATCACTTCTTTGAGATAGTTTTTGATGTGCTATCGAATGGAGGGCTCAAAATTGAAAAATTCCCAAATAACACACACACACACACACACACACACACACACACATATATATATATGTATATGTATATGTATATATATATATATAGACATAGAAATAGAGAATTCAATAACGAACTTTTTAAGGTCGTTGAAAATGTGGGAGTTGTAACTATTATAATAAAGTACCCATGCCTCGGAATCTCTCAAATTTACAGACATGAAATTCGGTATTTGAACTTTTCATTTAAAGTAATTAGACATGTGTTTCAGTGTTTTTTTTTTTTTTTTTTTTTTAATTTGACCTACAAGGAAAGAAAAGAGGTGACAAGAAAAATGGTTTGGGGTCGCAGTTAGTATAATTCCGAAGTCCTTAAGGTTAAGAGAATGAAATTTAGTATGAACTTTTTATTTAAAATAGTTAAATACATGCTCCCACGTTTCTTTTTTTTTAAAAAAAATTCTTGCCCTAGATGGGAAAAAAAAGGAGTGAAAGTGTATAACTAAGATACCCCTACAAGGCGTTGGAATTTCGAGTTCAGGCGAATTCTGTATTATTGATGTAGACGGACAAACGCAAAAATATTGCCCGCTGTAATACGTAGGAACATTTGGTATATAATAAATTTTGCGTATTGTCCCACTACACCAGTTCTCCAAAAGGACGTTAAACTTCAATTAAACGTATACACAACTCCTAAAAGAAGTCCAAGGGCAAAGATAAACTAGTTCTACACTTTTATTTTGTGTAGTAGAATTGTCACTAATTATTTTTGACAGCGTAATAAATCTCAGCCATCACACACATCAGACAAACATTTTATGGAAATTTAGTTATTTGTTAGTTAAACGTTCTGCACGGTAACTTCCATTTCTAAAGCTAGATGATATAAATAATTCGTTCCAGTAAAGTACAGTGAGTATGAGTACTTGCATGCAGGTTATGTATCTTTACATTTACCAAAAAATAGTTTTCTTTTACATTGTTCGTGTTGTTGTATACTGCAGTTATATTTACGAGCTACGAAGGACCCTGTAAAGATGTTGACATTAAGAAGTTGGGATGTGACAAGGTAGAATTATTCGGTTGTTAGTTTTCTAATGACAGTCCAAAGAATAGTAACTTCTTCCGAATTGCAATTCATAGACTATTTGTAGTTAATGTATGAATTGTATGCATTGATAATGGATCTATTTCTTACCTTAATATAAAAATAATTGTCTTTGGACTGTCGATGTAATATCAGTGATTGTAGTTTGAGGGAAATTTACCAAAAAGGGAAAAAAATATTTTTCGGTTGAAACTTGAAAATCTAGGGAAATTCCCGCGCCGACTGATTGACAAATCTAAATGGTTGTTTTTTCTTTGTTTTTCAGAAATAAACCAATACAATAGCAATAGTTTCTGTATATATGTATGTTTTGTGTGTGTATGTCTTCAAAGTAGCATTATTAACACCTTATAGGGCTGTGCGATATGTCGATATATCCATATCAGCTTATATCTGTAATCGATATCGCAAAAATATCGACGTCGATATATCGACATTGTCGATATTCGATATCGATTTCCGATATTGTCGATATTCGATATCGATACTTAATATTGATATCAATGTTGTCAATATCGATATTGGATATTGTCGATATCGATATGCGATATTGTCGATATTGTCGATATCGATATATCTATTCGATATGGATATCAGAAAAATATTGAATGTCGATATCGAAATTTCGATATCGCACAGCCCTAGTTTATATGTGTACTTTTTTGTGCATATTTTCGAGACGAGACAGCCACAAATTTTGTCTCGTGCGCATCCCTATCTCTAGCTACGGCTCTGACGAATACTTAAATTGTATGGAGCTTATCGCACTTGATCACATGGCAAGCTCGTCCCAGAACTTATTCGCATGAAGAAAATTCTGGAAAAACTGGAACTACATTCATCAAACTGCTGTAATTCGCTAGTGAAGGCATTCTTAAAGGACATGAACAAAATATTCCATGAATATTTAACCTTAAAGTCATAAGTAAATGATGTTATCCTTGCTTCTGTCACTCATTCGTGTTTTGAACTTAGATGGGTTCCAGGCCCGTATCCAGGAGGGGGTCTAGGGGGGTCTCCCCCCTAAATTTTTGCTGATCCCCTAGAAGTTTTACAGTAGGCTTGCAAAAGAACTGTAATATGGTGATGAACTATCATATAATTGGATCGGGCCCACCTAACTTCAGCCGGACCCCCCCTAAGTTTTTGGGCTGGCTACGGGCCTGATGGGCTCCCAAGGAAAACAGATCATCTTTAAAAGATGCATTTGTGGAAAAGATTCGCCATGAACATTCAACTAATAAGACTTTGTCATCAAATGAGAAAGCAGATGATCTTAATGATGAAGGCAATATTACCTGTTCGAATCAAACACAAGGGGTCCGATTTCTCTGTAAATTTGTGTGTGTGTGGGGGGGGCATTCAGATGCAGAAAGCATATATGAGGATTTTAAGACAAATTACATTGAAATTATGCCAAATATTGTATAGTCATAGATACGGTATAATAGGGGGTGCCCATATGAGCTTTGGGGGGGGCGGGCCCCCACGCCCCGAGGATCGGCGCCCTTGATCGGACACCAGCGATCACAAGGAAAATATCTGTGGGCCCTCCAATGCTTCTCAGTTTCAATGTCTCTAGTACTTTAAGGATTCAGATACTTCAATGTGTGTACTGGAAAAGCAGCCTCTTGTTTTTAAATTATTTAAAAAGTTCAATACATGTGTGCCAAGTTCAGCATCTGGTAAGTTACTTTTCTCATTTGGGGGCCTCATTATGAGACCCCAGAGAATGAGCATGAGTGACAAAATGTTTGAGAAACAATTGTTGCTGAAAGCGAATAAACATTTCCTTAAGAGGCTTCATCCCGGCGAAATTAAAATACCGCTAATTTTACAGTAATTATGTTTTATCTTCAAATAGATAAAAGATAATCGAAATGTGGAACAAGAGCGCTCTAGACAATATTATTTTACATGAGATACCGTTATCACAACTCACTTATCTGCTTTCGATTTCAAGCCATTTTGAAAATCGGCATTTATTTTCGCGTTTCTAAACAGCTGAAAACGGAAAACGTCTAGGTGATTTGTAATAACGGTACCCCACGCAAAATAATATTTTCTAAGGAGTCCTTGTTCCACATTTCAATTATCTTTTATCTATTTGAAGATATCACATAATTACTGTAAAATTAGCTGTATTTTAATTTCACCGGGATGAGGCCTCTTAAATGAAAGAATCGTGTTTGATGTAAGTTCAATGGAAGAATTTGATATTTTTTAGTGCAAAGAAAATTATTGTGTTTGATGTCTATACCGTACTATTATATGAATCATAGTCAATACAAATATTTTGCAGACTTTGTATAAAATGTATTTGAAATACGTATTTTGTATTTTACATATGCTTCTGAAAACTATTTTGCATTTTGTATTTTAAATACATTTTGTAATACTATTTTGTATTTTGAACTTCAAATAGATTTGCTTACCTATTTTGCCCAGCACTGGTTACTGCATGTCCAAATAAAATTATTAAAGATCTATAAAATTCCTGTAAATAAATCAGAAAATCAATTACACGATACACGCACTGCCGATCACATATACGTAGTCACTCGTCCCGCTTCCTTAGTTTTAAAAAGAAGAATGCCAGAATGGTACCTTTACAGATCCTAACACACTTTCTTCTTTATTGTTGTTATTGTTGGTGCTAATTATTGCCTTAACTATTTAAATGTAAACTTGCTTACAATGTTATTTGGAAATTTATTAAATATAATAAAATAAATCTTGAATTTTTTTAAATAAATGATTTGCTTGTGAGCTGCAACCGTAAAGTCCATTTACTTGTGCTACCACTACAAGAAAACTCTATTATATAACGCGGTCTACGCTAAAAAGAAAATACGCCAACGTTTAGGTAATGCAGCGTTTGTATTCAAATGGAGCAACCATTAAATTAATATAATACGTACCTTCAGAAATCTGCGAATATATTGAGAGCCGCTATTGATTATGTCCAAAAAGGCAGTTTTCACGGAGATCGGCGTCCAGCCAATTCAGGAAATTGCGCATCCAGTACAGTTAGCAATTTCCATTCTGAGAACTTTTGGAGCGCCACGATAACAGCACGACCCAATTTACATCCCACCGCACTCGTAGAAAGCAAAATAATGGTGAAATTTCCCTCCATTTTCGTAGTCTTTGTGGTGCATGGCATTTTACAAATAAAAAATGGTTCCTCCATGTTCCTGATCTTAACGAATATTATTGTTGTTATTTACTAGAGCATTTAGCTGGTTCCTTGGTCGAAGAAAGCTGTACTTAACAAGGATAAAAGCGTATAAAATCTAACTTCGTTGAACGAAGTCAAATTGGCTTGCCAGACTTGAAAATACATTATATCCTCTCTCTCTCTTAATTCTCATAAAAAGAAGGAGGGATATTTTTGTATAAAAATTTCTCTCGTGGAACGTAAATAAACAATAGTAATTATAATATGCCTCAAGTAATTTATATGTACTAGAGCGCTCAATGTGTTGCAGCTACATTTTCAGATATTCTTTTTTCTTTAATTATAACGTAAGCTTAAATTCAGACTCACATTTACTCAGAAGCTCGTTAAACATGAAACAGATAATTGGTATGGATTTTTCCGTTTTATTTATATTTTATTCGGTTGCTTTTCTGTTTGTTTATTATGAGAGTCAAATCTTGCAGCTTCATTTTCATGCATTTCTATAGTGACCTGAGCTCTTAAATTTTGTACAAATACCTAAACTCCAATGACAAGTTTTATTTTTACATAAGTTTCGCTCTAGGTTATCGTTTTATTGTAAAATTAATTAAATTATTTATTTAGAAAACAAATCTAGTTTTTGCTCCCAAGCTGTTGGACAACCTCCGTAGATTCTAGGTTAAAATTATGTTTAATTAAAAGTTCAAATTGTTATTATTATTATTATTATTATTATTATTATTATTATTATTATTATTATTATTATTATTATTATTATTATTATTATTATTACTACTATTACTATTAGAAATAGCATGACACACAGACTGAGATGTTTTCAGCGTATTATTAGGATAAAACAAAAGCCAGCCCGAGATATATACCAACCCGCTATACACTAGGTCTTTGTTGAAATGTATAACTAGGATATGATATTTTGTTAACACTGGGGTAAGCATACCAAAACTTACATAGTTTCATTCCGTCTGTTCCAATTGTTCTATTTCCAACCTGCCGCCATTCACTCATGCTACCATTTTGAGTCAAGGGCTTCCAAGTGGAGGAATTCGTAACTATTACAGAAGGTAACTAGCGGGTGCCGAAGTGGCTACAACTGCTAGTGGGCAATACGGGAAGATACTACCGATGTAGGTACAAATGTCGTTCCCCATGTTAAGAAATAGGAGCTTTTTCCCGTATGCTTAATGTTACTGGATACAGTGGCAACATTCGTTGTACCTGAAAATGCAAACCACTCTTTTCCTTTCAGTTTTTTAAGTGAAATTTTTAGAAATGCTTCAATACTATCTTGCGCTGAAGACCAAAGGTTGGTTCATTTCCACTGAAACAGTACTTTAATACTTAAAAAGCCATTCTTTGGTGTAAAAAAAAATGTGTAGTTACACAACTGTGCAAGTAATAGCATCAGTTGCCCCTGATATTATACATTATGTGACTTTCTTTAAAAGCCGCCACTGTAGATATGGAGTAAAGGGCTTGTTCAAATCCATATATGCACCGTTATTTATTTCCTATTTTTTTTAATATCACAGTACAATCAAAATATCTTGAAGTTTATGGTGCAAAATATGTTTCATTCGTCCGAAAAAAATTCAACTTTCTTTATTTACCATAGTTATGAATACATTTCTTTACGGAATATGATGATAACAAGATTTTAGATTTAATTTTCGTTGTTCTAATTCAAGAGTTAGAAACTGTGTGATATCTGGCAATCTTGCTGAAAGCTGTATGTATAACATTTGTCGTCTAATGTCTCTGGGTAGAAAAGTCTCATTTCCTTTTATATGCTGAATCGCTTAACTCTACAGCAGTCGTCGTGTCGCTCTAACACAGTTTACATTTACCTAATTACAAGGATTGGGTTATTGTAATTTTATTAATTCGCTTCAGTAAAAACCACAACTGCCTTTTGCATCTCCACCTACGCAATTTCCATTTTCGTTCATCTTTTCTGCTCTTTCCCTGATGTCTCTCTTTGTCTCTCTTTCAGCAACGAGTGTTAGCAAGTCATGATGTCACAAAATGACTTAAAAGTGTCGTTACACACTGCGTTGTGCAAATTGGTAAAATGAGTTGAGATAAGTGACTGCAACAAAATTAAACTTTTTCTTCCCACTTACTTTTGGATTTGAAAGTTGATCACTTTAATTTCTCGGAAATAGAGTTAGCAACTGAAATACTGATGATAACACTTAAAAGTAAGAAGAACTTGTAAGATGGTTGGTATAAATGAGTGTCAAAAGATAGCAGCACTCTTTCCCCCATCTTTTCAGTGTGTGTTTTAGGAGCAGTGTCTTTATTAGGACATTTTCCCAAATAATTCAATCGAATTTAAATGAAAGAGGTTGAAACTTTACCCAAGGACAAAGTGAATAAACTAACTTAGAAAATTATCCATCTACCTTTCAGTTACTTTATTTTTTTATAAGTTCTCCACAGTGTTGGCGAAATGTATACGTAATTGGGAAAGAAATGTTAGTTGGAATGTTCTATACATTTGTAATTAAGGAACTGCTATGCATATTCTGTAGTAGCCGTTGTTGTTTATGCAACGGCGTCAATCCCACCGGGAACACCGGGCACGTGTCCTCCCTCAACATTTGTAAAACGACTTTTGTCCCCTCCCCAATATTTCAAGTACTTTTGGTCAACTATGACCCAAAGGAGGTTCTACCATGAATCAGATTGCTACGATTACAAAACAATATTAGACAAAGTGGATATGAAAAAAAGTAACATAAAAGTTTGTTTCCGTTTGGGAAAGAAGGTAGCCAGTTTTTGGTAGAGATGGCCACAAAGTTCCGGTTCCGGGGGAACCGGTTCCAGACCTGGATCCGAAAACCCGGTTTCAGAACCGAATCTTAAGAACCGGTTCCAGACCTGGTTCCGAAAAACCGGATCCGAAACCGGATCTTCTAGAACCGAAAACCGGTTCCACCAGGAACCGGTTCTGGCCATCCCTAGTTTTTGGCTCAATGAAGGTGAAGTTGGAATAAAGTGTAAAGTAAATAAACTGTTTTTGTTTAGATGACGAGCAGCAAAGCGAGTTTGGTTTAGCTACAAAATAATAATTTTCAATTATTATTTCTTAACTATACATTGTTGAACCTCATTTACATTAGGGTTGTAAGCTTGTAGGCCTAAAACTCGTTTTCAAAACTTCATTGTTTCTGAATATTCACTTCACAGTACCTTTTATGATTATTTTGTTTTTGACATACACTTGGTCTCATTTAACTTGAACTAAAATTGTAAAACAAAGTTGAATTTTATTGTTTGAATAAATAAACAAACTGTAAAATGTGGGTGTGTTGTTTTTTAGTACTAAATTTTCCTCCCCCCCCCCAAAAAAAAAATAAAAGGTAAAAATAAAATGTAAAAATTTTAGTTTTTCTTTTTTTTGCTTTTTAAGTCAAAAATGCTTTAAAATACAATACTCAAACACTACTTTTTTTGTTGTTTTTTTTCCGAGGGAGGACCTCCGGACCTCCAGCTTTCCTGGGAGATATCCATATACTCGTTCTCCCCAAAGTGCTGTTGGCGCCAATACATCAATGGATAATGAAAAAGACTTATGATCATATGAAAGTTCGTGAAATGATTTATTGCTTAATTGCCACCGGGACCACATTTAATACAGATTACGTATAAAACTGTATACACAATGTAACGAAAGAAAGTTGTAGGGGAAAGTGGGGGAATACCACGCAACGAGGGAATACCACGCACCCTATTTTCTCAGTTCTAATGCTTCAAAACTTATTCAGATTAGTGCTACTATCTAGTTTAGACTATGAAAGACATATTGCATGAGCGAGGCGCCAGTTGCTGCTAGGTGTGGTTCATGGCATGGCGAAATGTTGTTTTGCTGTAATTTCTTCTAATTTACTTCGTTTGCAGATTTAGAGGTATGTATTGAAATACTTATAGCACGGCCAACAAGAGATGGTCTCTGACGTATCTTACCACATGCGGTGGGACACTGCAGCCCCTACTTTGATACCAGTGTTACCAACCACGATCACTCTGTCTTATACCATTAATTAAATTGCCACTACAGTTGCACCGAAACAAACCTTGACACGCGACTAGTGGCAATGTCACTGCGAGTTGTCAGAGACGTTCTCTTACTGGACGCACTATAGTTGATTTTCATAATGTGTATACAATGTTTTAGCGTAGTGCGTTAGTAGTAATTTCATGCTGAATCTGTTTATATGAAACGACGTGAAACTTCTGAAGGTTCAATTTTCTTTCTCGGCTTGGAATGGGGTAATTGCACGCATGTCGTCCATTGTGCGTGGTATTGCCCCTTCATGAAGCAGTTATCAAAAAAGTTTATGCTGCGTTTCTTTTCCTTTTTTATGCATATTGCAGATGGCATGACACTATATTAGGCAAACAGAGAAGTGCAAATGGACATTAGAACAACTACCAAAGGCCATAGGAGCAATAAATGGCGGAAGAAAAATTAGGGAGGTAGCAAATGATTTTGGGATATATGAGGCTACATTAAGAACAAAAGTGAAAGCTGGGACTGTCTATTCTAAGAAAATGGGAAGAAAGGCTGTATTGAGCTCTACACAAAAAGCGGAACTTTCTGGTCACGCTTTACATTTATTAAGTTGTCTTACGGAATGTCTCCAATTGAAATACGCAGAGTAGCTTATAAATACGCAGAAGCTAATAATATCAAACACAATTTGAATAAAGAAGGTCGACTTGCTGGGAATGATTGGTTGGAATTGCTTTTAAAGAAAAATTCCACGATAAGGTTAAGGGAATCTGAAGCAATTAGTATTTACAGAGTCGACGAATTCAATGAAGAAAAGGTGAAAGGGTTTTTAAGAACCTGACAGAAGTTACCGAAAAATATAATTTCTGCGAAGATTAGATCTTTAACGTTGACGAAACAGGTATATTCATAGTATAGACACCAGGGCGTATTTTGGATCCAAAGGGAGTGAAACAGCTCGGAGCACTAATATCATGGGAAAGGGGTAAAACCGTTACAAAGCTGCCAGGTCTTACATCCCCCTATGTTTATCTACCCAAGAAAACGCATGTCACCTCAGCTGAGGAAAGGAGAATCTACTGGATCTATATATTCTTGGGTGGAGCAATGAATTTAGTGGCTGCAACATTTTGCTCTTATTGCGAAACCGATAACAAATGATCCAGTCCTACCTATTTTGGATCACACGAGCCATATTTCATTAGAAATTTACAATTTTTGTAAGGAGAAAGGAATTGTTATGGTTACAATACCGCCGCATACGTCACATAAACTTCAGCCGCTAGATCTCACCTTTTTTGATCCCCACAAAACATATTTCAACCAAGAATGCACACTGTTTGCGAAGCGCTATGTTAATAAAAAATTTCTTCATATGACTTAGTCGATATCTTTAATAGAACTTATCTGAAAACAGAAAATATGGACAAAGCTGTTAATGGTTTTAAACAAGCGGGTATTTGTCCTTTGGAGCTGGACACTTTTAGAAAAGAAGATTTTGAAGCTGTTCAGCAATTCCAGGCCGTAGAACTTGAAGATGAAAGAGAGACTTCTGAAGAAGTGAAATCCCAATTGCTTTCCGATGCTCAAACTATTATAGGCCTACGCCAAAATGAACAACCATCTTCGACGAAAATAGGGCTAAATCGAGAAGAACATCAACTACCCGGAGCATCATCACAGCAGTTACCATTGCTTGTCCAACCGTCTTCTTTACAAAATGAGGCTGTGAAAGTCTCACAGATTTCTCCTATCTCCAGGTCGGCCAAGTCAACTCCTCGAAATAACAAAAAGCGTTCAGAAATCTTAACTTCTACTCCAACCAAAAGAATATTGGAAGATACTGAATTCAGAAAGAGCACTAACCGAAGAAAGCACCAAGAGAGCAAAGTTGAGAAGAAAACTCGAAAATTCGATGTTGGTGGAAAACGTAAAGACAACCTGAGGAAACAAACTGGAAGTTGACCTAAACGTACAGTCAACAAACGACTTAAGTTTATGAAAAGAGATTCTGATGCTTCACGTTAAGGAATTAGTGCGTGCCAATACCCGATGTAATGCGTGTGATTACCCGATGTGGTGGGGAATACCACGCATTTCTCGTTTTCCACAAACTTTATTTTTACAGAATCTATGAAAATCAAGGAGGACTACCAACGATCGAATATGAAACTAGAATGATTAAGTTACAACATACATTTTCCTTATGTTAATTTGTTTGATTTGTAGTGAGATATAGGAAAATGTACCTTAAGTGCGTGGTATTCCTTCACTTTCCCCTATATCGTTTGCCAGTGCTAAACTTAGAGTTCCCACACGTCGCGGGTTTACATAATTTGTCACCCTAAAAGTTGTTCAAAACTCCGAATGTCCGGTTTTTCTCAAGAGCATAATTCACCATCATTTGTGCAATACTTAAAAAAAAAAAAAAAAAAAAAAAAAAAAAGTTTTTGGTCATCGGCACTGGATAATAGAAATAGTCTCCTCTCTCTTTTCGGGAGTGTTGAACTATTGCTGATATTTTAGCAAAAAGCACGTCCATAATTACAACCATACTGTAAATATTCATAGTGTCCCAGCTTTTAGTCTGAAAATCTGGGAGCCTTAGGTAACTTAATTATACATTACAAAATTTAATACATATTGCAGTGAAGCAAGCTTCCTGTATCTGTACAAGTAGTGAAGATGCTAAAAAAATGACTGCCATTAGCGGTCAGACACATTACATGTGAAAACGGAGAACCATATTTGAGCAAAGTTAGTCTACGTGTTTGCGGGGATTGCTGCATACATCGCTGTAATATCTTCACGAAGGTTACGCAGCGCAGTGGTTCTCAACCTCTTTCGAGTGACGGCACACTTTAGTGAATATTCAGGACTTCGCGGCACGTTTGTTTGATATTTTTATTATAAATAATAATAATAATAATAATAATAATAATAATAATAATAATAATAATATCTATTATAATAGTGAAACCAATTAGTTTTTATAATGACACTATATAGCACTGAGCATTATTGCTACCACTGAATGTGTTGACTGGTACAGTGTGTCTCGATTTTAACTAATCATTATTAATTTCTTCATGATTTTTAAATTCTAAAATTTCGGGACACACCTTAGGGAACTGCGTGACACACCAGTATGTCGCGACACATGGGTTGCGAAGCACTGCCCCTGCGTATAGCACTGACACTGCTGACCCGGTTTCCTGCGATACACGACATCTTCCAAGATCCCTCAAAGGTAAAATCTGACGAATATGCTGGGAACTTAAGTCCACCTCTTTGTCGTATCCAGTGATCACTTTAAAAAAAAAATCAAGAGGCTTTCTTCCAGAAAATTTTGTTTGGGCGCAAAATTAAAATGTGAATGGATTTGCACTGGGATATTATTTTGGCGTTCCTATATATTGGATCCGGATGGATTGAAAGTATGGTTTGAAGAAACTCTGTTTCTCAACATCGGCTCTCCTGTTTGCTCCTTGTTATTTCTGTGTATAGTTTAGTTAGAAATGAAATTAATTTTTTCAGTTTTTTGTCCCACGCTTATGCCGTGTAGACTAAAGGAGACGATAGTGATGAGAAATGGATGAATTAATGGAATGAACAAAGTGGGAGGAAACGGAAGAATTCCGAGAACCCCCCCATACGGTATTTGTCCACCACAAATTTCACTTGCCTTGAGCGGAGATCGAACCAGAGACCTCCACGCATCAGAGAGTGGTTTACGTAGAATGGGTCTAGCAAACTATGAAGTTACAGAGCTCCCAGTTGGTAATGACTGAGCTATACGACCAGAGACATGGATACTGAAGAAGATTAAAAGGCGTAATCTGAAAACTTTTGAGACAGCATTGGCGCTGAATTCTGAGTATTTTCTGGACATGAAACAAAACTAAGAAAATGAGGGAAAACAAGACACAATTTCAAGAAAGACAAGCGAAGGGAAGCAGATACTTTAGAATCACAGAAAAGAGGAGAAACTCATGAATGTTCATCTAAAGTCAAGTTCGATATTCTGTTTGAAGAGAAACTAGAAAACGTCAATTAGAGTACCTATTCAGTATTAAAACTGAAACCTTAGCAATGTGTAAAATTTCTATTACAAAGCGGGAGAGAGAGTTTAGAAGAATTATCTCTACCAATTTTACGGTTGAGGAAAGAAGACATTCTATAGGAACGAATCACTGAATTTGAAAAAATGAAAACGTGAAATAGGTTCGTGGATTGAATTCAGATTTCGTACCGATGCGCTGGTAATATTACTTACACAGTCCGTCCCTAGACCAGCCGCATATTTTTCCTCTTCTGGCTAACGGTCAATCATTAAGACATTTTGGCTGAATATTACGTTTGAATTGTACTCTCAATTTCATTGAGTATGCACCTATAGACGATAAGAAAAAGATTGGTTTCTCGTACTTATTCAATACTAGCAGCGTTCACCCCGCTTCGCTGCGGTCACCCCGGAACGCAATAAACTTTGTTACTTAGATAATTTTTACTTTTTCGCTTTCAAGTGATATGATAAAAACCATAGAAGATTGCACTAATGTTAACATTATATCGCCTGTCATTTATGTTAACCCGCCCCGCTTCGCTGCGGTCACCCCAACCCGCCCCGCTTCGCTGCGGTCATCCCGGAACGCAATAAACTTTGTTACTTAGATAATTTTTACTTTTTCGCTTTCAAGTGATTTATAGCGCCTGTCAGTTATGTTAACCCGCCGAGTCACAGGGTCATGCGGGTTGCATATAAATACGTTTATTTTTATACCTATGATGAACTAATAACAAAGGATTTGTACGTATGGACACCTGAATGGTCAATTATCTCAAGACACTGGTAATTGAAAATTAAAGTGATATGATAAAAACCATCTAGGGTCCACATCCTAACAACCCCCCAAAAATGAAAGAAATCGGTTCAGCCGTATTAGCGTGATGAGCGGACAAAGGATTTTTTGTACGTATTGACACCTGATTGGTCAATTATCTCAAGACACTGGTAATTGAAAATTAAAGTGATATGATAAAAACCATCTAGGGTCCAAATCCTAACAACCCCCCAAAAATGAAAGAAATCGGTTCAGCCGTATTAGCGTGATGAGCGGACAAAGGATTTTGTGCGTTCTCTTTTATATATATAGATTAATAGATACTGTGAACACCTTTCTGGCTATATGGTTAGCATATACATCTTCGGCGCGGGAGACCCGATTTCCATTCCCGGCTGGACTCATGCTGTTCGGATCCCATGTTAAACAGTAGGTCCATGTTTCTTGTAGCCTTTGTGCTGAATGGGACACTAAATTTTAAATCAACTAACAACGGGGAACATTCGGTTGAAACAGTGTAAAAGCTTTTTCAGATCAGCCATCTTGAGTGACATTTTCCACATTCCCACCAGGCAAATACCGGGATGATACTTAACATATAGGTTCCAAACCTCTTCCTTCCTTCCCCAATGCTTTCCTCCTTCCCATTCCTCAGATAGTATGATCGTCGAGGGACGTCATCCCTCAAAATGTGACGGGCTAATATGGCCATAGATACCGGAAGCCCAGAAATCTAATTTCTAATCCTAATCCAAAACAACCAACTAACTTAATAGCTGCAGGTGCGATGGTTATATATGATTATTCCACAACGATTGGTATTGCTTATATACAAAACATCCCGATGCCTGGTTCGTATGTATTTCGAAAAAAAAGTCTGACCAATTGACGATTACGGAAACAAAGCTTTTAATTTTCTCGAGTGTTCCTTAAATTATTCAAGTTTCTAAAATACCGGTATGTAGTGATTGTCTGTGTTCCGTTACAAATGTATGTAGTGATTTTCTGTGTTCCGTTAAAAGTATATGTAGTGATTGTGTTCCGTTAGAAGTGTATGTAGTGATTTTCTGTGTTCCGTTGAAAGTGTATGTAGTGATTGTCTGTGTTCCGTTACAAATGTATGTAGTGATTTTCTGTGTTCCGTTAAAAGTGTATGTAGTGATTGTCTTCCGTTAGAAGTGTATGTAGTGATTTTCTGAGTTCCGTTAAAAGTGTATGTAGTGATTGTCTGTGTTCCGTTAGAAATGTATGTAGTTATTTTATGTGTCCCGTTAGAAGTCTACGTAGTGTTTCGTTAGGAACACAGAGTTTCCTGTATCCACCCAAAATTGTGAAGCTATTACAAGCTCTGTAAACAAAGAAATAGTGCAGTGTGTGTCAAGAAAAACAGAAGTGGTGACATTAAGAGTTGATGTCCTGTTCATACATTTTTCAGTTGAAGATGCGCTATCTTTCCCCACCCTGTGAAGCAAAAGGGTTATAGTTATTGTTATTCATTGATTTTTATCGTATACAGTTTTTGATTGCTCTACGCAACAGTATTTGAACATTTGATATGAAAATAATACTCACAACATAGCTATATCTAGATAGACACAAACAGAAAACAAAGGTTTTACTACAGAATTTTTTTGGCTTTTCGCACTGCGTCTCAGCTGCTGACAAAAATTTCTCCAGACGCCCCTGCGCTGACGTTTGCGAGATACATGACCAGGAAGTTTAATAGTGTTTATCAAAGACATGCTACTTCCTCTGCGTTATGTAATCTATTCTTTCTTCTTTTCCTATGTCTCATTCTTTTTCAGCTCTCTTTCTTACCATTTTCTTTTCTGCAGATGAAAAAATAACTTTTAAAAAAAAGAGTAGGACAAACATTCTTTAGTAAAGAGACATAGATTCAAAAAACCTTGTTGAATTTTAAGCAGTCTTCGTGGTGCCACGGGACGCAGTTGGGACAGTGTTGCTAAAGAGCAAAGTTTAAAAGTAACTGGAGGAAAAAAAAAAGTCGTAGCTTATTCGGACAGGAAGAAGGCGAAAGAAGTAGCCCTGTATTGAGGAGAAAAAAAGGGGGGGAGGATGTTATGAGGAAATGAAATATATTGTCCAAAGTTGGATGTTGTAAGACTCGTGACTGAAATTATAACTCCGGATTTCTTTCCGCAGATGAAGAAAAAGGAAAGTCAAAAAATGCAATATTACAAAACTTTAAAGAGCACCAGGAGAAAGGGGGAAGAATATGCTATGATCTTGGAGTTGGTGAGCTCACTGACCTGAAAGATGCTGTACCATCTTGAGCAAACGTTTCTACTTGCTTCAAACAATGTTTTTTTAGTGAATAATTTTGTAATAGATAGAAATATTTGAATATATACGCTTTTGCTAAACTCTATTTTATTGAATACAGTGAAATGGTGTTTTATTTGTAGTATTATGCCGCTGCAATACATTTGTTCCAGTGCTTGGTCCATTCGTGCACAGCGTTAATAACTCCTTCGTTAGAATTGAATGTATACCCCTTTAAAAATTTAACCTAATTGAAGTGAAGTATTGCAAACATCTATAGTTTAATCACAGATGACGTAGAGGAACATTTCTCAAGCTGACCCGCATAAAACAAACTGGTCTGCTGTTTTTGGTCCTTTTAAATTGAACGTTAGTCCGAGAAAGACTGAAAAAATATAGAATTCAAGTAAATTGCGTATCATATACTATAGTTGGGAATTTCAAATCAAGTTTGGAAACTGCAGTATATAAGCATTTTTCACTTTTTCTACTGTACAAACTGAAGTGAACCGAACTCAGAACCTTCCGGCATGCAAAGCTATGGAGTATAGCTTCTGCTGGCGAGCTGAGCATGTCCCTGGCCCAGGTCGGCTACCAAATATATAGCGATCTTTATCTTTCAGACAATAGGCTACTTGCGCACCAAATTTCGTTCAGATCCAGCCACAAATTCTTCAAGGAAAAGAGATAAACGAATTCTTTTCTAAACCTAAAAAAATGATTATGTACGAGGCTATATCAATAAGTCCGTGCAATCCTAGAAGAAATCCACTCTAGAGAACTCTGACACCATGATAGTATTAGTCCTTCTTTATGTAGTCACCGTGCCTAGCGACACATTTTTGCCAGCGGATCTCCACTTTTCGTAAGCCCATTTTGTGAAAGTCTGCAGTTTGGCTCTGAAACCACAGTTTAACCTAAAAAAATGACTTCATTTTTACAGAATGATGTTTTCTCAATGGACGCTTCATTCCTGTGAAAAGAAAGAAGTCACTTCGTGCTAGATCCGGTAGTATGAGGGCAATATTTCATTTTGGGCAGGATGACCTGGTGCATTGTCTGCCAACAGCAGCACATCTTTCGTGACGAATCCACGAGGTTTATTTTTCAGTTCCTCTCGTAACTTAATCAAGAGATGAAAATAATAGGTACTAGTAATAGTTTGCCCCTATGGTGATGATGACTCCTTCACACTCCCAGAAAACGAAACGCATCACCTTGGCCGAAGACTTCTGCACTCGTGCCCTTGTAGGGGTGGGGAGGATGGGTGTTTTCATAGTTTTGCACATTTCCTTTGTTTCTGGGTCATAAAGATAAACCCAACTTTCATCCATTGTAACTCATCTACCACAAGAAGTCCTCTTCATTCACCTCACAACGATACAACATTTCTTTTGCAGCGTCTTCGCGATTTCTCTTCTGGAAAGGTGTAAGCAGTCGTGGCATCCACTGTGCTTATACTTTCTGAAGGTGCAGCTGGTCGTGAATATTTCAGGCAGATCCATACATATTGCATACATAACACTTTCAATGGTATTCCTCCTGTCTTCCATTATGATCTCAACTTTATCCGTCAAGGCGGCATCATCAGTGAAGGATAGTCTTCCAGATCTAGAAGCGTCCGCGGTGGTCATGTGTCCAGTTTGGAATTGCCGTTTCCACTTGGATACCATCTCATAGGATGGGCTTTCACCACATTGATTTCTTTCATCTCTTCGAGGGTCCACTTTGCTGATTTCCCCTGAAGATGACGCTCCGTACCTCAAGCGTTTTAATCATCGCATCTTCAGTGATTTACATGCAAAAAAAGGAAGAAAGAGTTGTTCTAACGAGTCCAGAATTTGCATTGTTAACATACAAGGACCTAACTATGAAATGCATGTCCGTAGGAGTTCGTAGTTTGTCACCTTCTAGGTAATAGCATGAACTTTTTGATATCCCCTCGTACATGAACCAACCACGTATTAAGATAAAATTTACACTGAAGTAAACGCTCATCAACCTTTTCAATATGACCCTCGCAAAGTCATACTCTGCACTATGGTTAACGAAGTATAACCCAAAATTATGGTCAACTCTTAAACCTTTAAATTATTTGTTTATGTGCTTGCATGAAAAATGTATATTATTATTGTGCACTGTACAGCAGAAAAATGTACACTATATAGCAGGTTGTATCTATTCGGGTTAATTTCTCCCAACAGTGACCCACATACCACATGTAATTATAGCTTTTGTTATACTACAGCCGGTGTCCTATATTTGTCTATTGTAGGGTCTATATGTAAACTAGATATGGAAGAGAGTCGGCTTTTGTGAAATGGAGGAGGTTTAGATATATATATATAAAGAAGCCGGCTCGTTTAAAAACAAAAAGGACATTTTATTTTTTGGCTTCTTTCTAATTTCTTATTCAAGCACCACATTTGTTTCCGTGTAGTGCATTTTACAATTAAGAAAGTGCGTTTACAACATCTAATACTTGGTCTTTCATGTTCAGTACGGGAATGAATATCTTCCTTTGTTTTCAAACTGGCGTTGCAGTTGTTGTCAGCAGGTTTAGGTTATGCAACCTCCATATCCCAAGTGTTGTTTTGGTTGCCTAACAGTTTTATCAAATATGTGGAAGTTATAATTATATAACTTGATATTAATGTTTTACTGGTTGCCTAAAATCAATCTGACGACCAAAAAAGGTATCATAAACCAAGATATAGATGCAAAACTATTTTGATTCTGGTTTAAAATATCTAGGCTACATCTCGTTGTTCGTTAGGAAAACGTTTTATCTTGAGCTTCAGAGAATCCAGTTTACAAAAATCCATAAATGGCTAATTTTAGGGATGCGCATGAGACGAGTCGAGACAGGATTTTCCTGACAAAATTCAAGTCGAGACATGGCTCTCCCAATAGAGAAATATACATTTTTTGAGTCGAGACATCACTTTTACACCAACATTTTCGAGACGAGACAGCCACAAATCTTGTCTCGTGCGCATCCCTAGCTATTTTGGATCTGATATTAGTTTAACATCATTATTCACAAAATTCCTTCTTCTTTACTGTTACATGGTGTCAAAACTAAAATAAGAACCCACTGATTTATATTTATTTATTTATTTATTGAAATATACACAACAAGCATTACACCTAATCACAGTAGCCTCACTCTTTACATGTATTTACATAATTAATAATTTTCTTTTTTGAATCCTTTTGCTGTATCAAATATATCAACAACAATGGAAAATTATTTTTATCTTTTCTCTGGTATGAATTAGTATAATTTTACTGATTTCTCATTCAAGTCCTGTTTTTAAATAAATTTGTATTAGGATTGTTGGTATATTAAACTTTATTATTATTTAAATTAAATTTCATGTATAAATAATAACTATACATGTAATTTTCAGGAATTAAGGAATATTTACTTAGATGTAAAGAAAATAAAACAATAAAAATCAAACTTTTAGAATTTGTTTATTTCAAAGAAAAGAGAAAAATAATTCTACATATAAACCAATGGATGAAAAGCAAACAAACATAGTGCAGGCATGGTACGATATATATACGATAATACGATAATCTCTCTTAATATATACGATAAACCAGTTATATTCAACCTGCAGTTCGCATATCCCCAGGAATACTCCATGCTCTATTAGGCCGTACGTGAAATTAATAGATAATACATTATACTACATAGTATAATATTTATTACTTGCTAACTATAAAATAGTCCTATTGAATGTATAGCTGATTCTTCTGTTCACAGTAAAACATCGTTATTTTATTTATAAATAATAAATCCCATATTTTTGTTTGATATACTTATCTACTGTATAATTTGAATGAAGAATAGCTTAAATATGGAGGTACTTGTTTAAATTGAAAATTATTGTGAGCGTTAAAAAATTGAATATCATGGTGTTAAACTACCATACACAAATTTTATGTTCATATACATGTTAGCATTTGAAAATTATAATATAATATACGCATTATGAAGTATTCTAGTTAAATATTAATGTAAAAAAACTATTAAATGTTAGAAATAACTTGTATTATGTTGCTAAATCAATAATAGGTGTAAAACGTATTTCGTTTTGCATACGTAGGCGAACTGTTCCTTTTAGCTGACTTCATTTTTGAAGCGTTGCACGTGGCCTATTTTCCAGGATGAGGTGAGGTCACTGGCGCAGTACTTGACAGAGGAGGAGGTTTATTGGCCATCCGGGAATGCCTTCCATTGTCCTCCTCCCCCGCGACCGCTCAGGGCTGATTTATGCGAGGCGTCGCGGTGCGACCAGGATGCCGACTGCCATGGGAAGAACCAAGTTTGCTGCTACAATGGATGTGTATTTACCTGCATACGGAGGCTGGAGCCACCTCCAGGTACGTTCGCTTAAATGTGGAGGGAGATATTGGCAGGAAGATGCATCATGGGTTTTCGTTTTTCTTCTTTTTTCTTATTTTCATACTCTGTGTGTTTGGAAACGTCTTGTATTATACATATATGTATACGAGTGAATTTTTGTGTGTACCAGGATTGTGGTTCACAACCTTTTCCAGCAAACTAACTTTTTTGTAGTTTAACGTCCCACACTTATGCACAGAATCTAAGGGATGCGGTGATGATGAAATGGATGATAATGATGAAATGAAGAAAATGATAGAGAAAGGGAGAATCCCGAGAAAACCCATGCATATGGTGTTTGTCGGCCACCAAGCAGTGGCGTCTTTAGCGGGTAGGCCGGGTAAGCACGGGCTTACCCCAAAAATTTTGAAAAATATATAAACGGAACGCTAAAAGATACAATAAAGAGTAAATATATTTCCACTATTTGCATTAATAGTAGATAATTATTTAACAAATAACATCAACCACTACTGTAAAAGTAATTTCTAACTGTCATTAATAAATCAAATGTGTATATGCATGATAGCTTGAAGGGGGCCGCCCTCTCGTGCTCACGAAGATGTATTAAATTTCTTAAGATTTTCTTAATACAAATAAAAAAAATACCAAACTTTATATAGCAACTAAGGAGATAAGCCCCCTAGAAAATTTTCTTCGGGCGCCCATATATATATATATATATATATATATATATATATCGATAAGTGAGGAAGCGGGCCTACCCAAAATTAAAATCCTAAAGCCGCCTCTACCACAAAGGCCATTTGGCGAGAGCTGAATCGAATCAGCGACCAGGAAAGCTTTCGAATCACCTTCGTGGGTTGTACAGTCACTAACAAAAATGAGTACATATTTCCTGTTTGTCAATACCTTCTGGGTGGACAAACACCGTGTGCGTGGGTTTCCTCGGTGTTGTCCCGTTTCCTCCCACTTTCTTCATTTCACCATTTCATTCATTACTCATCATCACCGTCTCCTTTAGTCTAACCGGCATAACCGTGGGCTGTAAAACTCAAAGATTTCATTTCATTTTCATTTCAATACCTTGTGATTGAATTGTCCATTTGAAATACCGCTTCCAGTACTTGGATTGGATAGGACTGAATAGATTTGATTTTAATAACCCTTTTCAGAACCATAGCTATATGAGACGGGTTCCTGGTCCATAGCACCTTAAATTTTGCTCATTTTCTTTTCTCATGATGTTCTATTAGATGTGCTAATCAGATTTTAGCAACAACATGTAGGACCTTCCCGTGTTAGAACTGAATCGATTAAAAAGAAAATCGCTTCTCCACATCTCTAACCGTTTTTGCTCTGTATCTGTCGACAGACGGACGGACATAGCTGTTCTATAAGGCTTCCGATAATTACGCATAGCATTGTTTGGGAGTCTAAAAGGATGAATCATGCCTCTCAAGACTTTGTAGGAAGAAGGCCGAGATTCCGTGGTCAATTGTTAGAAGAGAATAGTCATGCATTGTTTGAGTGTTCCCACAAGTATGGAACATTTGGAGCATTTTCCATTCTCAAAAGATCAACTTTAATAACGAAGGCCTGACCACTGCAGGAAACGTATGTTTGTCGAACTTCTTAGTATGACACTAATCACACGTCAGAACGACTCTGCATAAGGCCCTATAATTCGCTTTTGGTTTCAAGCGATCCTCAACGAGGGAGTGCTCTAAAGCCTGTGACAAACATCTTGGCATTTCAGCTAAACGAATAAAACGCAAGCTCTGATGCGACGTTGCCGAGTGCTAAGATGTGTAGCTGTGGCTAAGCAGACGAACTACAGCGCGATTAGGTGGCAGAGAATAGACGTGGATGTGTACAAAATAAGCGTGGCAATACCGCTGGACTCTCATTTGCTAGCAGCATTTAAAGAGAACTTGGAGCGCCGCCTTCAAATGCCAAGATGTTTGTCATGCCGTTTAATTTCCAACGATCTTACTGTCAAAGGAGAATGCAATAAGGTTAACTAAAAGGTAATCTAGCAATGCTCCACGGCCTACACCATGCTGGGCATGTTGCCAATAAATGCCATACATAATCCGAATGCAATATTAATCCTGTTTGTTACAGAAATGACAAAATACATAACTTTCTATCTCACAAACCATTCAATAAGAAATTTTGTGCTGTGCAAAGCAGAGGATCGCTATATGGGGAAGGGGAGGACTACCAAGCATTTGTCCGCTACGTTCATTCAACCAAAAATTCCTATGGGGGCCCTGCTTCTGATAGAAAAATAAATCTACCAGAATCATTCAAGTTGAAACAGCTCTACAAACAATTACGCTGGAACATCACAACAGGATCAAGTACACTCATGTCCAAAATGATTGTCGCATATCTATAACTGTTTGTAAGAATATAATTTGATAATGATTTTGCAGAGTACTTTTAACACTGATACTATGTGTATAATCGGAAAATGTATATTTGTGGTAAATTTCATAGGAAAAGAATTATAAATACGATAATTAGAATGATAATTATAAAATATGAAAATCTTGCTAAATGGAGAAGAAAGTTTTATTTTTGTTTTATTGTTCTTATTTACTGCTTTTTTGACATAAAATTTGCCACATACATGTCTTTGCCGATTATACACATACTAACATTATAAGAAATACCAGGTGGATTCGTTATCAAATTATATTCCTACAACAATATATTTATAGACATGCAACAATAATTTTGGACATGAGTGTACATCAATCAGCAGAAAGAAGAGAACGGAAGAATTATATAAAAAATAGTATAAAAAAACCTAAAACTTTGCACTCACACGAAGATACATCCTAAACAATACGATTAAATATACATAAAGAACGCATACTTAGAACATCAGAAAGGAAGATGATTATATTGTCATACACGTGTCTTCAGCGCGGGAACCTCGGGTTCGATTTCTGGTGAGAGCTCATGTGGTTCGTATTCATATTAAGCTATATATATATTCACATTTCATAGCTTTGATCTTGAAAGGGGCATTGCACTATGAAACAACAATATAATCAATGTATATAAGAGGATACAGTTGTTAAGCTTCTTTATTTTGATTCTCTCTCCCCGTGTTTTCCTGTAACCCTGGATATGAAAACAGCGACATGAATATCAGTAAAAAAAAAAAAAAAAAAAAAAAAAAAAAAAAAAAAAGATGTAACGTAAATAAATTGTTGTAATATGGAATCAAATTGTAAATTGTAAATTCGTACGCTTATCTGCAAACTGTTTGAAATGCCAATACTTGGAACTCCGGAAAATAAAATCAAATTTGGATTATCGCAGACGGCGGTGATAGCTGAAGTATTAAAAAAAGGAAATGAATTATATACCATGAAAATTATTTTGCCGCTCATAGATATTACGCAATTTCTACCGGAATAATTTAAATAAATAAGTAAAAATGAAAAAAAAAATCTAAGTAGAAAAAGCCAATTTTAGCGTTAAATTGAAAAAAAAAAAAAAAACATTTCGCCTGATCATTGCCGTATTCGATATCAGAATTCAATCTTTCAACAGCATTGAAATATATATGGGAGAAATAAGATTTTGTGTGTGTATATAATTTATACCTAAGCGGATGCTGTTTTTTTTCCTAATCTATAGATGAAAAAAAAATAATATCTAGTTTAACTTAGCAGTTCTATATACGTACATAGTGAGACCGGAAAGCGATGATGCGATTTTTACTAACCGTGTATTTCATCTATACTCATATGCAGAAATCGCATCAGAAAGGAAGAAGATGAAATAGAAAAAAAAAACATAACAAATCCAGGATAGATTAAAAAAAATATGGACATGAGATAAAATTTTCCGTTTCAATAAAGTCACAAATCAAGTAATCGTCTCGTACTGGTTAACGGAACTGGAAACTCTCTTTCTCTCTCTCTCTCTCTCTCTCTGTCTATATATATATATATATATATATATATATATAATTGGTTAGTACAAAAACCAAAGAGAAAGAAGTATAAAAGTGTCGAGGGAAAAAAATGAAGGTTGATTCCAATCCGCTATTTTTTAATTCATTTTATTGCATTCTTCATATTCTAGGTATTCTTCATCAACTGTTTCAAATGGTCTACCCCAATTTTTCTTTCTTTAGTATTTCTTTTATTATTATTATTATTATTATTATTATTATTATTATTATTATTATTATTATTATTATTATTATTATTATTATTGTAGCATCAGGCAATATTTAACTTCTTAGCTGATGAGTTGAAGCAAAATGTGTCTTTTAAAAAAAATATTTTTTTGTTCGGAGGAAATTGAAACTTAATATCAGAGCGTTCACATTATGTCTTTTATTTTTTAACTTTTTTTTGGTGTTTTATCTGTTCAAATAAAAGAAATAGATACATAGAACTGTAAGATTAAAAAATAAAAGTACAGTCCATACGTTCATTCTTTCCTTAATTAAAGTGTTTGATTGATTAGTTAGAAAACGAAAAAAAAAATCATTGATTCTCTCTCTCTCTCTCTTTTACTTTCATTTTCAGCCTGAATGTGGCCACTGGAATAAAAAAAAAAAATACCATTACCTATTAAGACTAACAGACGTCCCGATTTAGTTGGGATAGTCCTTACTTTTTGGTTCTAGTCTGTAGGTAGGTCTGTATAAGGATATAAGTATTCACACAGCAGGTACACTCATGTCCAAAATTATTGTCTATAAATATGTTGTTGTAGGAATATAATTAGATAATGGATTCGACCAGTATTTCTTATAATGTTAGTATATTTATAGTCGACAAAAACATGTATGTGGTAAATTTTATGTCAAAAGAGCAGTAAATAAGAACAATAAAACGAAAATAAAACTTTCTTCTTTATTTAGCAACATTTTGGTTTACTCACTCCAATTTTCATGTTTATAATTCTTTTCCTATGAAATTTACCACAAATATACATTTCCCGATTATACACATAGTATGTACAAGGGTGAATCAAAAAGTAAGGTGAATTGTTGATTTACAGAAAAGCGTACAGAGATAAGTCGATGAAGCTTTACTATGTTTGAAGTATGGCATCACACTATTATTTGAAGAAGGAACCGTAGTTGTCTAAACATTTATTCCAACGTGGCATCAAATCATCCATGCCCTGTTCAAAGAAATGTGGTTCCAGATTTCCTAACCAGGTACGTGTAGCCTGTTGTGCCTCTGTCAGTGTCTGGAAACGCTGCCCACGGGGATGCTGCTTCAGGAGGCCGAACAAATGGTAATCAGACGGGGCTAAATCAGGGCTATACGGAGGGTGATCGAGAATTTCCCACTTGAACCCGCGGAGGTGTGTACGGGTCCGTTCGGCTGTATGTGGACGTGCGTTATCATGCAGTAACAACACGCCCTCTCGGAGTGCCTCCCGCCGTTTCTGCCATATGGCTGCTTTCAGCCTGTCCAGGGTTTGGCAGTAGGTGTCTGCATTAATGGTAGAGATGCAAGGGTTCGGAAAAAAACCGGCTTTTTTGAAAAAAAAAAAAACTCGGTTTTTTCTGCTTCGCTTTTTTGCTTGGGAAATTTTGGGCTTTTTTGAAAATTTTGCTTTAAACTGATAAAGCAGACTTTGTTTCGCTTTTCTACAACAAAAAACACTCATTTAATTAGTGGCTGATGCAGATAATAATATGAAACCTCGAAAATAAACCATGAATTTCAAAAAGATTTTTTAAAATTCTTAACATATTTACATTCCAAAGGATTAATTCCAAAGGATTAACTAATATATATATAATAATATTTTAACCTCTTATATACAATAAGTACTTTAAATACACAAATAACTACCAAAATTGTATGTAGTATTTTTACTTCAAAATATCACACACCCTCTTTTTGAAGGAAAATAAAGAAAAACATGATAGAAATATGCTCATCAAGAGCCTCGTTTCGGGTGGTTCTGTACATTCTTGAAATTGTTCAGTTTTAACTTTCATATACATTGTATGAATATTTCGAACAAATTTTTCACTGATTGATCACATACGAAATAATCTGTTACCACCTATCAGGTGCTTCGGATCTGCAAAATCGGTAAAGCTCCAAATTCTGTAATGCACTGACTGTTCCTTAAGCTTGTTCAAAATCGGGAAAGTATCGAATTTTCTGTTCATGAATCATATACGTAATAGACGGTTCATTTGAGCATATGGTTTCCTAGGCTTTAGAATACAGGGTTTTCATAAAGTATGGATGGATTTAATTCGTTTATAATTTACATAAAAATGCTCATATTGAAATCAAATAAAGTGCAAACGGTAGCGGAAGGATTAAATGTTTACCTGTAATCTGCACCAGCTCAGTTCATTCACCGCCACACCTCCAACTGGGCGCCATTTACGTTCACACATTCGCGTAGGCTGTGAGCTGTTGATGATGCTTTCCCTTACCCTGCTCACTGTTGCAGGCGATGTTGGCGGCACTTCGAGGACGGTCCAGGACGCTTCCTGTCTCCAAGAACTTAGCATGCCACTTTCGGATTGCACTCTCAGTCGGTGCTGGCTTTTTGAACCCTTTGGTGAACTTTCGACATACCAGAATTGGTGATTTTAGCTCTGCGTACCACAGAACACATTGCGCTTTCTCTTTCACCGACGCCATCTTTCATACGGTAAAAAAATAGTCTTCTCAGAGGAGTTTTTCATTTATTTATTTCGTTAAAAGACACACACACCAATACAGCTTACAACTTACTTTTAACAGTCAACATTGAAACAACAATGAAAACAACAATGGATGAAATTTGGTAAGAAACTGACCTTTGCTCTCCCTCTCCCTCTCTCAACGTGTTCAGAGTTGCCGCTTATCTAACAGTGTTGCCAACTAAAAATTTAATCCTTCCGCTACCGTTTGCACTTTATTTGATTTCATTATGAGCATTTTTATGAAAATTATAAGCAAATTAAATCCGTCCAGACTTTATGAAAATCCTGTATATAACCACTATCACGGTTTACCCAGTCCTTAAGGTTTCTGAATTTTTAACAAGAAAATTAAACATATCGTTACGAAACTTTTTTTTTTTTTTTTTTTTTACAAAAAAGAAAAACTATGGAATACATTAAAAAAGAGTGGGAGAATCAATCACTGTTCCAATCCACAAGAAAGACGACAAAACTCACAAGAAAAATTGATTGTAATAATTATCGAGGCATTTCTCTTAACATTCTATTAATAAGATTGACCCCCTTAAGCAGATAAAATTATTGGAGATTATCAGTGTGGATTTAGTCGAAATCGGGGCCGCGGTGGCTCAGTGGTAAAGCGGTCACATCTGGTGCTTGGGGTCCCGGGTTCGATCCCAGCCCCCGCCAAGTGAACTTTGTGGTGGACAAACACCGTGTGCGTGGGTTTCCTCGCGGTTCTCCCATTTCCTCCCACTTTCTTCATTCCACCATTTCATTCGTTGCTAATCATCACCGTCTCCTTTAACCTAACCGGCATAACCGTGGGACGTAAAACTCAAAGATTTCATTTTTTTCATTTCATTTAGTCGAAATCGACCAGATATTTACCATTCGACAAATACTCGAAAAGGAATGGGAATATATTACCCAGTACATCAACTGTCTATTGATTTTAGAAAGACTTACAACTCGGTGAGGGGAGAAACATTGTACAACATTCTTACAGAATTTGGAATACCGAAAAAACTAGATTTATTAAGTGTTTAAAAGAATCCCAGAGTAAAGTCCGAGTAGAAAAATGCGAGCTTCCACGTCGAGATTGACCTAAAACAAGGATATGCGTTATCGCCGTTATTATTTAGCTTTGTTCCGAAGTACGCTATAAGAAAAATCAAAGATAAGAACCAGGGCCTAGAGTTGAATGGTATTCACCAGATTATTGTGTATGCTGATGATGTAAATCTGATAGGAGAACAATCGAAAGAAATGCAGAGGTATTATTAAACGCTTGCAGGGACATGAGTAAATGCAGAGAAATCTAAATACAAGGAAGTTCAGAAGGATCGTAATACGGCAAAATATGAGTGCGTTAAAATATCAGTTAATACTTTCGACACAGTGGATACTTTCAACTATCTTGAATCAGTATTACCAGACCAAAATCATACCCACAAAAGAAATTAAATGTCGACTAAAATCAAGAAATTCTTGTTATTATTCAGTTCAAAATATTTTGTCGTCGCCAATTCTGTCAAGGAATTTAAAGATTAAAATATATAAAATTATAATCATGCCTTTTATGCTTTATGGTTGCGAAATATGGTCGCTTACGCTGTGGGAAGAACGCAGACTGAAATTATTTGAGAATAAAATTCCGAGACGAATATTTGGACCCAAGAGGAATGGGGAATGGCGGAAACTTCATACAGAGGAACTACATAATTTATACGGTTTACCAAACCTCGTTAGAGTCATCAAGTCTAGGAGGCTCAGGTGGGCAGGTCATATAGCCAGAATGGAAGAAAGTAGGAACGCTTTCAAAGTTTTAACTGGAAATCCAATCGGGAAACGTCCATTAGGAAAACCTAGGCCCAGATGGGATTACAATATTAAGATGGATCTAGCAGAAATAGGAATACAGAGTAGAAACTGGATTGAATTGGATAAGGACGGAAGTCAATGGAGAGCTTTCGTGGCCATAGAGAAAGAGAGAGAGAATACATTTAAGTTAAGCATAACTGCACAACAAACATGAGTGAGTGGTTAGCTTTTGCGCTTCTATCGTGAAGTCTGGAATCTAACCATTTTGACAAAAGTTTTTCTTAATTCCATCTGTGAATGTAGAGATAGTGCGTGTACTGTGAGTCCTGGCGGACTTCCTTTCTAATCGTTTTTAAATTTTTGTTATTACTAATTACCAGCAGTGATGGATTTGCGGAGAGGGTTAGGGTGGGGATGTCTTTCGGATTGTAGCCTCTACCCCGTAATTTCTAAAACAAACTAAATATTAGTTTTGCCTTTACTCATAAACTTCAAACTGTCCTCAAATAAAAAATTAGGAATTCTTAGAAAAACTAAGCATTAATAAGAAAAGCCCCTCCCAAAATACTTTTCTAAATCCGCCACTGATTATCAGTATAAAATGGTCTTCAAGGTTGTATCTGGAAGATTATAGCTGAATATACAAACGAAACGAAATATTTGTTATTCCTGTACTCACAAACTTAAGCTCCTCTTAAATAAAAGTTAGGAATTTTTAGAAAAAAAAAAACAAACATTATTCAGAAAAACCCCTCCCAAATATTTTTCTAAATTCTATACTGATTTATTTCTATCAAATGGTATTCAAAGTTGTGTCCGGAAGATTATTGTTAAATCATTGCGCAGCTACAGTAGAACGGAAATATGGAAGTACGCTCTGACAGATATATTGAAAAACGTACGCTCTGATGGATATATTGAAAAACATAAGTTTAATTATGTGCTAGAAGCTAGAGTACTAAGCCCTAAGAAATGAAATATGAATGACTAAAACGAAAGATGACTAGAGAAGAAAAAAATGTCGATAATTCAAAAGTTAAATAACTTCTAAAATTGCCCTCAAGTACCACGTACTTTATGTTTACTTTAATTCATAAACCATGTGCTCCATCCACCGTGAATTCCAGAGCGAAATATGGCATTTGGGTCATGGAAATGTGGCATTTAGGTCATTTAACTTTAGAGTATACTGTAAGAAAGCTATTTGAACAGAAAAATCATGAAAATGAAAAAAGCCAAAATTTCCAAAATTCTCGGTTTTTTTTTTCAAAAAAGCCGGCTTTCTATGTGCAAAAAACCATCGATTCAAAAAAGCCTGTTTTTTTGCATCTCTAATTAATGGTCCTACCCTTTTCCAGAAATTCAACATGAATAACACCGAGACGGTCCCAAAAGACAGTAGCCATTGTTTTCTGGGCAGATGCTATTGTCTTGCATTTCTTGGCCTGTGGTGACGATGGATGTTTCCATGTCATGCTCTGACGTTTGGATTCAGGTATCCATAGAGGTATCGGAGTTTCATCGCCCGTTATGATGCGATGAAGGAATGAATTTCCTTCTTCGGCATAACGTGTGAGGTGGCTCAGGGAAATGCCCATTCACTGGTTTTTGTGTTCGTTACTCAGAAGCTTGGGTACCCAGCGCGCACACACTTTTGTGAAGCCCAGTTGGTCATGGACGATACCGCTTACGGAACCATAAGAGATATTCAATTCATTGGCAATGTCCTGCAACCGCACTCTTCTGTCTTCACGAATCATGGCATCGACGACAGCCACATTCGTGTCGGTGATGGACGTTGATGGTCTGCCACTTCTGCCATCATCTGTGACAGTACTCCTACCACTTGCAAATGCGTTACACCACACGTACAGTTGTTTCAGCGACATAACACTATCTCCGTAGACCTGCACCAATTCTCGATGAATATAAAATGGTTTTGTTCCCTTGGCCCAGAAAAAACGAATGACACCCCGCACTTCCTCCTTGATGTAATGTTCCAGTCATTACGCCATCTTTGAGTTGCTCTCAGCACCAGACGGGTGGACATAGAATGTTGTACAAGCCGTCATACTTCTATAACCAGATTACCTGTAACATGGAAAAGAATTAATTAGCTACACATAATACTATGGGTTTGACAGGCAATTTCACCTTACTTTTTGATTTATCCTTGTATATTAAAAGTGCCCATTAAAAATAATTATCAAATTATATTCTTACAAGAAGATAGTTATAGATATGCGACAATTATTTTGGACATGAGTGTACCTAGGGAGAAAGCAAACCGAAAGCGCATCAGTTCGTGTCCGCACGTTAGCGAATGAAGTGGTTCTGTGGAAAGACATCAATGTGGAAAAGAAGACATAGGTTAGTTGTGCTTGAAGGTAAAATGGGTAGCAAACACAAGGAAACAACGATTGAAGAGAGGAAAATAATTGGAAATCTAAGGTAGGTATAGGTAAATACGCCATGTTAAGAGTGTTAGATTTTTTAAGTCCTGAATTTTCATGGAACACAAAGAACAACACTTGTGCGTTGCAGAATACCCTTTTCTGCGTGTAGAAGAAAATGTTGCAATGATGCCACTTACTTCTGCTGTGTACACAAGCTAATAGAAAAAAGTGTTAAAAAGTGGCGTATTCACCAACACGTGCAGGTAATTACGTCAAGTTTAGGATACTAGTAGAAACCTGTAATAAATCTTGCAACTTTCTTACATCCTTTGTATTGTACGAACTCAAATATTACTACACAGCATGGCTGAAGCAAAAAATAAAATAACCAAATTGCAAGATGAAGCTAAAAAGAAAATGTAAAAACGATAACCTCCAAAGTTGAAATGAAGTTCCAAACTGAAAAGCTTTAGTCCATAAGAAAATTAACAATCAGTATCTCTGTACTGTGACTTTAAAAGAAATTACACCGATATTACATGGAACATGTGGGACAAATGAAAACATCTTTGTCTTCAGCAGTCAGTCCTGCACAAGCCTTGACGTATTTCGTTGCACCATGCTTGGTATTGGTTTAATAGCCATGGAATCACAAATACTGAACTTACACTTACAAAACAAAGTGTTCCTAGACGGACATGAAATAAGGCGTACATTGCTGTAAGCAATCGGCAATGTTCTGAGTTAGTACGGTATTAATGACGATTCTAATCTGTATTGAAATAATAACGTCCTTCCACATAACCTCCACGAAGCAAACAAGACTGTACGGCGTGGTAGTCTCAGAGCTGTCTCCTGGAGTATTCGTCAAATTGAACTTGTCCAAGCCCATGGCACATATTGGAGGCGCATTTCAGCGGATTTCGTCGGAAACGTCCCAGCATTGAACACTTGGCGTATTTAGCTGCACTGGTGTATATAGCTGCAGTCAGGGTCTATTTAGAGGGGTGCAGCAGTGCACGTGCATCTCCCTTCGTTGTAAATATACACTATCTAAAATGAGAAGCTAGCAGTGAAAATAGCACTTTTTGAAACTTACTGTTGTTATGTTTCCATTTGGGACTTTAAAAAAAAATTGCAAAAGCGATAGTTTAAGTTGATTTTCTGAAGGTTCAAGGAAAAGGATTCAGCAAGCAAAGCAATATAACATTTGTCAAGTATGGAAGAAACCAGGAAGAGAAAACAATTTTTCCTGCATATTACTTGCGACCCTGTTTAAAATACTCTCCTTCCTCCGTTATATGTATCAGCGTTGTCACGTGTAAAGAATATTGTCACATATCACTTTGAAGATCTTCAATGAGACTGGTTATTTTGGTAGCTATGGTGCAGCCCCCTCCGAAAATCCTGGATCTGACCCTGCATGCAGTTACCTTATATTGTAATATCCTATGTGATATTGTAAACAAACAATTCTACGCATCAGTATTTACAAACACCACCACGTGGTTCGGCAAGAGGATCTCCCACCAGATGGATCTACAGTCACATGCAGACGACGGCTTCTGGCCCCTCCCACGAAGCAGAAAATGACATCGGAGCAGCAGCGCCACCGCAACCCAAAGGACCCTATAAATTAAATGGACGAAGGCAACTCGATACCAGTTTTCTGGTGACCCTCCTCTAGTCTGTTACGGGACTTTTGGAGTAACCTAACCCCAGGCCTCTAGTCTGCTACGGGAATACGCTTATCCTATCTCCTGGCTTAGCCTGCTACGGGGCTCTGTCTGGGAATCCTAACCTCAGCCGCTTAGCCTGTTACGGGGCTCTGTTGGCCACTTAACCCGCCTCTGCTTGCTACGGAGCATTGGTTCCTTAATTCCACTCCACTTAGCCTGCTACGGGGCTCTGTTGGAGATCCTGTCTCCGACCTTACGGTCAAAGACCACCTATAGCTAACTTTTGATTCTAGAGAGATTAATTTGTACAATATTTTGTAAAAATACTTTTATAGTGGAAGCTTTTATAATAAAACTGGTAGTAAGAGTCGATTCTGGACGCTCTTTTTATTAAATGCTCTACCCACAAATCCTGTATGAGACAAAGTTTTACAATATAAAGAAGGCAAATGCATGCTGATATTGGACGAATAGTAAAAAGAAGCCGATATTCTGTATGTAGTGTGTTGAAAAAAAAAAGGCACGAAAACAGTACGAAGCAGACAACATATGGGATGTCCATACAAGCTTACCGAGAGGAAGAAGAGGGACGTAATCAAGGAAGTGAAAAAAAACTCGAATAGAACGCCATCCACAATTGCAGCACAGTTACGCAAGGATCATGGGAAGGAAGTGCATCTCAAGACGATTGGACGTATTCTTCAGAGTGGCCAGTATCGTGCCCGAGTCTCCAGGAAGAAGCCATATATTAGCCCTATTAATAGGAAGAAAAGACTTGCATTTGCAAAGGAGTACATTAAGAAAGATGCTGAGTTCTGGAATAAAATTATGTTTTCAGACGAAAGCACATTAAATATTTTTAAATATGATGGACGCATGTTAGTGTGGAGGAAGCCAAACAGAGCTGGAACAAGCCAACATCCAAAGCACAGTGAAGTATGATGGTGGTGGTCGTATGGTCTAGGGATGTATGGCAACAACAGATGTCAGGAAACTAGTGTTTATTGATGGAACCATGGATCGTTTTGCATATCTCGACATTCTGAAGCAACATTTAACAACCAGTGCTCAAAAACTTAGTCTCGACCATGGTTACTGGACCTACTTTCAACAAGACAACGATCCCAAACTTACTTCGTACATTGTTCGTTGCTGGCTCTTGTATATACAACACGCCCAATACCCTCCAAATTCCACATCAGTCCAAAGACCTTAATTCCGTTGAACATCTGTGGGATGAGCTGGAACGAAGAACAAGAAAACATCATATATCAACCAAACTACAATTAAAGGAACGACTGTGTGAAGAATGGAACAACATTGGCATGGACGTGACATGAAAATTGACAAAGTCAATGAAACGCAGACTGACGTGTGTGATTCAACGAAAGGGACGGAATATAGGCTATTAAGATTGGTTCATATCATACAGGACTCTTTTTTGTTTTGTGTAAATATTTATGTCCTCTTCAAGAGGGTGGAATCGCCAACATTACTTTCTAGTGTAAATATTTATTTCTACTGTATGTTTTCTTTATACAAGGTATAGTACGGAGCTGTCGCTTTCTTTTGTTTCAAATATTTTTTTCGTTGGGGTCAGTGTTACAAAATATTACCACCTATACGACAAACATGATCCTGTGTGAATATTTATGTTCGTCGGTGTATACGTTGGAAAGATACATCGTTCGATCTAGATGTATGTTCGTAAAAGTTCGTTAGATGCTAGTTTCTATTCAAGATAACATGCTATTTTAAATTTACCGTAAATTAAAATTATAATCTAACAATTTTTTAAAAATATTATTATTATTATTATTATTATTATTATTATTATTATTATTATTATTATTATTATGCTTGTATTACTCGTAAATTAAATTTATTTTACTCCTACTCAACAGACAATGAGAAAAAAACCAACGATACAATATCCTTCTTGTTTTAACCTGAAAAGTGACTTGTCCTTACGTAGAAAATAACTGGTTGACGTCAAAAGATAACACCATCTAACAAACGACCTCTAAACGGAATGTGGCTTCATTCTCCCCAACCCAACCCCGATTCAGCTTCGAGCTCCAGCCGAGTCGCTAATGAAATAATTAAGACAGGACTTGTGGCAAGTAAATGCTTCGCCACAAGTGATTTGTAACAGGGAGATCGTTAGTGACAAGATGGACTCATGAGTTCGCTATATAGACCGAGAGAGAGAGAGAGAGAAAGAGAGAGAGAGAGAGATAAAAGCTCACCCACTGATCATCTCTCTATATATCAGACGAGAATAACAAAAAGTCTCGCAAAACGATGGTTCTTCTTGCCGTTATGTTTGTTTTTTTTTTCCTCTTTATTCTCCAGCTTCGTGGCGGGATTTTTAGCAGTAAGGGAAATTAATTGCTCGATCTAGTCAACAGCTTGGTATAAGAACAGCGTTAATAAATGAAGAAAACGATAATAAAAAATCTCTGAACCAATTTATACCGCAATAAATTCAGAATTAATAGATATGATGTGGCCGCTTATGCAGTATGGTGCGTACAGTCAGTGCACGACAAAAACAGCGTCATTTCATGTTTTGCTTGAAGAGACAAACCCTCCTCTGAGGTAGATATTTCCACGTTTTTTTTTCTGTGATTAAAATGTATCCGAATGACATATATATATATATATATATATATATATATATATATATATATATATATATATATATATATATATATATATATATATATCAAACTTAGTAGTGGGTAATTGCTTCTCTGACCCCGTAAATGAACTGCTTTTTCCCCTTGTGCAGTGTTTTCTTAAAAAAATTGAAACCTGGTTGTCAATTATGAAAATAGTGTGATATCATGAAAGAAAATTCACTTTTTTTTATGTAAGATATTCTTTTTAACTTACAGATTTTTTTTCTTGTCGAGATTACAATCAGAAGCACTGACAACCGCGTTGAAGTTGCACCGACATTACTAATAGATACTATACAGGTGTGAGAGCACCCATATATGACGTTTTTCTAAATCCTATCACCTCAACTAATAGTTTCAACACCTCAGCAGGTAGTAAGGTGTACTGTGTAACGTCGCTTGAAGTGTTGTTTATAGAACAGCGTTAATGGTGTTAAAATTTCCTTGGTTCGATCACAACTCGCGCTAAGTGAGCTCTATGGTGGACAAACACCGTGCGCGTGGGTTTTCTTAGGGTTCTCCCGTTCCCTCCCTTTTTCTTCATACCATCATTTCATTCATTTCTTATCATCACCGTCTCTTTTAGGCTATCCGGCATAACCGTGGGACATAAAACTTAAAGATTCCATTTGGTGTTAAAATTATACCAGTTGAGCTGATGACAAAAAATACACAACATTCACTACATTTGTAATTAGTTTTCACACTATGACAACACGGCTGTTCCGCCCTGAAGCGCTCCATTTCTACCCTTGCAAAAAACAAATGACGATCATGTGATATTCGGTACTCCGTGACTACTATAAATACACCACATTGACTTGACACCTAGTCTTCCGTTTCAGGCGCTGCTATCGGCTGAAGGAATTCCATTCTCTTTCGCTAAGGCTCTCTCGCTTAGCAGCTGCTGAACCCTTATTGGCTCAACGCGTGGGTGTGTCGGGGTGTGAGCTTTAGTTCGCATTTTTGCCACGGCTCAAGACATTTTGGCAGCACAATAACCACAAATACAAAAGATGAAAATCGTGTAATGTTCAGTGCTGCCAACTTACTAGAACACAAATGGCGGGGATCTCAAAATTTGCGTTCTTTATGAGACACCCTATATAAAGTTGTTGTATACTTACGAAATGTATATTTGTCTTTGTCAGGAAAACGGCAACAGCATTGCCGTCATTGCAATTAACCGTCTAACAACGCTCGGGATGTTTTCCAACTCCAGTAGAACCTATAAGGTTAACAAATCTTTATATATGGTATTCTAATAGACCAGCGTGATCGTATTTTTTTTTTTTTTTTAAAGATAGTGTCATACTACTTATAGAAACTTTCATGTGCTTTGTGTCTTGACAAATTTTGACTATAACAACAGGTTTGACTACAATGAAAGAAATGATAAGATATCACGCACACAAGACGTAATAAAACTGTAACCAGGGCTTATGTTTGGTCATAAGAAAGGAACCAAGATGTCAATGTAAAGGTTAACAAATGTACTTCTGAACGAAATACAATTTAAATATTATAATGATAATATTAAGACATGTAAGAATTGGCAACAGCACACTGTTAAAAATACTTTCTTAAATTTGAGAAACCGTTTCTTATCTGTGCACCGAGAATGTCTTTTCTTAGAAATAAGAGTTTGAAACTCTCATTAATGAGAAATGAAGAAAAGTAGACAAGATTGTATAAAGCGAAATGAGTAAATATACTGTTACTTTCCTTATGAATGAGAATTGCCAAATCTCATTTCTAAGAAAATATTATCTCGGTGCACAGATAAGAAACGGGTTCTCAAATTTAAGAAATTATTTTTAACAGTGCATTAAAACAAGTAAGTATCGTTTTCCAATCTGAAACTAAGACTTCTAAAATTATGCAAATTTAATACTCAAACTTGAAATAGTGCATCTATGGGTACTGGTTGCAGTAGAGGAATAAGATCAAAGGCAGAACCTGTTCCTCGGACCCTAAATCCATATCAAAAAGTCGTTATTCTCTATCTCGTACTGTTTTTATTTTATGGCGATTAATGTTGAAACCGGAAATCGTTAATTTGAACTATTTCCGGTTTGAATAGAGGGTTAAGGGAGGAGATGGAACCTATGAACCCATCCTTGGGACGCTGAACCGATTGCACAAGAACCGCTTCTTGATATCTCTTATAGTTATATGTTTAGAGGCGGATCTAGAAAATAAAAAATGGGGGGAGGCAACCAGAACCCAGACATGATAAATATATCATGAGTTTACTATAAACTTTCAAAAATATATAAATAATAGCTTGTCACTCAAAACCTGAAGGGGTCTAGGCTCTACCAGCCCTAGGCTAGAACCGCCACTGTATATGTTTTGATACCTGTCAACAGCAGAGTTGGCGTGGGTCAATGAAAACTTGACCCACGACCCACTGACCCACCACCCACCGTGACGCACGATCCACTGACCCACCACCCACCGTGACGCACGACCCACTGACCCACCACTCACCGTGACCCACTCTGACCCACGACCCACCATGACCCACCACCCACCATGACCCACCGTGACCCACCATCCACCATGAACCACTCTCACCCACTGTGACCTATTCTGACTAACCAAAATCCATCGTCATCAACTCTGAACATGATCCACGGCCTCTTCTGTACTGACTAAAGAGTTTACACTTGAAATAAAACAAGACTAGGAAATTTTCACTAATCGGAGTTTGAATTTCTAGTCAATCGCTCAAGCACCACTCTGTTAGAATAACGGTGGATCTGACCTTTATGATATAAAATGGTAAAGTGTTTGTCAGTGAGGAAATTGAAACAGTTCAAGGTGGGGGGAAATTAGTGTGTGCCTAATATATACTTGTACTAAGAGAGTATTCTTGCAAGTGTTAATTTCTGAACGCATTCCAAAAGAAACTTCTATTCGCAGGAAAATACCCCTGTACAATATGGAAAAGGTTATAGTTTCTCAGTTCACAGTATTTTTCTCACAAAAGACTTGAAAAATCAGTTGTTCATAGGGTATAAAGGTGCTCGGGTACCCTAAAGTATGCTCATAATTGTAATTTGTGTAATCACTAAAACACCACGTTAAATTTAAGTTACAAATATGCATAATTGTAATTATTATGAATATTTATTCAAAGTAGTTGACCTAAAGCAAACAAGAGACTTACTAAAAAATAGGTACAAAGTTGAATATCACAAATAAGCCATTACTAATACAAGCATACAGTTTCTATAACTCGTGATTTTCCACCTTAAAACAAATCTGAAATAGGGTTTATTTCCCGTTGGTAACTTTTTCGTGGTAAATCATCCGCAGCGGAATGATGTCCATCCTTCAGCCAAGAAATAACTAGCGTGTACTTTGAGCTTGTCTAGCGGTAGGCTATTAACATTGATGAACAACAAGTTAGACAATGTTTGAGCACTTAGTCTATTTCTAATATCAGTCATCTGTAAATTCATAAGGGGAAATCCCGTTCGCACTCTGTCGTGGAAATTGATAATACTTCTACCCGATTTCTGCAACTCCTCATCGACAATCTGCTTGTTAGACTTAAGTCAGATAACGATTTTTCTTAGTCAGTTTTGAAATACTCAGCAAGAAGTATAATCTCTCTATCACCATACAACATCTTTTCCATATCGACCATGTCAGTTGGCAATGTCGACTCATGGAGAACAGAAACTTCATCTATGTTTCTACCACGCCTTCGATAGGGAATCTTGTGAATAAATTATCAATTAAAGCCTGATAAACTGATGATTTCTTATTTGTTTATAAATTTAATTTTTGTAATTACACATGAAGGTTTGATGCCATTACCAAGTTCCCTCCCCCGTCTAGATAGCGAAAGGGAACGAGGTTCCTGGAGTGTTCAGAGGTGAATGGGAATTTCCCTCCTTCTTCCCCTTCAATTACCACACTGCTGTTTGCCATGTGCCAAATTACGATGAATTTAAATTAAATTATCATAGTATAATTATTTCCTTGTTGAATTATCAATACTTTTCAATGAAAAAAAAAAGATGAAATTTGAAAGTTCCAAATCAAGGTAAGTAGACCAACGTAAAGGGGAAAAAACTGTAAAATTTTCCATATAATTATGCGTACAATCCAAACTTAAAATTTCCGTGTAATTAAGCTTACACTACAAATTTTATACCTATTTTAGTCACAAGTTTTTGGGTTGTTTGCCCAGTCCTGTAAGCGCTCCATATAATAAATATAAGTTTCAGCAATTATTATAGTAGAAAGCAATGGATATATGAAGCCAAGCACTGTATTTTTTGTTTCTGATTTTTTTTTCTTAAATAACATCGATCGTTTTCGATTATTTTTACAAACCAACTCACTACCAATTTTCCATATATAGAAAGTGCCCCCTCCCCACACACACATAAAGGAGAATTTTTAAAAAATGCTACTACATATTTTGTTTATTTTCAATAAAGAGTTAATACACTGAATTTCAGCTCCGTAAGTTTAACGGTTTGCAAGATACTGAATTTTTTCTCAAAAATTCGGATCCTCTCTATCTCCTGAGGATATTATGCATTATAATAAAAGCAATATAACATCCCAGTTTGGATTAAGGCTTAACTATATACCAAAAGTAATTTCATTTGACTTTGCAATTTGACCGTGATGATCAGGCACACATAGTTACATTCAATTTTTTATATAATAATTTATATGTTACAGTGATTCAAAAATGTATTTTTTCCAGTAGTTAGCTCTAAAAACTCACAGATCTTGAAAGCTAAGTAGTAGTAGAAGTTCTATTGCTATTATTACAATTAAAAATATCAATATCCAAAAGTGCCTGAAGTTCTTTTTTCACTTGGTTAGATATACTCACCTCAGGTAAGTAGACAGAAACAAGTGGAAAAGAAAGGGAAATGAAGGTCTTGAAAGTAAAACGAAGACAAATTTACCAGTCTTCAGAAGATACTGTCTACAATGCAGTGAGCAGAGAGGGTCGGTAGATCATACTGAGTCGGTGGGTCGCAGTGGGTCATGGTTTGTGGTGGGTCGCAGTGGGTCACGGTGGGTGGTGGGTCGCAGTGGGTCACGGTGGGTGGTGGGTCACAGTGGGTCATGGTGGGTGGTGGGTCGCAGTGGGTCACGGTGGGTCATGGGTCACAGTGGGTCAAATGCTGTTGACCCACGACCCACTGACCCACTCAGAAAACTTGACCCACTTGACCCACTGACCCACTCCATCTCTGGTCAACAGATAGATGGACAAAGCCATTCTATATGACTACAGTGACATACTTACCGACACAAGAACAAATTTAACACCAGGAAACATTGAAAAATAAAATGAAATCTTTGAGTTTTACGTTCCACGTTTATGTCGGTTAGGCTAAAGGAGACGGTGATTATGAGAAATGAATGAAATGGTGGAATGAAGAAAGTGGGAGGAAACGGGAAAACGCCGAGAAAGCCCACGAACACGGTGTTTGTCCACCACAAAATCCACACGGCGCGAGCTGGGATCGAACCAGGGACCCCAAGCACCGGAGATGAACGCTCTACCACTGAGCCATAAGTAAAGAGCACAAGTAAACTGTTAACACTAGTTATTTTTTTTAATGTTCTCTGTGTGTTTTTTTCCTTCTTTAAATGACTTTTATTCAATGAGGATGCTTAATGTTTTTTTAAACTCAAATATAATCATGCATGAGCACATGTCTTGATGATTAATGAGTGGAAATTAAGGTAAAATATAAGGTAACTATTTGTAATTGCCAAGGAAAAAATGTGTTCTTACACTGAATTTTTATTCACCGATTTTATCCCGCTTTACGTATATTTTTATAACGAAATTTACGAATTCTTATTCACCACAAAATCATGTCTCTATGTATATGTTATGCTTACCCGAGGAGTGTCAAATACGTATTTGGAAATTAATTGTGGGTGGTGAACGACGTGCTGCTCTTCTTGGAATGATCAGATATCATTGGTTTAGAAGAATATACCAAGAAGCGATGTGGTCGAGTATCTTTCTGAAATTATTTACGACTGCATATGCCATTATTACGTTATACAAAAGTCAATAACTAGTATTTCTCAGTAGATCTTTGAATTTATTGAAAAATAATTCCAGTCATTGTGTAGAGTTTCTTACGCTTTAAGAATCACTGAGAATGTCCAGGGAGAAAAATCGAACTTTGAACTTCCTTTTATACAAAAAAGACATTTTACTGACTACATTATTACATTTTTCTGAAATAATGTTGCGTGAACATTAGATAAAAATGTGTTCGGAAAAAAAAGGAAGTTCCATTAATGCATAACTCAATCATGTTCAGCGGTGCGGCAGAACGCTTCCAAGGAGTGCACACTGCATGTTATAGAAATCAATAAACTACACTCGTTGGCGATCTGACCTTCGAGCTGTTGTAAAAACCTGTTATATATATATATTTTTTCTCTCGTGTGGTATGTTTTGTGATTGGTGAGGGTTCCTGCGAGAGAGAGAGAGAGTTTTCGCTTGCAAAACTTGATCATATGGCTGGAACGAGCAACTTTAATCGGCGCCAGTTGCAAGCGTCATATTTTCATCATATTTTTAATTGCGCCACCTAGTCGCTGACGGTGCACAAAATTATAACGAAAAAAAAAAAGAAATAACCTGTTTTTCTGTCTAACGAATATATAATAACTTCGCCCTGCTGTGTCGTATTTAAGCGTTATTATTATAAAGCCGGTTTCTATCTGAAACATGAAGGTCTATTTTGCTGATTATTCTATGTATATTTAGGGGTAGTGATGATTGGCATTAGTACTTGGCAATATTGTTGAGGGATAATCTTTTTTCTAAAGCCACATTTTTTTTTGGGGGGGAGAAGAGGGCAAAAGATCGCGGCTGCATAAATGATGTGCCTCTGATAATAAGAGCATTTTGGTGTAGTTTTTGTGATGTTTTTACTATACACATGATTAGTTCTCCACTAGGAAGATTTATATTAGTATTACGAAAAGACGATTGTACATTTCTACGTTCATTTGTTGTATGAAATGTCACTACATTTTACTTTGGATACGCGGTAACTCTACTCACCAGAGTAAATAGAAATTGTGCGTGTAATAAAGAATACTGAAATAGGCGATTAACTAACAAAGGAGCCTCAGTCTGTAAAAGCTTTCGTAACAAAACACAAATTGTGAAACAAGTATTTATAACAGTTATGCCAACTATCGCATAATACTGTAAAACAAAATTTGCGTTGCGTTGACGCAAACCGCTACGGAACGAGGTTCAAGATGTCCGAGACAATTCCCAGCAACCCCCAAAGTGCGTTGTCATTACTCGTATAACTTCCTTTTATCCTTCGCGCACCCACAAGAAACCGATTACTCTGTAGGTAACTGGTGCTACCTGGCCTCTCGCTGTGGTTGGAGGTGCAGTAAAGGAGAATCCGCTCATAACTACACAACTGTTCCTGCAGTAACTATAAAGTGGTTCTGCTACGTTCTCAAATCGAAGATCACTTAAGGAAGCTAGATATACTCCGTGCAAAGAGGTTAGTGGATGTTCCTAAATACATACAGACAGGCACATAGCCAAGGGGTAGGCCCAGGGGGTCCGGAACTTCCCCTTTGGATGCAGAAATGAAAAAATATAAGGAAGGATGAAACAAAAAGAAACGAGAAAAAGACGAATCAGCGTCAAAACTATAAAGCTACAGCAAGCGTTTCGTTACTCTTTCTTATGAGGGGTTTTGTGTGGAGGAAACGGGGGGGGGGGGGTTAAGTTGAAAATGGATATTATTGTAACGAAGCATTCCGAATTCAATCTATCTCCATGCTAATCCTATGGACTACAAATGACGATAGGTCTATATAAACCGGTTCGATAAGATAGAGTCTCAGGTAGAACTTAAGAAATGCCCAGAATCACCAATAATTTGAGACATTTTGAATTTTGGGGTAACAGTAATCCAGTTTATAGAATGTCTTTACTGTCGAAAGAGATCTCGTTGCTATACTTAATAACATATCCTCATTTTATTGTCCTCACAAACCAATATGGGTATGTTGCCAGTAAAATAGTATAGATTGATCGATCCCCTGGTGGGTAACCACAGTATTTCATGTCACTCTCCCCCGCCCAATTCCGAAATCCTAGCTAAACGAACGAATATGTGTTGCCAGTAAAATAGTTTAGAATGATGAGGCCTGGTGTGATACCTACAGTATTTCGTCACGGACCCCCACCCCCCTATTGCGAAATCCTGGCTACGTGCCTGATACAGATCTCAGAAACTTGTATCATTGAAAGAAGATACTAAAGTATAAAATTATCAATATAACTTAGTTTTATTGTAATAACTTTATTTTGTAATATTCTAGGGCTACTGCCGGTAGGCCCGGTAGCCCACAAAATACGCCGTTGATTCGACAGCAAGGTATTGCACACGTTTATTGCTCTGTCCGTCTCACATGCGTTATTACTGATGTAGAGCCCGATATTTGTAAGTTCGATATTTGTGATACTGTAGCGTACTTGTAGTTCAGTACCCTGTTCACTCAAAGTTCGTTATGCATTTTACTCAAACTTTACTATCTTCTTTACTGAAAGTTTACCACGTTCTTTACTCAATGTTTTACGCTCTTTATTTAAACTTGAATATACTATTTACCTACTCAAATATCACTACACTCTTTACTTATAGTTTACTATGCTCTTTACTCAACGTTCATTACGCTCTTTACTCAAAAAGCTTTGTGCTCTTCTCGAAACTCCATACGCTTTTTACTCGAAGTTCACTACGCTTTCTATTCAAAGTTCGCCGCAGGTCTTACTCAAAACTATCACTTCTCTTTATTCTACTATCAAGAAACTATCAAGTTCAATATTCCTTTCACTCAAAGTTATACAACTTGTTTTTCGGCATCAAAACTAACAAGATACGAAGCACGTACAAGAACTTCATAGTTGATAATTCCATTCAAAATGACGGAAAAATCGATACAAGGAAATGATTGAAGAACAAATAAAAAGTATGACACAAAGAATAGGAATGCTGGAATAGAAGGCTCATAAATTGTAAAGAATAGCCTAAAAGATAGAACCGAAATATAGGAACATCTTAACATTGAAGTTTCTTGAACTTAAATTTCAATGTATTATTTAGTAATATCTAAAGTATTGTTGCCAAAATCGGATAGCGGTGAAAATTAATGCTGAATAATACAGATAGAAGTAGAGAAGTGAATTAGAAATGCCCGAAGCGTCCTTGTGGCTTACTTCTGTCTAAGGGCGTTTCTAAATTTATTTTCGCTGATACCAAATTCAACAGCGATTTGTATGTCTGATAGGTTGTCGGAAATAACGGTGCAAGATATATAGATGCTCTCTGTACTTATCAAACTCTGCTGTTAGTGCCTTTTATTTTGCTTTTTCATTTCTTTTGTATTCATATTTCTGTTTTTAACATTGTTTGCTTGGAATCTTGACGGAATTACTGGTTTTGGTGTCATTGCACCGTTCTCATGGAAAGCAAATTTACACAACTTTGAGGAGACAAAAGTAGGTAAGATGGATAATGCGTATCTTGTTTGAATAATTCTTTTTGGTTCTGGCCGTTTTGTTCCTGTAGTTTGAACATTCCTTTGTAGCACCGGAGATAATGACACAGTATAACTTGAAACCTATATTACATGCTCTGTGGAAAATCTAATCTAATCTGGAACTTAAGTATATAATGGTTTGCGAAAAAACTGCAGTCTTTGCGCAATGCAAAATATGTGGGAAGAAATTTATGTATTATGCAATTATCGCAAATTAAATCGGGAGGCTATCTTGCGACTTTATGGTCATTGATTCGGGACAATCTGACACGCATATACATCTAAACGTTGATTGACGGATATTGTATGAACTTAAAAGAAAAATGCGCTATAACATTCGTTGGCGTGTACCGGTATCACACCAAGAAACCGTGCCTCTGCATGGGTCCTGCGGGTGTTATGGTGTGGGATGCCATGGGATTGAGTTCGCGCTTCTACTAATATGTATTACGAGATGTCCAATATAACACCGTTGAAGTGTAGGAGACTGTTGAGATTACCCTTCATTAGTTCTGGTGATTTTTCAACAGGACAGTACGCGTCCGCATGCGGCACGCGATGCCCGACAATTCTTGCATTATCACCGCGTTCTACTGCTTCCTTCCCTGCGTATTTACATGTTCTAATCTGTTGAACATGTCTGGGCAGTGATCACACGAACGTCATCTCCTGTCTACCACGCTGTGTTACAACATTCATTGATGTTCCTGATGGTCTCCCATACAACATTGATCGCTGTTCTGCTACACTTTCGAGGCGCTGTCGCATGTGACAATAGAGCAATGCAAAACTAAGTGTAATCACTTCACCCTTGTACTGTAAGGTATTTGTGTTCCCAACTTGACATTACTAATTCTTCTCGTTCCTAGTGTTACAATTTTAATGTCCGTAAGTGTAGCAAGAGTTTATTTATATTTATGTAATTTCGTGTTCAATGTTATCAAGATATAGTAAACTAATGATTGATTTTTATTTCTTTATTTCCAGCTTTTGATTGGGTGGAAGAATCTCCGAATCACTTAGTAGGTAAGGACACGTTCTATTTTGCTAGTCTTATTCAAACAAAATATAGATTAAATTAGTGTAAACTTGAAGAATTTAGAACCAAAATCGACAATCAACATTTAATTGCACCTTCTTCAAAATTTTGTTATCTCCAATACAATCTTATTACCTGCACATCCCACACCACAAAACAGTCATGTGAACTATACTTTTAAACTTCACGTTATCTTACATATTTATGCAGTAATTTAATATTTAATAAACCAATATAGAAGTTACCAACACAAAAGTTACTACAATCTTCAGTTTAACCCTTTTAAATTTTATAGGAACTATAGTTCCCATGGAGCAGTGTCTTCTTTTTAGGCTCAAAAATGAACCAATAAAGCGTTTTTTTGTGTGTGTATTTTCTCAAGCATAGAAACATTGTAGAACATGTTTCGTGGGGGTTTTTGCATCTTGGGGTCATGACGTCATAAGGGGAAAAATATATTTTCATTGTTACACCTAAGTTCATTATTTTTTGGCGGGGTTACTTTTGCAGCTAGAAGATTGAAATTTTGTACAAACATTCAGTGTATACCCCAGTATTTACCATATTTTTCAGCTCTGTACCTTAACATGGGCGGAGTCCAGAGGGGCGACAAGGGGGGAAATGCGATTTTTTCAGGGAAATTTCACTTTTCCCTCCAATTTCCCGCCTCTGGTACATGATGGGGAAATTTTATAAAAATACGATGTGAAAGATTGTTCCATTCTGAAGAGAATGAGCTATGAACCATGGTCGTAGTTTAATTAGGAACGTCTCAGAAAGTTTTTATTTGAGACTCTGTATAAGCAGACATGTGGAATATACTGGGAATATGCGTAGGACATCGGTAAATATTTTTTCCAGCGCTTATTTCTCAAGATAGGAGCCTGGAAGTTTATACACACAGTCAGCATACCAGTTACTATTTCCTGAATTTTTTCTGCTGTCTGCGTTAACACAGGGGCGGCTCCAGATGGAGAAAACGGGGGAAGGGATTTTTCTTCTAAAAATTCCCTTTCTTCCCGATTTACTCGCTTTATATACACAGTAGAGAGATGCAAGTAGTGCCGTCTGAAAGGTTGTTCAATTTTGAAAAGAACGAGCTATGAATCAAGGTCCTAGGTTAAGTAGGGACGTGTCAGGAAATTTTTATCTGAGACCCTGTAAAAACAGGCATCAGGGTCATTTAAAGTAAAATGGTCCATTGTGGAGAAATTAAAAAAAAAATCCCTCCCTTACTTTTCAAGATAGGAGCCTGGAATTTTCTACACGTAGTGAGCATACCCGTTGCTATTTCCTGAATTTTTTCTGATGTGTACGTTAACACAGGGGCAGTTCCAGAGGGCCGCAAAATTTAAAAAGAGGGATTCGTTATAGAAAAATTGAAGGATTTCTGCCATTTTTCCTCTCGGGTGCATCATAGGGACATTTGAATAGTACTTTTGTAAAGGCAGGTCTATTCTGAAGAGAACGAGCTATGAGCCATGGTCCTAGGTTAATTAGGGACGTCACAAGAAATTTTTATATTTAATCCGGGCCATTTAAGGTGAAATGGGGCATTATGGGGATTTTTAAAAAAATATTCCTTCCTTTTTCAATGAACTCAGCATACCAGTTGCTATTTCCTGAATTTTTTCTGCTGTCTGCGTTAACACAGGGGAGGCTCCAGAGGGAGAAAACGGGGCAAGGGATTTTTCTTCTAAAAATTCCCTTTCTTTCCGATTTACTCGCTTTTATATACGATGGAGAGAGGCGAGTAGTGCCGTCTGAAAGGTTGTTCTATTCTGAAAAGAACGAGCTATGAACCATGATCCTAGGTTAATTAGGGACGTCTCAGAAAATTTGTATATTTCATCCGGGTCATTTAAGGTAAAATGGTCCATTGTGGGGAAATTTTTAAATTTTGTTTTTTACCTTACTTTTCAAGATAGGAGTCTGGAATTTTGGAATTTTGCTACTTCCTGAATTTTTTCTGATGTCTACGTTAACACGGGGGCGGCTCCAGAGCGCCCCAAAATTAAAAAAAGGATTTCTTAAAGAAAAACTTAGGGATTTCTGCAATTTTTCCCTCAGATGCACCATAGGGACATTTGAATAGTACTTTTGGAAAGGCAGTATTCTGAAGAGAACGAGGTATGAGCCATGGTCCTAGGTTAATTAGGGACGTCTCAGGAAATTTTTATAATTAATCCGGGTCATTTAAGGCGAAATGGTCCATTGTGGGGATTTTTTTTTTAAAAAACCCTCCATTACTTTTCAAGATAGGAGCCTGGAATTTTTTACATGGACTCAGTATACCAGTTGCTATTTCCTGACTTTTTCCTGATGTCTGCGTTAACATAGGGGCTGCTCCAGAGGACTTCAAAATTTAAAAAGAGGGATTTCTGCAATTTTTTCCCCTCAGGTGCATCATTGGGACATTTGAATAGTACTTTTGAAAAGGCAGCTCTATTCTGAAGAGAACGAGCTATAAACCATAATCCTACGGTAAATAGGGGCGTGTCAAGAAATTTTAAAGTTACATTTTAAACGGAAAGACTAAGGACGTGCATCGAACGTTACAAACTCAGTCCATGTTCAGTAAATGCAACTGGGATACCCAGACGGTCGGAAAATCGTATGAAACTGCTTCATGGAAAACACACAATTGCAAATGGTTTTTCTTTATAAATTTGACCTGCAATATTCTGTAGAACAAGCCGAAAAAATATCAATGGATCTGGAATAGGAATGGTGAATGAATTAGCAATGGATTTGGGACAGGAATGGTGAATGAACGCACTATTCGCCGTTAGTTTTTACATTTCGTTCCGGTAACACAACATTGTCAGATGAGCTCCGTGGTCACAGATCATCATCATCTTCGAATGAGTTCTTGAGGAACATGGTGGAAGCAGACCCTCGGAAAATTATTCGTGCCGTTGAAGACGAGCTAGGGCTACATCATACGACTCTTTTCCTACGGCTCCATGGAACCGGTAACGTGAAAAATGCATCTGCTGTGACAATCGTAAACTATCAAGACAATGGTTGAATCGTAATCAACGTCCAGCACGATTTTCAAATCCTGCAGAAGGCATTGGTGCTGGTATAGTGATCTATGATGGAAGTAATGCATTATGTCTTTCTCAAGAGATGTGAAACCACCAACGCAGATGGTTATAATACTGAACTCTGTGAAATATACAGCAAACTTGTTTGTAAGCATCCAGGAATGGTCAACAGACATGGTGTCTTCATGTTGCATTATAATGTGCGCCCACATATTGCGCACAGGATGGTGTAGGCTCTGCACAAGTTGCAGTGTTATTAAACTTTCTTCATCTAGCGCATTCCCCTGATATCTCTCTCACTGACTACCACCTCTTCGAGCATTCCGATCATTTCTTGAGAGGGAAGGAAGACATTCCCTGGTGTTGCATGGTACAACACCTTCTCATCGAAGGATCTAGACTTACTTCGCCATGGAAACCAATAATTGGTTGAACAATGGCAATGACGATGGTTGCAGACATTCATTAACCAGCAGTTGTATTATTTATTTATTTATTTTTGTTTTTGGAAATGACGCACCTCGGGTGGATACCATTCTAGTAACCTTATATACTCGTATGACAGGTTTGTCCACAATGAGGCTACCAGGACGCAAAGTGTGTCAGGTAATTTTAGAGGATTGAGTGAAAATAATTGAAACACTTGAAGCAGTTAGCAAGTTAAACTTTGTATATAAGTATTTATAATACAAGGATCAGTCATATGTCTGGCAGTATTCTTGGACACAATATACCTGTATCTATTATAGTATAATAAAACCAAGTTAACATTTAAAGTGTTATCCCCTTGTTTTGGACTGTCTGCAGCCACTTTCCTGCCAATTCCTCGATTCCACGTCGATATCATGTCTTATCCTTAAAGGTAAAGAAGTCAGTCATTGTTGTTTCTTCCTCCTCGTTGGTGAAGCATCGTGATTTCAGAAGGTCTCCCATGAACCGAAACTGTTAGTAATCTGAAGGGGAAAAAGATCAGGACTGTGCCAGATGTGGCATCAGTTCGATACCATCATATTCCTGAGTTTTTTGGTGCGTTTTTCGAGCCAAGTTTGGTTTCGCGTCGTCCTGTTGCAGCAGGGCACGATTTCGATTCAGCAGTGCAAGATATTGTTGATATAGTACAGCATACATCAATCCAACTGTTTGAAATAAAGGCCAGCGTTGATGCTTCGTCCATTATGAACGTCTCGAAGTGAATTATCCCCGCGTAGTTGCACCAACCACAGAGCATAACTTTATCGATCCAGATTCTCTTTAACGACCGGCTCTGGAAATCCTTGCTCAATCATTTTTTTCTACATTTAGGTTTCGGAAAATCCCCTAGTTCTCGTCATATGTGACAGTTCGTATCAGAAAACGCACATTACGCGGATTTTGCAGCAACTATCGGACACACCCATTCTTCCTTGGGATTCAGCATAGGTCAACTCATGTGGTACAATGCAGCAGTTCCTGATGGTTTTGTCGAGTTCGTAAGTTTGACGCACTACAGAGGATTGGAACATGGCAAATCGGTTTGACAATCGTTGTTTGCTGGTGGATTAATGTTCATCAATGGCTTGTCATATGACCTTAGAATCCGTTAACCTGAGGCAGCCAGACCGTGCGTTATCTCCGACATTTTTACAACCTGCACGAAATTTCTGGAACCAACGAGTTGTGTGCTGTTCTCTGCACCTTCTCATTTTGTATGACAAATGTTTTGGGTCGCTGCCACAATGTTATTTTTGAATTCGAACTCATAGAATAACAGTTTATGTATTAGACGTTGTTGAGCACTCATTGTCACAGCCATTAAAAACTGGCAAAAGATACTTCCTCCGTGTCAAATAGTCTGCTTGCCACACTACCTCTTGGGCCAGTTTGACCTTATTGGGCGCGAGTCAATCACGGCGTGTACGCGCACCTGCTGTTTGGGTTGTGGAAATATTGTAAAACTTATGAATTATTCTTATAATATAATATTAAAATCTAGTGTCTCAAGTATCTGTTCTAATTTTAGTGTAGGTTTACTTCAGACCTGCCAAATCTTAATAATTTTAAGGTTCGGATTTATTATAAATGAAGAGGAATGCATAAGAAACAAATAACGACTTTTGATTTTTCAATACCTGTATTGTTAAAGATTAATTCATGCATTAACAATAGCAGTAACTATAAATAACTTATTTCTTAATAAACGTAGTTAAGAACACTACTCAAATTCAACACTTTAACCCTTTGACTACCATTTTATTAAATGTGAACATTCTTTTATATGTACTACTCCTTTACTGTGGGATATTCCTGACATGTGTACACAGTTTTGGAAACTAAACACAATCTCCTGGTCACATCTAACAAGATGGGAGAACAACATGCATTTTTTGAGAATTTTCTAAAAACAAATTTCCAACGATGTTTGAATTATTCGCATGGGACACATGTGTCCCGTTGGTAGTCAAAGGGTTAAGTAATTAACAATATATTCTTAAGTTGTACGCGTGTATGATCAAACTGGCCGTAAATATATTGTATTAATTGAAAGAAAGCATAACGTTAGGCTAACATAAGTTTATCAGAAAGATGATGAGCAAGCCTAAGGTAGCCTAACCTAAGTGAAGCTAACCTAAGTTAGGTTAAGCTAACCGAAGCTAAGTTCTGCTAAGCTAAACTTAACTAACCAAAAATAACCTAACATAACCAAGTTAAACTTAAATACCTAAATGAAACTAAGCTAACCGAAAGCAATCCAGATTCACCTAAACCTAGTCTAGTGTAGCATTCTGCACTTACTACGAGGCTAAGGTTATTTAAACTGAACTTACCTAACTTAAACCGATGCTAACCCTAAGACTTATTTCCAAATATAAGGTAACAAACTGAACTTAACTAACTAATCAAAGTTAACATCACTTGCGAAGTTAATGTTAACCTAAGCCAAAGAGTAGATTTATTCCAAGAAAATCCAGGCTTATAGTCACTTATTTCATGCACTTTAAAGTAAATCTGTGTTGAGTAATGTAAAATTGCTGATTAAATACGACTTACGAAGACATGAGGAGTATATATGTTTTATGGAACACCCCATGAATTGAGATTTTGTTTTGCTGCATGCCTTATTACTCCTGAAAGTTAATTGCTTTTGACATACAGTAATATAATGAACTTGTTTTGTTGTTTTACTGTAGGGAACAAAAGCCAAGTTCGTTTATCGGGCGAGGATATAGCTCAAGTACGAAAACCAGAGGAAACAGTTGTGCTACCTGGTGGATGCTTGTTAACGCCAAAACAATATGAAGATTTGGAAGGATTCAGAGAGAACCGACATGTTAAGAAATGGTATGATTTTTCCGATTTTCGTTAATTTCGTAGAGTAAGAATTTAAAAAAAAAAAGATTTGTATATGTAAATTACATCTATTCACAGCCAACAATATACGTGAGATAATATTCCTCGACTGATAAACATATAGGCCCTATACTTAATGATGGTAATTCTAGAACATTTGATCTGTACCGTTTCTATATACAGGATGTTTCAGAACAACACCGACAGCGTTCGGGAGGTGATTTCTGACACCAAGGTAAGACAAAAATTATAGACCAATCTGACAATGAGTACACAAATGCTTCCTTTCGAAGTTAAAGACTACCGAAAACATGAAAAATGAACTTTACAGATCCATAGCTCCAAAGCTATGGGACCTACTCTAGTCGAGCCAAGAACCATTTTTCAGAATCCGAAGGTACTCGTGCAACAATTTTTATAGAGGGAGTTTGGCTACAGGCATATAATCTGAAGTACCGTACTCAACAACTACCTCTATAAAAATTGTTGCAATACTACCGCAGGATTCTGAAACTTGGATAGGGCATATACTAGTTCGTAAGTAAAGTTTTGACCCGACTACGGTAGGTCCCATAGAATTGAAGCTATAAACCTTTAAAGTTCATTTTTTTTCATGTTTTCGGCAGACTATAACTCTGAAAGGAAGTATTTGTGTACCCAGGTTGGTCTATAATTTTTTTCTTACCTTGGTGTCAGGAATCACCTTCCAAACGTTGTCGGTGTTGTTTTGAAATAACCTATATATAGCGTATATTATCTCATAATGCTCGTTTTTATGCTAATTATGCTCGTTTTTCGTAAATATAAGGATAGTATACGCTAGACCAGGGATGCAAATAACCACTCGCCCGCTCGCCCAGGGCGAGTGGTTCATCAGTGCGGGTGAGTATTTAATATCATACCGAACATAAGTAAATGATTTCTATTGTGGAATGTGGGCTAATAGCATTTTTCTTGGGCTAGTAAAATTTAGTTGCTTATTTGCATCCCTACGCTAGACTAAAGAAATATTAGGTGAGTATATGTCGTCTACTTGCGTATATGCCTCAATACATTCCTGCCTGTAATTGTACTGTATATTGCAATGCTGTCCAACGTTCTTCCATAATTGAATTTATCGAAAAATGTATACGGACATATATACAGTCCGGCTCAAACCTATTGATGTTTAAGGTTTGTCCTCCTTTTCACAATATCCAATGCAAGTTAGATGACGTTGTCTAATAGCTTTGTTCTTGGATTAGGAGAAAGCAATTTCAAACTATGTCCTTATGATATATGTCACTATAGCGTTAATAAACTTCTAAGAACGAAATTTTATTTTTTTCTTTATTTTAATTTCTCGCGTTAATGTTTCATGTTATGCCTGTACACTAAAGGAAGCGAAATCCGACAACGTCGCACCTGCACACCATTGGCTTTCGACAGACGTCAAGAGGTTTTTGCCAGACTTTAGGCTATCTTTTAAACGTGGGAGATAATTTGTATTTGAATCAAATGCACAGAAATCAGTATTTGATTTAGAAAGAATTTACATTTCAAGACGATGTTTGTTTTACTACACAGAAGCATTGTTGTGTAACAAGATTTGAAGAGGTAGACTATAAAAATACCAGTAACAGAACAGAGCTAATGAACGATTGGGAAAACATGTAACGTAGATATTCGGAAATATTTTGTCTTGAAATATGAATGATATCAACAATAACGTCAAATCTGATTTAGGATGCCGTATTGACAGGTTGATAGTTTGTATCTAATATATGATTGAAAAATGTATTTACTTTATGAATTATTTGACATTTGTGGGGACTATTTTCTCTCTTACATACAATATAGACATGAATCTTACTATCCTATATATTGTTGAACTCAGTAAAATAAAGTAGGTCGTTTTAATGAAAGTGACGCCACCTATGTATGAATTCATTTTTTAATTTTATTAACCATCTTCTTAACCTATATTGAAAAGCATCCTTTCAGACCGCCACTTCTTGGTCTTCATCTGTGTACCAAATTTCAGCTCCATGGCTGAGTACTTTTTTACAGCAGTGAGGCTACATTCGTCATTCCCTGGGAAGAGTCTCACTGCAATCAAATTGCCTCAAAAATTGCCTCAAAAAAACTCACCCTAAAAGTAAACTATTTACCCGTTGTGGATTTTTCAGAAGAAATTACTTATATTAATGAAAACGTTTATTTATGAAATATGAGCAAAATCGTGTGTCATTTTTTGAAAAAATCGTCCGAAAATACTCACCCCAAGAATAAACTAACCCCTGCATATTTTTAAGATAACAAGTTAATGTCATATTACCAGGTTATTAATAAAATGTTTATTTATGAAATATGAACAAAATCGTATGTCATTTTTTGAAAAAATCGTCCGAAAATACTCACCCCAAGAATAAACTAACCCCTGCATATTTTTAGGATAACAAGTTAATGTCATATTACCAGGTTATTAATAAAATGTTTATTTATGGAATATGAACAAAATCGTGTGTCATTTTTTGAAAAAAATCGTCCGAAAATACTCACCCCAAGAATAAACTAACCCCTGCATATTTTTAGGATAACAAGTTAATGTCATATTACCAGATTATTAATAAATGTTTATTTATGAAATATGAACAAAATCGTGTGTCATTTTTTGAATAAATCGTCCGAAAATACTCACCCCAAGAATAAACTAACCTCTGCATATTTTTAGGATAACAAGTTAATGTCATATTACCAGGTTATTAATAAAATGTTTATTTATGAAATATGAACAAAATCGGATAAGTCGTTTTTGAGAAAATCCTCCGCAAAGAACTCACTCCCAATAAACTACATATTTTCTTCAGAACATAGGTTAATTTAGGCGTGAACCATACTGACCTATATATCATTTAAAAATGGAACATTTTGGTGCCTATGCATAATTTATAGTTTTGCTGTTTTATTGACCATTTAACTTATATTCAGCAGCGTCCTTTCAGACGTGGCACTTCTAAGTCACCTTCTCTATACTAAAATTCCAGCACCATTGCCTGAGTACCTTTTGCTACAGGGAAGCACAATTGTTACAGTCGTTATTTCGTGGAAAGATTTTCCTTGCAATAGAATCAATAATCTGTTCATTTCGATGAAAGGTTACGCTCTTATATGTAATTTTCTTCCCTCTACTAATTTACTGTCCATTATATCACTTATCACATCTCTAATAAAGATGGTTCCTTTTCAGACAATGCCCTCGCCAGTTCTTTTCCTCTTTTTAACTATTTCCAGATAACGTTCTTCTGCATAAGGATGCGCACGAGACAAGATTTGTGGCTGTCTCGTCTCGAAAATGTGCTGTAAAAGTAATGTCTCGACTCGAATTTTGTCAGGAAAATCCTGTCTCGACTCGTCTCGTGCGCATAGGAACCGGTCAAAATCCCCACAGTCAAAACACCCACACTGGTAATCGGTCATAACCTCCAACGGTCATAACTCCCACACAAATGGACAAAACAGCCACACATAGCAACGGTCACAATCCCCACATAAATGGACAAAACCCCCACACAAATGGACAAAACTCCCACATGCAGAAATTGTCACAACTGCCACACAAATGGACAAAACCCCCACACAATCGGACAAATCTCCCACACTCTGAAATGATCCTGGTTGCATGTCTTGCCCTTGTACTTTTTAATAACATTTTTTTATTCCACTTAAACTGATGTTGCAACTATTCTTCTTGCACTGTTTTCTAATGACAGAAACACTAAAGTGGGCGTCATAAAGAGCCGCAACAAAGACGTGCAATCACGATCATTTCAGAGTGTGGGGGATTTGTCCGATTGTGTGGGGGTTTTGTCCATTTGTGTGGCAGTTGTGACAATTTCTGCATGTGGGAGTTTTGACCATTTGTGTGGGGGTTTTGTCCATTTATGTGGGGATTATGACCGTTGCTATGTGTGGCTGTTTTGTCCATTTGTGTGGGAGTTTTGACCGATTTTGTGGGCGTTTTGACATTTCTTGAGTGTGGGGGTTTTGGCTGTGGGGGTTTTGACCGTTCGTGCGTTTGAGAGATTTGTCCATTTGTGTGAAGTTATGACCGATCGTGTGGGCGTTTTGACATTTCTTGAGTGTGCGGTTTTGGCTGTGGGGGTTATGACCGTTCGTGTATTTGGAAGATTTGTCCATTTGTGTGGGGGTTATGACCGATCGTGTGGGCGTTTTGACCTTTCTTTAGTGTGGGGGTTTTGGCTGTGGGGTTTTGACCTAGACCCGTGCGCATCCCTACTTCTGCATCAATTTTAACAACCATTCCTTCGTTACTTGTTCGCTTACGTAGCTAGCTACTTTTCTTCATTTTTCACTGTGTTCACAATTCTTGACTCCTCTAGTTTCATTGCACTTTCGTTATGTTCTTATGGTTTCTTACCATACTTCAGTAATACTAATACCGGTTCTAGCGAGATATGTTAAAACTAGTGAGATTGAATCTTGCAAAAAAAAAAAAAAAAAAACTGTGTTCAACTAAGTCCAGGCTCAACCTATCTCTCAACATAGTTTTTTTCTTTAGTCCTGGAAGCACAGACAAATACAGACGAACTTCTTATATTGTACATTCAAATAAGAACTTTATTGTTGACACAAGTAACAGCCAATCAGATTCGGGAAATGTTAAGAAAGAATGGCGCTGTTGTCATTGTTTCTCTTGATGTCACAAACAGAGGATGGAGAATGTCGACTACTAACCAAACTTAGCAGCTTTAGAAATAGAAGCAATAGGAAATGGAAGAATGCATTAAGTACATTGTATTAAGTCAATAAACTGGTAATCTATATTGATAATGCATAATTAATACTGTTTCTCTAATACAGTTTTAAAAGATACTAAAGCGTTGAACACATCGATGGCGTGTGTTATCAGGCGAATGAAATGAAGCCTGTGAAGCAATGTTGGCCCGTGGTAAAGGGATGTGGCTAACTACCGGTAGACGCACTACAGCACGCACAGGCGATAAATCGTTCTCTGATTTAATAAGGAAGGCAAAGACATGACAACACCGCATCCTTCTCATTTGCCAACAAGGAGCTCGGAGCTCCGCCTTCAAAGGTAATAAATACCGTCCCTTAGCATAGAATATTTTTCTTTTATATCTCATACGTGACTCTGAAGTTTACCAGGGGCGGGTTTAGGATTTCAATTTTGGGTAGGCTTGCTCCCTCGCTCATGGACAAATATACACATTTGATTGATTAATGGCAGTAGGAAATTACTTTTACAGTAGTGGTTGAAGCTATTTGTTAAATAATTATCTACCATTAATATAAATAGTGGAAAATATATTTACTCTTTATCGTATCTTTTAGCGTTTGTATATTTTTCAAAATTTTTGGGTAGGCCCGTGTCTACCTGGCCTACCCGCTAAAGGCGCCACTGAAGTTTACGTGTTTTTAAAATTCTCGTATGAATGTCATCTAAGTACAACGTTTTTCTTTTTCTTTGCCTTCTTCTTCCTCTGTATCGAGACCCCTAACACTGGTTCCACCCCATGATTTCAAGTTTTCGTAAGAGTTTACTGTCTGTGTATGTAATCCTTGTTTTGTGCTTTGGAGTTCCAATAGCGGACTTCGATGAAAGCAAAATTGTTGTAGAAATGCACCTAAGTTTTACGGTAATTCACTAATTTAATCTTACATTAGCTGGCTTGAGGCAAAGCTTTTTCCTTTTTGTAATTACTGGCTTCAAATTTCTTTGGTACTGTTTAACCTTGTGGATATCATATAGATATTCATACGAGGGGGGACCCAAAAAAAAAGGAGAATTGTGCTGCAGTGGGGAGGGAGAGTGGGGGAACCCATTGTTGTACCAATTGTCCGTTACGATCACGTCACCTGCGTCAGTGTGCGAAGTTGTGTCGCTGTGAGTGCATCGGTTCGCTCTTGAGAGTTTGTTTAGTAAACCAACTTTTTCCAGTTCGGCGAAAACGTGATGGCAGATTATCGAGGCGGCTGTGAAATTTGGTTTCCTGTTGGGGAAATCGGCCGCGGAAACTACTGTAATGCTGAAGACTGCTTATGGGGATGCTGCCCTAAGTAAAACCAGAGTATACGAGTGGTTTGCACGTTTTAAAAATGGAGAACTGTCAATTGAAGACCAACCCCGTTCAGAACGCCCCTCAACGGCAAGAACTGACGAAAACGTCGAAAAAATCAATGCCCTCGTTCGTGAAGACCGTCGCCGAACCATTAATCAACTCTGTGAGATGTCTGAAATATCGTGGAGTTCAATTCAGAGGATTTTATCAGAAGATTTACACATGAAAAGGGTTGCAGCCAAATTTGTCCCTCGCCTTCTCACAGACGAGCAAAAGGAGCGTCGACTTGAGGCATGTGTTGAACTTCAAAATCAGCTCAAAGAGGACCCTGACTTTTTTGCCAAGGTGATTACTGATGATGAATTGTGGTGCTATGGCTATGACCCCGAATCAAAGCAGCAATCAAGCCAGTGGAGGAGGTTTTGCCACTGTGGAGGAGGTAAAACAAAAATCGCTGAAGGTCATAAGGAGATCCCGATAAGTGATTTTCAAAACTGTTTTGAACAATGGAAGGATCGTTTGCAGAAATGCGTTTCGGTCCATGGACAATACTTTGAAGGTGATGAAAATTTGGTGTAAAAATATTGAGAAATAAAGAAGTTACGACGAATTTCCCGTTTTTTTTTTTGGGTCCCCCCTCGTACGTGATGTATTTCTGCATTTAACATATGGTTATTTCTTTTTATGTTACAGCTTCTGTGAGAAGGGGAATGTGTTCTGTGAAGTGGTGCGTGAGAATGTAGAAGATCGCTGAGAATAACCCAGAAAGAAAGCCCAACTCCAAAATACGTAAAATGCCGTATTCACAAAAGGAAGAAAGATGTAGATGTGTTTATAAATGGCATTTGTGTCTTACGAGTATTTGTGTATGAGTGTGAGAGAAAAGATATATTTTGACTCGTGTACAGTGTTTATTTAATAAAATTTACCCAATTCCGAAAGTTTTAATTTTTTGTATTGTATGACATTAGAATTGGTGCTAGTTATTGTTTTTTTTTTTAAAAAAAAAAAAATCGTGCCGGAACCAAATATAAAATCCCTCATTTGTAGTTGATATTGTCATTTCCCCTCAATTTTTTAAAAGGAATTCCAGTTAAACTACAAACAGAAATTTGATCTCAAGAGGTGAATGAAGTAATAAAGACGATTTTATGTTACGATTCAATTGTATTGATTTTTTAAAATAATAGCGCAAATGTTTTACGTCAATCCTTGGTTCCTTTCCTTTCGCATCTTACTCCTGAAAAATGTAAATATATTTATAATTAATATTCCTAAACTGACACTAATATGTAAGGTACACATATTTAACAATAGTAAAATAAGTTTATAGTGTAACGCTTCGACTCTATCAGACACAAGAACAGTTGTATGCTACCTTGGAAGTGTTTCATGATGAGTTAAAATGGATATGTTGTGTATATACAGGGTGTTCTAAAGTAGGCACCACGGACCCTAGAAAACTATTTACAAGTCAAAGCAAAAATGCTGTGTAATGGTATACCATCACAGGCTTCATTCATATTCTATAGCCAAACAAAAATTTGTGGAAACACCGTATATACATTGATCTACAAATTCATCAGGTAGTTACATTAATTCTTCCCAGATGGCAGTTAAAGTGAATATACGTTATATATAGAAGTAAACATAGCTTGCTTGCAACAAAAACAGAGCGCGAGAGATAGCATGAGCTATGAGAAGCGGGAGGTAGGAAGAACGCTATTCGCTGCGAGGGTGACAGTGGAGAGAGGAGGAAGATTTTTTGGTAGTGTTTCTAACCCATGCTGATACTAACCTCCAACATAAGTGAAAACAACACAGAACTATACACAAAGAACCACACTTCACTGAACACAAGAACACTGTGTCCGGTTTGGCCTCTTCATGTATCTCTCAAGACGCCCCCATCTGTGTCATAAATAACTACCCCGGGAGCAGTAGCGTACGCAGGAATTTATTTCGGGAGGAGTCCAAACTCAATATGAGAGTATTTTATATTAAAATTCCTAAAATTGCCCCTAAAATTAGGCTAAATTTACACAAAAGCTGAAATTCCCTGGGGGTCCGAACCCCCAGGTCCCACCCCTGCGTACGTCCCTGCTCGGGAGGGAGGGTACTAATAGGACCACTTTGTGTTACCAGCGAAAATGACAAACTTTCTTGTATGAGGAGGGAAGGAGTTGACAGGTCTGTAGCCACGATTTCCCTAAAGCGAGGACATGAGTCGTGGTCGCCAGAATGAATGAATTGCAAATATAGGTTGTGTTATGTGATGTAAGTTTTACTTACTTTAGCTTACTCATTTAAAAAAAATAAATAATAAAAAAAGCAATGAACGAGTAAGGAAACCTTTATTGCATCGAATGCACTTTTACATCTTATTAAATAAATAGGCTAATTTATTGTTGAGATTTTTCTAAATGAAGGTGAGAAAAGGAAGGCTGCAGATTGATTCAAAGTGTCACTGTCATCCCTCCCCAGAAATGCTTCAAATCACCAAATTCTAGTTCACTGTTGTGGCAGTTAGCAACACTATTAGGATTGCCCGTTCCTTTCAAGTTTGTTGGTTGCGGGTGGGTTCAAGGTCATAGCTCATGCTATCCCTCGCGCCCTGTAATAGAGGGGCAAACAAGCACATATACACACATTGCTAAAGATGCTACTTGTACGAATATTAATAGATGGGATTAGTATCAATATTTATCAGCTTTAACTGCCATCTGGCGAAAATTGTTGTAATTGCCTTATGGGATTTCGCAAAACAGATGATAGTAAAAAGCTTACCTACGATGTTAGCATATAGTGAAATATTTGGTTGCCCTAGTACCTAAAGGAAGGTTTGGATGGATCATCATTACATGGTAAGTTTTATTTTGACTTGTAGAATAGCTTAGCACAGTATGCTTCACGGGAACCATTTTAAAAACATCCGATGTGAGCTATTATGTTCCATGTATTTTTTTTTTTTAAATTATTCTTGTGCCTAATCAAGATTCGGCTATAATATTAGAATGTTACATTTCGACTGTATTCTATAAGTGTGAGTGTACCGTGTTCACAACTAGTATCAGTTTAATATAATATGTGAATAAAATCAAATATATATTTAATACTGTATCTTACATGATGTCGTTATTTAAAAAATAAATATGAATGTATTTGTATTTGTAGAAGAGAGCTGAAAAGATGGTGACTCCCCTTTAATGTTGATTCTATTCCACTCTTCATCGCCTCACAACTAGATATTGGCAGTTACAGAGAAAATAATAATAATAATAATAATAATAATAATAATAATAATAATAATAATAATAATAATAATAATAATAGAAAACACTTCTGAGATCTTTTCCCAAGTGTGTACCTTCAGTAATAGGACGATGAAGAAGAGGAAGACAGGCTCGTCATATTCTCAGCTCTGTATTTTATGTATATACAGGGTGTCCCAATGAATTTTGACTGTTTTTGATCTGGAATTTACAATTAATACACTGTCATCTTCTTCATAAAAGTACGGGAGTAAGATTGCTCCACTGACCACGAATTCACGGTTTCTGAAAAATTAGGAAATGCTGAATACTTAAAGTCGCGTTGCCTCCTCACCATTACACTAATGTTCACACAATGATGTAGCAAAAATCGTCATAACTACTGGAGTACCCTGTATATGCGCAATAGTAAAACAAAAAGAAACGTATGAAATATCTGGCAGTGGAAATAAGCACTACAAAGACAGACAGATTTTAGAAAAATGTCAGAATAGTACGTGTATGTTCCATTACAGAAAAGTAGATACCATATTGCAGTCATTTTCAACCAGCGAATGTATAAAGTCAAGGCATGAGAAGAGACACAAAGAAGCAGTAATAGCCAATAACAAAAAAGCGGAGAGAGAGATCGTAATATACCAGATCAGTGTTACCAGTTTATGCTTTGAAAAAGTGGAAGCCTGAAAGATCTTCGACTCTTTCCATTAATGCTATAATTTGTCTGCTACCACTGCATCAGATAGCTTACTGTGCTCTGTATGTCTGTTTGATGTGCTGCTGAAAACATATTAAACATATATATACATGTATATGTATTAAAACAAAATAGAAACACCTATACTCTCCGTCACTCAAATTGGCGTATGACATCAGCCAATGAGCTTGCAGTGTGCTGTTACTAAATCTCTAGGGAGGAACCTAATCATTCATAATTGATTTTATTCGTATTGTGGAGAATTATGAATGAATAGATTCGTCCGTGAAGATTTATTGGCTGATGCCATACGCCAATTTGGATGACGCGGAGTATAGTTGGGAGGTTATTGCTTTACAGTTACCGTATTCGTAGAACCGTACATTCATATGCTCCCAGCATACCATTAACAGTAAGACTAATAAAATATTTGTATTGTGAACGTATAAGCACTGAATTCACTCAGATCGTATCTCTTGGTTACAAGATATGTCCACATTCCAACTTGAGCATTCGATTCAAAATCAGAAAGATTTGAAGCAGAAACACTTGTCACTCTGACCTTTCACTTCAAGAATTAATATTATGAAACCTCTAATTCATAGTTCCTCTCATTGGTTATCCAAACAAGAAAAAATGCGTTAAATTTGAATTCTCACGATGCAACTCCTTGTAATGCGTTGGTCAAGATCCCACTGCCTTGTATAGAAAACATTCCTGGAAAACATTTTCATGATACACTGTAAATTGAAGATGAGTATATAATGGGTACTAAAATACATCGTGGGTGCATGGGAACTAATTTCTACTTGATGTTCTTTGTGAAAACAAAATAGTAAAATTGCAACATAGGTGGCGTTTAATAAAATATAATATATAATAAATCGTTTTCGCACTTCATGGTAGAGGTCTGTACGGGCTCGGACCGACCCCACGAGCCTAAGCCCGACCCGGCTTGTGGGCCGGACTCGGGCCTACAAAATATATATATCCCTTCGGGCTCGGGCCGTAAATTTTCAAATGTACAACATATTTCCCAGGCCTTTTCGGGCCTAACTTTGTAAATATACTCTACAATGATATCTATATTGAACTGTTCTTTCTAGAGAACTTTTAAAGTACAACTGTAAAATTAAACCTCTAATTGCTGTAAATAAAAATACAAATTTGTGTTAATTATTAAGTTTTTTGTAATTCAGGCTTATTTCGGGCTCATTTGATTATCACACGAGCTCGGACGGACTCGGGTCGGGCCTCACATTATAAATTCACGGGCCGGGCCGGGCTCGGGCTAAAAATTCCGGCCCGTGCAGACCTCTACTTCATGGGGCACAATAATACTTCTCCTCTTACGTCTGTATTATTTTATCGAAGATGTATTCTTGCCTCTGATGAAAATTCTACTATATTGTCGAAATGTTATTCTATGTAGTGTTTTCCGATAACTGTGTGTGTATCTGGTTTACAATTAATATCTATTTAATGTGTTCATGAGGTGTAACAGTCGTTTAATAGAAAGAATAGAAGGCGTAACATTATGGCATATATGTATATTTAATTTGAATTAATACATGTAATAATTGTATATGTGTGTGTATGTTTATGGTGTCTATGAAGGGCTCTGTGTGGACAGATTTATAAAGAAAAGTAATAATGCGATTTGTTCCTACTACAATAATATAAGACAATAAGATGTACTGTACAGAGAGTTTAAGGGGGTTACATTCAACATATGATACTTTTGTGTCATAATAAGAAGAATATCTTTCACTTCTTTCTTTTATTGAGAAATGTTCAGCGTCGGAATAACAGCTACAGTTAACTTTCCTGTTCTGAAGACCTCCAAGAGCGTAACATCATTATCATAAATATTATCTGACTTTATTTTGCTATTGCTGACATAAGAAAGGATGTCCAGTAAAGAAATGGTCGTGTTGGAATCAATAATGTACTAATAATTGAGACCTTTGTGTGTTCATGACAAAAGACAAAAGAACAAAAGCACAGTCATTAGGAATATAGAAGCTTCCTAAATTTATTGTATAAGATCAATAATTACATTTTGATTCTATTCCGTCTAGATATGTATCAAACACAATAGTAGCTACATATTCCTGGAGTATTCCTGGAATCTGTTTTACGATCAACAACTAAACTTGTGAGTTCTCCTCTTGTCTACTTAGATGTCTCTCCATCCATTTGTTAGACAGTACAAAACCCTCTGGGTTAGCATCTATGGTTTCCTCGAAAAATGTGCTATGTAGAGATGTGTCCAAGATACATGGGGAAAATTTGTTATATTTTAACTCAGAAATTCATGTTGTAATATACAGTGATGAAACAAAGAAGTAAGGAGCATCAAGTTGACATCTAGTAAGTATTGTGCAAGCCAATACTTGTCTTTTGTATCAATAGATGGCAAAACAATAAATATGTCATCCCAGAATTATAGCTTATTTCCATGAAGAAAAATGCAAGGAAAATGAATCGCTGGCTCTTGCCACATAAAACTTGTGAATAATAATAATAGTAATAAACTTCGTGTAAGTCTTGAAATGATATGTATGTTCCTTTTGTTGAGCACAAGTATCACCTGCGTGATTTTTTTTTTCTTTCTGTGGTTAACCAAATTACGCTATGCGATCGAAAAGTTTATCCATTTCAATGAACATTAACAGTTGTGTACTAATGTTCGTACTAATGTTAATTCGACTGGGCAAAGTCACAGTTCGTACAGCATAATTCGATTTCTGGGATCATAAAATGCGAAAAATAAGCACTATATGTTATTATTTACGACGTCTCGTACTAAATAGATGAAAAGCCCTAACCTCAACCCAACACAATCTCTTTACAAATCGCTTACACTGTACTAACGTTAGTGTTTTTGAATTTGAAGCAGAAAGTACATGAACAATTTCAATTGGCTCAATAGAAGAGCTAGAGCTATCTGTCAATACGAAAGAAGCATCTCTTTCCTTGAGGGCAATACTCACTAGATGGCGGCATAAGCGATTTGATGATAATGTCCGCACAAGTTAAAAGTTGAAACATGTTAAATGGTATCTCTTCCTTACTTAGTAATTCTTTTCTTGATGTTTGTAAGCGTATAACTATTCTATCATGCCTTGTTCCCATTTTGTACTAATACACAATAACACACTGAGCAAGGCTGTGATAATATGTAAAAAACACAATCACGTAACAGTTTTAGCACAATAACTGTGTCTTCATCAGACTTCCACTCCTTCTGATGGAGAGAAGGAGTGGAAGTCTGTTGAAGACACAGTCATTGTGTTGAAACTGTTACGTGATAGTGTTTTTTTTTTAAACATATTATCACATAGCCTTGCTCAGTGTGTTATTGTGTATTTGTAAGACTATCTGTAACAGTACTTAATGAACTTTCTTAGATTTGTCCCTTATAACTTTCGATATACGCCACTGAACAAATTTAATCAAACAGCAATTGCACAGTATTTTACCAGTAACTGCCATACTTAAATATTTGTGTTAATGAAAGTAAATTTTCTCTAATTCTTATTTTCATACGTAATTTGTTGTAATGTTCTATACAATAAGTATTTAATGTATAGCGTAATGTATTATGTTCTAAAAATATTAGCAGTATGGTGTTTGTTCTTAATGTAAAGTTCCATTTTTGATTCTCTGTTTGTAACAAAAATGTTGTCAGTCATCAATCATAATTTTTAAGAATCTTTACAACAATAAAACAGAAGTTATGCTATGTATGATGTTTGTAAGATGAAAATTATACATGTTATACTATTAAATTATGAATTGAATTTATTTAGATTTTTATTTCAAATAGCGTATATATAGTTTGTATTCTCCCCTTTTTTTTTTCATTTACTGTTTTAAATTTCAGAACTGATGCTTAATGTTACAGATAGGAGACGCAGTGGCAGCGAAACCAAGTCTGCTCCAGTCTACGTAGAATTAAAAACACAAGATACGTTTGAATAATCGGTTTTATATCTTGAGTCTCCCACCGCAGCACGAAATGTCTGTAAAAATACTATTGAGAAGTTTAAATCTGAAACAATAAAACTGTTACTGTATGGTAATTCCTATTGTATGTCCTAGTAGCGGGGTTCTATGTCTATGTATATACTGTATAGTTCCATATAGACTCACTATTGATCAAGAACGTGAGTTTAAAAAAAAAAAATGAAAATAAAAATCTTTGATTTTAACGTCCAATGATTATGTCAATTAGGCTAAGGGAGAATTTGATTAAAACAAGTGAATGATGATGGGAGAATTGGCAGAATGAGAAAGTGGAAGGAAACGGGAGTATCCCGAGAAAATCCACGAGCACGATGTTGTCCACCCAAGCATGTAGCCAAGGGGGGGGCGGTCCGGACCCCCCCCCCTTCGAGACCAGAAATGAAAAAATTAAGGAATGATAAAACAAAATGAAATGACGAAAAGAAGGATCAGCGTTAAAAATTAAAAAGAAAACTACAGGAAGCTTTTGCTTACTCTTTCTTATGAGGAGATTTGTATTACTTGCAATATGGTGTCAAGGTAAGTGAGATATTCTGGAAGAGTCAGATAATTTGAAATTTCAAGAGAAGTTATGGAATTCTCAGAATTTCTGCTACTAGTCAGGGAGATTTCAAGCTTTCGAAAGCATAGTGCCGTTGTGTAACAGCGTGGATATTTTAAATCATAATTTTTCGTCATCGCATCCTTGCAGTATCAAACATGTTATTTCAAGGACAATTTTCTATTGCTCTTTTAACCTGTCATTTGGAACCGACAATATTTGACGGAATAATAAAAACAAAAATTTATGTTGAAAGAAAGTTCTGTTAGCATTTGATTCAACAGAGAAAGGAACGTATATATTGTAAAACTAGTTGAGCATACACATGCTTCGCCACAGGGGCTGTATTTGGAAGTCAACGCCTGTGGGAGTATCACCATGGATCTCACCGACGGCGAAAACTATGGATTTGATACTAATATCGGTCATTTTGGGCTATTTTTTACGTGTCTCGGTATCCACTCCCCGCTGACTCTCAGCCCGCATTCAATTGTAACTAAATTTGCAAGTTATCGCTAATGGAAATGCCATCATTGATTTCAGCGACCGCGAAAACTATGGATTTGACACTAATATCGGTCATTTTGGATTACTGTCTTGGTATCTCACCCCCCTCCGGTGACCCCCGGCCCGGAGCCGAATAGCATGAATTTGGAAGTTAATGCGATCCGAGTTTCACCATTGATTTCAACGACCGCGAAAATATGAATTCGACACTAATTGCTCAAGTGATAGAGCGTTGGCTTCGCATTCGAGAGGTCGTGGCTTCAAATCCCGCTGCCGACCATCCTGACTGACATTTTCCAGGGTTTCCCTCAGTCCTACCAGGCAAATGCCGGGATGGTACCTACTAAACAGGCCCTGGCCGATACCTTCCCAAATCCTTTCCATTGTTAATGTTGTTGGATATCCAGTGTAAAATGGCCTCTTATCTCTATCTGGTGATTGTTTAATAAATAAATAAATATCGGCCATTTTCTACTACTTTTACATGTTCCGGTAAACGCCCTCCTGTGACCCCCCTGGTTCGAATTTCGACAAAAACGTTTAACTCTGGTCTGGAGCCTGGACCAAGGTATTCGTGACTAAAATTTGGTAACTCTCGGTCAATTTGTCTGGTTCCCATGCCGGTTCCGGTAAACGCCCCCCTGAGAACCCTTGTTTAGAAATTAAAAAAAACACGCTTCGTCTTGATCTGGGGCCTGGGCCAAGGTACCCCTGACCAAAATTTGGTAACTCTCGGTCCACTCGGCTGGTCCCCAGGCCGCACACAGACATTAAAAACACACACAAACTCACAAACAAACACTATTTTATTTATATTAGAAGATAGTTTACAAGACAGTATTGAGTATGTACTTTTTATAGTAATTGAGATCATAAGGAAAGGAAAATTGTTATATTTGAATAAACTGGACAAGGACGTAAATATTGTAAAATCTTTTTCAATACTATCATACTATCAAAATAAAATCATTTTATTGTCATAACAAAACAATATTTGTTGATAGTAAAGTAGTTTAGATTGATCGAGCTCCTGGGCCTTCAGAATTTCATGTCACTCTCTCCCCCCCCCCCCGTTACGAAATCCTGGCTAAACGGACCAATATATGTTCCAGTAAAATAGTTTAGAATGATCGAGCCCCTTTTGGGATGACCACAGTATTTCACGAAATCCTGGCTACGTGCCTGGTCCACCTCAAATTTACTTGGCTGGGATCTTATCAAGGATCTCATGCACCAGAGGTACGCATTCTATCACTGAGCCCCGTGCCGCCAGAACGTAAATTCATGTCAATCAACGAACGAATGTAAGGTAATTATATCCGCGTCGTTGATTTGATGTTTCTGATACTGATATTTTTTTTAAAAAAATAATCACAAAGAGACGTGATCGTACGCCATCTGCAGATCTCATCCGTATTTGACCAAACTTACCCTAAAAATAGACCTTGACACGTTTAGAAACCATGTGAAGTATCAAATTTTCGCGAAAAAGAAAACAAAAAAACTCACTAATTGTTATTTTGAATAGGGATTAAGTGGATATATACACCGTGAGCATAAAGTCCTGCCCTGATTATAAAAATTTATTACGGAATAACCGTTGGACAGAATAATGTAAATTCTGGTCCGTTACATAGGTTAGTATTACAAGTTTTTTTTAAGACCAATAGATGACACTAGTGCTACCGAAGAGTGACGCAGTACTTTACTTGGCGCGCGCGGGTTACTTGGCGAATTGGCATCGAAGCAGGGGAAAGCGCAATGCTTAGACATTCTCCGAGCTACGAAGGGGGCACACGTTGAAGTGATCTAACCTAAGTGGTCTTTAAAAAAAAAACTTGTAATACTAACCTATGTAACTGACCAGTATTTGCATTATTATGTCAAACGGTTCTTCTGTAATAATTTTTTGTAATCAGGGCAAGATTTTATGCTCACCCTGTATATGTAACAAAGCTGTAACACGCCAATTTGCAGTTAAATATTAAGCAAATGTATCGTGTATCTATAACAAAGCTGTACTAAAATAGATTATTTTTTCCCTGATCGGGAAACTTGTTACTAGTTCTGCCTCCTATACATTAACCCAACAAGAAAAGCTTGTTACAACAAAATGAAACAACAGCACATACGGTACATGGATAAATCCAACTTCTTTGCTGATCATATTCCTGTAATTTGCCTTCGAGCTTGGCCTACTAGATCTCCGGACCTCAGTTCGTCGGATTCCACTTCTAGGAGTGCGCTGAAGGGACAGAATTATTTGACAGTATTTATCGTCATATTCATGCACAAATGTAGACCTCTGTAGGATATTTCCAACGTGTGTTGTAGTAAGAAAATAATTAAATGAAATAATTAGTTTGTCTCATGGATAAACCGTTTAGGCTACACATACGAGTGATAAACATATGTGAATAATTATGTAAGACAAATATTGAAAGACTACTGTTACGAGAGCTGATCAATAAAGATTGACCATAAATGGATAAAACATAATTACCTGTACTAATCCTCCAAATGTTGATGGTCTTTTTCCAAAATAGTCCCCATTACATAAAATGCACTTGTCCTAACGCTTTTGCCAGTCAAGGAAGAGGTGATGGAAGACATTTTTGGACAGAACCTTCAAAACCGCCTCTGCAGCTTCCACCACTGGCCCTGGCGAAACGCCGTTCCCGGAGGTGTTTCTTTAAAGTTGGAAAAAGAAAGAAATCACAAGGGGCTAAATCAAGGCTATATGGAGGATGGGGTACACACGGAACGTTGAGCTTTGCAAGATAGTCAATAAAATTTCTGTACTGTTCTTCGCGTGTCAGTTCCATGTTGACTTATGCGAAACTGAAACTACTGTGCTTGAACGGCTGCCAAGGTCACATTCCTGACGTCATGGCCTTCAAACTTGCTCGGTCTATTCGTCACTTCTACCACTACAGAAACGTGTTTCATTATCTGTGCTTTGCTGTTGTATTAACCTTATAAACACTGATGATCAGTCTTTATTGATCAACGTACGTAAAATAGAAAAGTTGTCAGGAAGAAAGTATAAATAAAATAACAACAAAGGGCTTACCTAAAGATTTCGAATATAGACTTGCATTTTTCCGTGGGAGGGGAAGGCGTGACGTCACTCTACAATACTGTTTGGTAAATATAAATGAATTAACAGAAATAGGAGGAATATACAAACGAAGTTCAAGTTATAATTAACGGGAAAAGAAAAGAAATGGAAGAAAAAGCAATAAAGTAAAGAAGACTCTAGAACAATGTCGTCAGAATACCAATCTTAACTTATCTTCCGAGAAATCTAAATATATTCTCTTTGAAAAGGTAAAACGCAACCCGATAATAAAATTAAACACTGCTTCGGTGAAAAAGGTAGAAGATTTTTTAATATGTCGGAGTTTGAATAGACGAGAAATCGACCTTCAGTGAGCACATTGAAAAAACAACGTACGAAGACAAACAGCGTTACATAACGAAGACGTGAACCTCGCCTCTCCCCTTATCACACTTCATAACGCGAGCTCCCTCGTAGCTAAGCGGTTAGCGTACGCGTCTTTGGCGTGGGAGACCCGGCGGGAGCTCATGTGGTTCGGATTCCACGTTAATCAGTAGATCCACGTCTCATATAGCCTCGCTGCTGAAAGGGACGCAAAACTAAAATCAACTCAACTTCATAACGCAAGGCCGAACCGCGTCCCCCCAGTTTGTCGCGTTTCGTAATATGTAGACAACCCCTAACCAGTAAGTATTAATGTTATCTTGTTTATGCTGTTAATAAAGGTAGCATCTACCTAGGTAATATGTAAATAATTGCCAACTATTCGTGCGCCACTCTGTACAAAACTTCTTCCTGTGATCCTGTCAGAAATCCGATGAATTGTCCAAAGTTTAAGCTTCTAGTTAAGCGGTCTGGCCTTAACGTTGATCAGTCAGATACTCATTCAGAAGTTCTTCTTTTATACAGGGTGTTTCAAAACAACACCGACCATGTTTGGGAAGTGATTTCTGACACCAAGATAAGACAAAGTATAGACCAACCTGGGTGCACAAATGCTTATTTTTTGAGTTATAGGCTGCCGAAAACATGATAAAATGAACTTCCAACAGTTCCAAAAGTATGGGACCTACCGTAGTCGGGTCAAGCCTTCACTTAGGAACTAGCATGTGCCCTATCCAAATATGCAAGTTTCAGAATCCTGCGGTACTTCCGCAACAATTTTTATAGCAGCCCTGGCCACGGCGAGCAGATAGTGGAAACTCTCCTCGTGAGCGCCCACGAGCATTCTACGTGCAAATACCATTGTTCGTACTTCGTGCATCTTCGGGTTTCGTCCTTAGAGGAGCGGAAGTGTTATCAACCTTGGCGGTAATCACTAGCTTACCAAATAAAAAAAAAGTATGTATGGTAACTGATTGCCATTTAGTGTAAAGTGTTTTTTACAATGTGGTAACCGTTAACTATGGACAACACAAACTTGTAACAGCAATCAAATTATAAACTATGTACGTTCCTTTTCTTCTTTTTTCTTTCCTTTTGTTAAAGAAGGATGTGGTGGAACCAAACCATCGCTTACATTTATAAAAAATTTCTAGTTTGCCCAATGGAAAACCAGTTTTCAATATATATAGGGATATACAGGGATATACAGGGTTTTCATAAAGTCTGGACGGATTTAATTTGCTTATAATTTTCATAAAAATGCTCATAATGAAATCAAATAAAGTGCAAACGGTAGCGGAAGGATTAAATTTTTAGTTGGCAACACTGTTAGATAAGCGGCAACTCTGAACACGTTGAGAGAGGGAGAGGGAGGGCAAGGGTCAGTTTCTTACCAAATTCCATCCATTGTTGTTCTCATTGTTGTTTGAATGTTGACTGTTAAAAGTAAGTTGTAAGCTGTATTGGTGTGTGTGTCTTTTAAAGAAATAAATAAATGAAAAACTCCTCTGAGAAGACTATTTTTTTTACCGTATCAAAGATGGCGTCGGTGAAAGAGAAAGCGCAACGTGTTCTGTGATACGCAGAGCTAAAATCACCAATTCTGGTGTGTCGAAAGTTCACCAAAGAGTTTAAAAACCCGGCACTGACTGAGAGTGCAATCCGAAAGTGGCATGCTAAGTTCTTGGAGACAGGAAGCGTCCTGGACCGTCCTCGAAGTGGGAGGCCGCCAACATCGCCTGCAACAGTGAGCAGGGTAAGGGAAAGCATGATGGACGTAAATGGCGCCCAGTTGGAGGTGTGGCGGTGAATGAACTGAGCTGATGCAGATTACAAGTAAAAATTTAATCCTTCCGCTACCGTTTGCACTTTATTTGATTTCAATATGAGCATTTTTATGTAAATTATAAGATAATTAAATCCGTCCAGACTTTATGAAAACCCTGTATATATTATCAAGTTCTTAATCCGAGTGTGGGTTTGTTATATTATGTTGTTTCGCTTTTTAGGAAAAGAGATAATCTGTTGATACGAAAAAAAATACTGTAGCACTTGTTTGTAATTATCTAAGTATTATCTCCAGAAAATTAGCTTAAGCATGTATGTGTGTACGAATAGGCTTAGCAAGGGGTTGGTTGTGGACATTAGAAGCCACTATTACACTATCAATAGGAAGAATAGTATTTCTTACTCCACTTTTAAAGTTACTTTGATCGCAAAGAATCAAACAAAATATTAAGAGAGCCAAAGAGATTTTTCATTTTTAAGAGTGACCATTAGTGACTACCATTAGTGTTTTTTTTTTTTTTTTTTTAACAAGGAGTGTCTTTTTAATAAGGAAAAATATATTGTCCCTGGCTGGTTGCTTGCCGGTGGCTTGTTAAAAGTGAAAAAGAATTTTAAATCATATCAACGACTGAAGCTACACGCTTGTCTTTCTTCGATAGTTGCTGACTGATTTTGAAAGTCACAATGTTGTAGGCATACTGTAACAGCGTAAACTCGGAAGGAAACATTCCAACTGAATGATACGAACAATTATTCCCAATGTTTTGAACATGAAACGTGGGTTGCACGGATAACGCTTAAAGTGGGCTGGACTGCATTGGAATTTCCTTCCGCCGAATTAGTGTTTGGTCTTAACTCAGTTCTTCTGTGTAATTGTCTCTTAACAACATTTGAACATTTCTTTTAGATAATATTAACTAACTCTATGGCCTATGGAACCCGAAGGTTCAATGCCGCGTTTACAAAATATTTCCACTAACTTCTGCCCTTAGCCAACTGGATCCAGTTTCTACTCTGTACTCTTATTTCTGCAAGATCCATCTTAATATTCTACATTTAATGACCCTAACAATGTTAGGTGAACGGTATAAACTATGCAATTCCTCGTTATGAATTTCCTCCAATCCCCATTTTCATCCCTCTTTGGTCCGAATACTACTACTACTACTACTACTACTACTACTAATAATAATAATAATAATAATAATAATACGCATTATTATTATTATTATTATTATTATATTTATTATTATTATTATTAGTAGTAGTAGTAGTAGTAGTAACAAAAGTAAAGATTAAGTACATGACGAAACAGCTTTACTAGTGTATAGCAGACAGCGACTAGTGCCACTTATGCTCAGCCTACTATCATCCGTGCTTCCAGTTTTGGCACCTGCATACATAATACGGTAGTTATCTAGCCACTAACTCCCCCTGTGTACATCTGCTTATAGAGACCAGTATCGAGCACAGTCGTTGTAAAGAGTTGAAATCGGTGAGATGGCGAAACGACGCTGCCCTACACCTACACTTAAGTTCAACACGCAGTGGGAGGAGGATTATCTCTTTGTCGAAGATGACGGTGTAGCCAAATGTTTAGTGTGCTTTAAAACATTACACGGATTTAACAAGTTCAACCTTCAACGTCACTACAATACTTATCACTTGGAGCAATACGGGGAACTTGAAGGACATTTTCGCAGAGAAGAATTGAAGAAGTTGAAAGAGAATAAGGCCGCATCGGAAAATGAAGACGGGGAGAGAACGTGTGAAGCCTCTGTGCGGGTGAGTTACAAAATTGCGTTGCATATTGCGAGTCACAGACGGAGATCTAATAAAGGAGTGTATAGTAATATCAGCAGAAGACTTTTGTCCATCTCGAATACAGCAGTTTGAATCGGTTCCACTTTCCCGACAAACTATTACGCGACGCATAGAACATCTTGCAGATGATCTTTTGAGCCAGCTATCGGAACTTTCGAAAACGTTTATTGCATTTTCCCTGGCGCTCGACGAAAGTACGGATGTTACAGATACTGCGCAGCTTGCTATCTTTATTCGTGGTGTACATAGTGATCTGGAGATTCGAGAGGAACTGTTGCACATAGTACCTATGAAGGGCACCACAACGGGCGCTGACATTCTTGCGTGTGTTGAAGAAAGTGTCGAAAATACAGGCCTTGCGTGGAATGCACTGGTTTCTGTAGCGACCGATGGGGCACCTGCTATGGTTGGGAAGGAAGCAGGGTTTGTGGCGCGACTAAAACAAAAACTGCAAGAGCTTGGGTGTCGCATGATATCGGGGAATTCATTGTATGTTGCATCAGGAACAGTTGTGTGCAAAGAGTGTAACGATGAACGATGTCATGGACGTTGTAGTTCGGACCACCAGCTACCTCAGAAAACATGGACTGTTACATCGCCAATTTAAATCCTTCCTCGAAGACCTAAACAGTGCATACGGAGACATACCTTATTATACTGAGGTGCGCTGGCTGAGCCGTGGGAACTTGTTAAACCAGTTCTTTCAGTTACCTAAACGACATTGATATGTTTCTCGATATGAACGATCATTCCGTGCCAGAACTGAAAGACGACCAATGGAGATGCAACCTTGCGTTTTTGGCAGACATAACTACTCATCTCAATGATCTTAACCTCTCATTGCAGGGTCATCATCTGCTAATTACAAATATGTGCGATCGCGTCGAAGCGTTCAAAATGAAGCTATCCCTTTGGGCGCAGCAATTTGAAAAGAAGATTTTGGTTCACTTTCCCAGCTTAGGCACCTTACAAGAATCCGGTAAACTACTTGACTTGAGTCATTACCGCAGTTTGCTGCTTAGCCTTAAGGACGAGTTTGAAACCAGATTTCACGACATAAAATGTTTGGAAATGAGCTTCAGGGTATTTGCCACCCCATTCTCTACAAACATTGCAGACGCTCCTTCTGATGTTCAGTTGGAACTTATAGACTTAGTGTGCGACAGGGAATTTAAAGAGAAATTCCATCAGAAAAGCAATTTACAAGAGTTCTATAGGAATTTCCCTCGATGTCGATTTCCGCGACTGCATAGAAATGCTGCCAATATTATGTCAATGTTTGGTTCGAAGTATGTGTGTGAGCAATTATTTTCAAAAATGCGACTGACGAAATCAAACCAGAGAAGTTCGTTGTCCAACCATCACCTGGAATGTTTGTTACGTCTAAGCTGTGTGCAAACAATATCACCTCGTATAGAGACACTTACGAAGAAATTGTGCAGTACATCTGCCTCAGAGAACAAGGCTTGAAGTAAAACACTTGTCAGTTACTAGTGTTTATAGTGTATTTTCTTTTTTCTGTGTTTCTAACTTTATACACATTCGGCCTCTTTGTGCGTTTTCGTGTTCTGTTGGTTTGAATTTTGATTTGCTACTGTCAGACATTTGTCTCTTGTGGCGTTAAGATACTTGAATACGCTTCGGCAAATGTGATTGCATTTTTCAAACCTTTGGGAATGTGCAACAAGTGTTTTTCTTTTGGGACCTTTTTCTACGATCTCGGATTTCTCTGGTAAGTTATAAAAGCTATTACAATGTTTATATTTTTTAGCTACGGAAATCTAATAAGTATAGATTATTTGGATGATTTCTAATTGAATAATATATTTTCGAATAAAATCTACTCAAATAATCTGATTTTCGAATTGTTCCTCATCTCTGTTTCTTTGCCTACATTAGCATCCAGTGGCAATGTACGGCAGAACTCAAGCAGGTATTATGCATATTTCGAACACGATCTTATATTATTATTATTATTATTATTATTATTATTATTATTATTATTATTATTATTATTATTATTATTATTTTCAACCTTCCGTCGTTCTGCTATCAATCTAGCAACGAGAGGCGTTTACAACTTAGCAAACATGAAGCGAGTGACAAGTTACAGACCGAGTGCTAATGTAATACAACGTCACGAATTGTGTAAGCAAGCTAAAAAGGCCTGAAACAATTCGTTTCCGATTGTTGCAGTCGTTTTTACGTTTGTAAGCTGACATGTTTAATATTAGTTTCTTTCTTTCTTTCTTGTTAGTTACTTCAACGCTAACTGTAACCTCTATCATGCGTCTTCCTCGATCAAAAAAAGTACCAATTTTATTTCCTGCAGTGTTTTCGCGTCACTGCTCTCGAAATGGGGAGGGGAAGAACACACCTGCACATTTCACGTTTGCGTCTGCTGAATGCTTCAACATCGTGCGAATTTCTGACCAGGCTTGGCCGTAGGCTTTTTGCCATCATGTGTGGTTGGCAACACTTATCGGATGCAGTGGAAGGGGCGAAGCTACCAGCCACCTGTGCTCACCTTTTCTTATCTCCGCTCGTGCTCGCTCACGCTTCGGCTCCGGGAGCCAATTCATGGACAGACCTGTTTTATAGAGTTAATTGGTGAATACTTGAAATTATATGCCCGTAGCCAAACTCCCTCTATAAAAATTGTTGCGTGAGTACCTTAGGATTCTGAAACATGTATTTTTGGATAACGTACATATTAGTTCCTAAGTGAAGTCTTGACCCGACTACGGCATCCCATTGTATTGAAGTATGGACCTTGAAAGTTCTTTCTTTCTTTTTTTTCATGTTTTCGGCAGCCTATAACTCCGAAATGACGAATTTGTGCACCAAGGTTGGTCTATACATTTTGTCTTATTTTGGTGTCAGGAACCACCTCCCAAACGTTGTCGGTGTTGTTTTGAAACACCCTGTATGTAGGGATGACCTCGTTGGCGCCTCTTAGGCATTGGCTTGCGTTTGTGGTGAATCATGTTTCTATCTTTCTAAGGTTTGAACAATTAATGGAATAGTTTTAAACATAGAAATTATTATTATTATTATTATTATTATTATTATTATTATTATTATTATTATTATTATTATTATTATTATTATTAAAAAATACTTCATGAATACGAAAGTGCATATGTAAAACTCACACGTAGGCAATGTCTATCTTGATAACTTTGGAATTGTAGACAGAGCTCATACCATGAAAAGTGTTTGTTTTCCGCAACTTCTTAACATCAAAGGCTTTCAGTTTCACATTTCTCTGTGTTCTATAAGAATTTGCAGAACAAGACAACTCAAAATTTATTATCCAATATGAATACAAATGTTATATTTAAGTTGTAGAGATAGCAAAAGCACATTTTCAATGTGCATAATAACGCTATACACACAGAGAGAGAAGGCTAATAAAGGACTTTGAGAACAGACTCAGAATTTAATTTATTATCGAAGTAGAAGTTTCATACTTACTTGACAGAGATACTGAAACTCTGTACGGATATTATTCTTTATTTGTTAAGTAGTATTTCTGTTGATGTTTTATTTGTTTTTGTTATTTTTTTCTTCTGAAACATACGTAACTTCTATGAAACAATCAAATTTGTGTAATTAGTTGCTTCTGTTCAGGACCGGCGCGAGGGGGGCGGGGTCGAGCCGTGCCACCGCCCAGGGCGGCAAGTCTGATGGGCGGTAAAATTTAAAAAAAAGAAAAGGATACAGGGGCGGCAAAATTTGAGAATGAAAACAATAAAGTGGCGGCATGTGAAAGAACCGCCCAGGGCGGCAAAACTTCTAGCGCCGACCCTGCTTCTGTTGATTCTAACCCTAACCAAATTCTTGTCATCTTTCCAATGAAAGTTCTACTTTCACTTTATATCGGAGAGAAGGTTCTGCGTTCGATTGTAATGTATATTTAAAAATAGATGCAATATTTGATTCTAGTGTGTAAAGAAGCAATAGATACTCATACACAGTATGTCGGAAAAGTAAAGGAACTTTTGTTCTTTACAGATAACCACTAACTCCATCTATTGTAGCAACATATAATCGGAAAACTGAATATTTGCTCAGACCACACAATCACAATCATGAAAACTGATGAACAGACGGTCAAGTTATAGCAAGAAAAGTGGGTGTATCTGGTGTCATTTCGTCACAAAACACGATGAAGCAAAGAGACAATATTAAATTTTGTTTCAAGCTAGGTGAAACGTTTACACATACATTGGAAATGATGAAACAAGTGTATGGTGATGAGTGTTTATCTTGTACGAGTGATATACGGTATTCCCCAAAAGCGAAAAAAAAAAAATGTTTCCGAAAGTCATCTGAAAAAACAATGTACATTTGTTTTTACGATTCCAAAAGTATTATACTTCTGGACTTCTTTCCATAGGGTCAAACTGTTAATGGTGAATATTATGTGTATGTTATGAAGAGTTTGTGGAAGCGAAATCGTTAGCGTAAGGACCGAGTATCAAACGTCAGGCAGTTGATCTTTATCGCATGACAGTGCACCATGTCACAGAACTGTCGCAGTCCGTGACGTTTTCGCTAAAATATAAATATGTGTGCTTCCACATCCTCCAAATTCGCCCGATTTATTGCCGTGCGACTATTTCCTATTCCCAAAATTAAAAGTGGCCATGAAAGGAATATTTTATGACAATGTTATACACGTCCAGTCTGCCGTGGTGAGGGTCACTGAGGCGATTCCGAAAAAGGACTAGTGTTGCCACGAGACGAGACGAGACGAGACTTCAGGCTGTCTCGTCTCGTCTCGTGCAAAGCATGTCCCGTCTCGTGTCTCGTCTCGAAAAAATGTGCTCGTCCCGTCTCGTGTCTCGTCTCGAGAGGCTCTGTCCCGTCCCGTCTCGTCTCGTCTCGTTTGTCTCGTTTTGTCTCGTCTTGTCTCGTAAAAAATATAGCAGCATACCATGGGAACGAAAGTAAAATGTAGCAGACTGCACTATGCTAATCAAGATACAACTAAGTTACAAGTATTACCCAGACCACACAAGACAAGAAATGTCACGGTAGCTACACCGTGAAGCCTTTACCTCTAGTGTATGTGGTAGTCGGTTCGATCTCGGTTAGTGCCATGTCAGCTTTGTGTTGGACAAACATTGAATGTGTGTGGGGACCGCGGTGGCTCAGTGGTAGAGCGTTCACCTCTGGTGCTTGGGGTCTCGGGTTCGATCCCAGCCCCGCCAAGTGAACTTTGTGGTGGACAAACACCGTGTGCGTGGGTTTTCTCGGGGTTCTCCCGTTTCCTCCCACTGTCTTCATTCCACCATTTCATTCATTACTCATCATCATTGTCTCCTTTAGCCTAATCGGCATAACCGTGGGACGTAAAACTCAAAGATTTCATTTCATTTCATTTCATTTTTCGAATGTGTGTGTTTTCTCGAAGTTGCCTAGTATCCTACCACTTTCTTCATTCCACTAATTTCCCCATCATCATCCATTCGGCCAAAGTTGCCTAAAGATCTTAAAAATAAATTCAAATAAGCTCACAAGGCAAGGACATATAGTTTACGAGATAAGATATATCTACTGTTAGTTGTCTGAGGCTTCTCGACCCTGGCTTTTTTTTTTTTTTTTTACCATTCTGAAACATTGAAATTTGTTTCACCAGTTTCAATACACGAATATACAGTAAATTGCTCATAGGTACGTCGAAGATGAAGACACTAATGTCAAATAATGTTTACACGACAAGGAAAGTTCGATGTAAAGGTGACACTATCCCCAACACTATCGTATACTATCAGCCCACTTGCTTTATAGTGTCTATATATATATATATATATATATATATATAGAGAGAGAGAGAGAGAGAGAGAGAGACAGAGAGATGGAAAGATATATAGATTAATAGAGAGATAGATATGTGTGTACACTTTGATTTCATATATTCCAGCCTTTAGGTTTCACAGTGTTAACCCATAACAATCCAAAAACTACTTTCCATTTTAGCATGTTTAGATTTGCTGCATTTAAAAAAAAATAGCTCGGAACCAAATAATTTTATTGAGTAATGGAAAGTATTTGATTGAAATTTTATATGTTACTGCACAGTAAGCTCTACTTAAAGTGCCATAGTAATGGGAGCTGAACGACACATCGGACGAAAGAATGCTTGGGGCTAGTCTTCACCTTCATGGTTCAAATCTGTTCCCATAACCGCGGGGGGTGTGCTACTATGTGGTGGTTGCCCCGTTTCTGTAACAAACTCATGACAGTACACCCAGATTAGCTAGTGGCTAAAAAAGAGTTGATTTTTGGTTCGCCATTTTGGATTAAAGTTTCTTATATTGTCGTGATCTATTCGCAATCATACAACGTACCTCTTCATACCAAGCCGAGCGGTCTGCGGCGATAGATCATGGCTTGAAGGCCCCGGGTTGAGTCCTGGAAGGGTCATGTGTATGGATTTTAACAGCATTTGTTTTTTTCGTATTGTGTCAGGGGGCGAAATCGTACGGGATAAAAGGATTTCAGTCTGAAAAAATTGGAGAGAATATCCTCCCCAGGATACTTTCATGGGAGTAAGGAATTAGTAAAAATATAGGATATACATTTTATAGCAGGTTTAAAAATATGGTTTGGGTATCCTATTTCTTTTCTGTTAATTATGTTCTCCAATGTTCGAATTTTGATCATTCTCATGATATTTTCTGCTTTCAACGGAGTTCCATGAATATTATACCAAATGTTCTTTAAACTTATCAAGTTCGGAAGATTTTATATGCCTGTAAGAAACAATTTCTGAAGATAATTCAGGTCCTAATGATTATTATTCACTAGGAAAGGGAAGTATTCCCCTCCTCTCAACATGGAAGCAGAGGACAATTTCGCACTCTGGGCAGATCAAACATTTCCGCGTAACAAAACGAAGGTCCCCCTGTAAAACATCTTCACCTAAAGTGTTATTGTTAGTATCATAAATTTGCTGAAAGCAAACAATTTGAAGGGTTTGTCGATAATATCTTTGCTTTCTTTGTCCTTCGCCTCCAAACGAAGAGGTGAATTTTACAACATGACTGCTGTATAATAAGCGAGCGATTGGTAAAATGGTAAAAGTATGTTTTATGTGTATGAGTGTGTGTGTGAGAGAGAGAGAGAAAGAGAGAGGAGACAAAATTTTAGTTGCAAGATGACATACTTCAATTGCCGTTTTCGGTTCGTATAGCAAAAAGAATACCGCCACCAGAGAATAAAGAGAAGTGTGGTCTGTTATCTTACACCATCTCAGCCAGAACTTTCAACTACAGCCTGTAATGAGTGTAGACTTTACCCAGTTTTCAAATTGAATAGATGGTGGTGGTAGTTCGGTTTCTTGACCTTGTAAAAATCTTGCCTGTCTTTGATTTTGTTTGTCATCATTCCAGCCAGAAATAAAAAAAGAGAATTCCTCAGTTTACAGCAAGGGGAATTAGGGACAAGTTATTAAGGATGATACTCCTGGAAGCTCATGTATCACGATTGTTTCATTCAATAGACAGGACACTTTTCTATGAAGGCTTTTCAACATGTTTTCTCACAAAGGGAATTTTCCTTTTGCAATCTATATGACCACTGGCAATTTCAATCTTGGCCATTCCCGCCAGCGTTTTGATTTTCGAGACACGAGACGAGACGAGACATTTCACGAGACGTCCCGTCTCGTCTCGTGTCTCGTCTCGTTTTCGAGACGGGACAAGTAGTCTGTCTCGTCTCGTGTCTCGTCTAAAAGGGTTCTGTCCCGTCTCGTGTCTCGTCTCGTTTACGAGACGAGACGAGACGAGACACGAGAAATGTCTCGTCTCGTGGCAACACTAAAAAGGACATTAAAAATTACATGCTAACATTGGTTGAACGTGCCCAGGGGTGTACTGATGCTGAAGGGATGTGTTTTGAATAAAAATCACTGAAGTTGGTAAAATATATAATTCGTTTTGTTTGATTTTAAAAAAGTTCTGTTATTTTTCCGACATACTGTGTATATCAATGCATTAAGTCAGTTAGCTATATCTACTTCACCGGTGTTACCCAAACTTTTTCCTAATGGGGACCATTTTCATTAGTCAGAATCATAGGGGTAGCTATGGGGTGTGCACACTAATAAATGGATTGATTATTTTCTCTTCAATTGTCATAAATTGTATAATTTTATCTGTATTTCTTCAATCGAACTAACATTTTGTCTGATTTTTAATACATATAAAATCCAATAAAGTGAAGAGTTCAGAATGTTATTGTGAGAGAGTAGATGGCCATTAATTTCCTTCGTGCACTCATATGAAAAGTTCTGGCTACACCTATGTCAGAATCAGGGTCTGCCCTAGGCGATTTGCTGCCTCGTGCAAGGGCATCATTTGCGTTGAGTTGATTTTGAGTTTAACGTCCCGTTCAGCAGCGAGGCTATATGAGACGTGGACCTACTGATTAACGTGTAATCCGAACCACATGAGCTCCCGCCGAGAATCGAACCCGGACCTCCCACGCCATAGGCGCGTACGTTAACCGCTTAGCCACGGATGAGCTCAGGGCACCATTTCCCGCTTTCTTTCACCAGAAAGAAAAAATCTCAAAAACCACAATTTTACTATGCTACCTCATCATGAACAACGAAGGGAAGGGAAAAAGCACTCGCACTCAGAAAGGCCTAAACACTACAAATATGATCTAATACTGTCTCATACTGACAATATGATCTCATGTTTTTTTCTTCGAATAATAATAATCTATCATGTTAGTGAAAGATGAAACAAACACACCTACAAAGGAAAGATAGTAATCCTTTTTATACAATGTAATATCGAGCTTCAATCTTAATATATTCGTTTGTAATTCCAGTGCAACTAAATCTTTTATCTTTATTTTTGATTTGCCTTCTACACCTGTTAATTAAAAAAAAAACTTATTTCCACCTTCAATGATAAGGAATTTGTTTGTGACAAAGTAAATAACTAGTTTTCATATCAAAACTGTGATAACTGACTAAATGGAACAGGTATTCGCCTGTTCAAGAATTGAGTTCTTGTATTTGACAACAATCAAGCAATTCATGCTGAAATTTGATTAACCATTTGCTTCTGCACTCCCATGTGACCGTAAATTAATGCGACCTAAACATGATTTATGTATATAGTATTCAAATAGAAGGTCAGCTTAGTAAATTTAATTACCATCATCATGAAGTCTGTTTCCAACAAGAAATATTTATTTTGAATAATATAGTTATGACAGATTTTGCCTTCTCGTGCAAATGCACGTGTTGCACATATGGTAGAGCCGGCCCTGGTCAGAAAGTTCTACGGACCATTCTATTTTATGTTTCGACTTTGTCCACTTTGAAAAGAAATTTACCATTTTTACTTTCGAGCGACGAAAGAGTGAAGAAAGAATGATTATTGAGAGATTTCAGTGGATTTATATCTTTTATGGTCGATAGGTACCGCTGAAGTTATTTTTCAACATCTGTCCTTTCATTCCATTCGTTACGATGTACACTCACCTGGAGGCCATACCGTTCAACGTGTCTCAACCAGATATTAAACTCAAGATTTTTTTTTTTTTTTGGTAGTTTCTTTCTGTTTCTAAAAATAATTGTAGTTTACCGAAAGGTGAACATTTTTTTTAAAATGAGATTTTCTCAAAACCATGTCTAACAATTTTGTTTGTTTCATAAATCAATTTCTTTCGCCAGGTCATTCTTTTTCGCAAATGAAAGTTTCAGTAACTACTGAGGGGATAATATATCTTATTTCAATGGCTTGCGATCACTATGCTAGCTGTGATGTTAGTATCAACGCATAGTCAATATGTAAAAAGTTGAGTTGATTTTGAGTTTAACGTCCCTTTCAGCAGCGAGGCTGTATGAGGCGGGACCTACTGATTAACGTGGAATCCGAACCACATGAGCTCCCGCCGGAAATCGAACCCGGGTCTCCCACGCGAAAGGCACGTACGCTAACTGCTTAGCCACGAAGGAGCTCAATATGTAAAAAGATCACAACGTTCAAAGGTTCAGCGTTCGAAGAATTGGTTCCATCTCCTCTTTTAACGTTATATTCAAACCGGAAGTGGTAGAAAACAAGCATTTCCGGTTTTAACGGTGAAGATCAATAAAGCAGAAATGCTAATAGATAGCTAGAGACGGTTTCCTCCAGTCATGTGAGCGTTTCAAGAATAGATTCCATCTTCATCACGATTTCTGTACTACAACCGGAAGTGGTAGAAATCCATTACAACAACTTCCGGTTTTAACATTGATTTGCATATATAAGGTAAAAGATAACCACAAGTGCTTTTCTGCAATGCATTAAGCGTCCAATGAGTGAGTTCCACGTCCACCTTAATCTCTCCTAAAGCCGGAAGTGATTGAATTTTACAATTACTTTTTATTTCGATATTTATTTTCGTAGAGCGAAAACGATAGGGAATAGCTAGAAATAGCTTCTTGGTATGACTTTATCGTCTCAAGAATAAGTTATAGCTCCATCTGTAGTCCTCTATACAAACTGGAAGTGTCGAAAATTCAAGATTTCTGGTTTCCACACCGATCACCATAGTAAATAATAATAAGTAATGGACAGCAGAATTCTTAAAATGAATTCCGCTAAAACATGTTGTTTTTTCGTCCTAATTTCTCTATTGCTAGTGGAACCTCTATTGATACAAATCTAATACCATTTTTAGTTTCAATATGAATCTTCGTAGAACAGAAACGACAAAGAGAGGTATTGCTTTTGGATATACCTTCAGCGTTCCAAGGGTAAGTTCCATCTAACCTTGTCCATCTATAACTACCGCAAATTACACTACTTCTATTCCAGTTTTAGTATTCAATCGCATAGTCAGTTTCCAAGGTGGCCAGAACTTTTACTTTCAAAAACGGGACGCATACGAATTGGCAACGAGGGGAAGGGGGGATTCCACATTGCATTTTGGAAGTCAGCAGTGTTTTCAACTTACTTACAAAATACACAAGTAAGAATGATAACACAGCATTTCTAACTTAAGTACAATCCAACAATACTTTTAACTACTTGAACACTCAGAATTCCCACTCAATTTCTACTTGAACCACAGAACACTCAATTCCCATTTGAATATTCAGAAGTTCCAGACACGGCTGAACCTTCCCAATGAGTGACGGTACGAAAGAGTGTAGAATTTGCATTGATCATTTATATTTTGACTAATAATTACCGGACACCTGGGTCATTTTTGCTTAAAAACGGGACAACGGTTGAAAATAAAGGACTGTCCCGGCTAAAACGGGACGTCTGGCCACCTTGAAGGGAGCCGATCCTTTGGGGGTCAAGGGTCCCCCCTTGGCATAATTTGAATGCAATTTGTCTTACCATAGGAAACGAAATACACTTGTTTTCTACACAGAGACAATCAACAATGTAGTATGGTGAAAAATGCGAGGATTGATACGAGAGTTTGACGGTGGAATTGACTAATGCCATCTTTTGAAATGTTAAACAATCTACTTTCTAAGACTGCCATGTTGTACATCGTTGCTACTTTGCTAATCACAAAAGTTCGAAGAAAAAACTGTACTGTAATTTTAGTATTTCATTTCTGTAACCTTTGCTTTTGAATGACAAAAAGGAAATAAGGGATAAACGATCAACACAACTCAATCCTTTTTGTTGTTGTTGGGAATTATATTAAAGCAGAAGAGTTCATTGGCGTGTTTTTAAACTGGGAAACGTAGAGTACAAAAACAAACAATAAAAAAGACGGTTTTTCTTTTTCTTTTTTTTAAAAAAAAAGATGAGAAAATCGGTTTTAGGTTGGTTGGACCCGATTTCAATCCTTTAATATTAGTGGAAAAATGAAGTGAACCTCTTTTGACAAGAGGGAAACAGCCTTTCGCTGCTAACATGAGATAAGCAACGAAGCTTTTTCTGGTTGTCCGGAAAACTTTCTGACCTGCCTTTTTTATGTACGCATTTAAACTTTCCTTTTTGTGGCCAAGAGGAAGCCCTATGAGTTATGAACAGACGTTGAAACATTGTCCTTCTGGGAAAACATTATCGAATTAGTGTTCTGATTAAGAAGAATATAAATAAAAAAGAAGGAACGAAACTCGTTTCATTCATATCAGTAGGTCGGTAAGATGCAGAGAAAGGTATATTGTAAATAATACAATAGAGTAATGAAATTACAGGTTACAAAAATACAACGTATAAGATAAAATAGTGCATGGAGAATACGAAATTATCAAAGTTACTTGTGTTCTTTCCATAAGTATCCGGACACATTTGTATTTACGTGCTTTCTCAGAAGGTATACTATTGAGGTCTACAGTTTTAATTGGGGTCTCAACCAGTGATAACTAACTAAACAAATTAAATCTATGGCTTATGGAACCTGAAGGTTCAATGCCGCGCTCACAAAAGCTCTCTACTGACTTCTATCTTTAGCCAACTAGGTCCAGTTTCAACTTTGTATTCCTACTTTTGCGAGATCCATCTTAATCTTTTCCTCTCATCTACGCCTAGGTCTTCCTAATGGTCGTTTTCCGATTGGTCTTCCAGTCAAGACTTTGAAAGCGTTCCTATTTTCTTCCATCCTGGCTACATGACCTGCCCACCTGAGCCTCCTAGACTTGATGACCCTAACAATGTTTGGTGAACGGTACAAATTATGTAGTTCCTCATAATGAAGTTTCCACCATTCTCTATTCTGTTCCTCTTGGGTCCGAATTTTCATCTCAAGATTTTATTGTCAAATACTTTCAGTTTGCGTTCTTCCCTCAGAGGAACAACCAGTGACGACACCAGCTTTAATTCCTTACGAGGGGAGCGGGGACGAACGGATGGGCAGAGAAATTTATTTTTGGGAGGTTAGCTATATTTTTGTATACCGAGAAGGATATTTTTATATTACTTGACCTGCATTATAATGCTACAAATCTGGAGGGTCAGAAGAGCCATCGAGGGCAGGAAGCGCTTGTCTCTTGCCTTTCTTTGCCGTCATAATTGATCTGAACCATTCTAGTGCATTCGATGCTCGAACACAGAAAATTGAAGTTATAGGTCAATGCTTTTACAAATTTTTGGAAATATTCGAAGTAAAGATTGGTGATCGATAAATTGTACGTAGGTGTATACCTGATATATGGTATACAGTGGCGTATTTACGATTTTGTTTCGGGAGGGGCTTTGCTAACATTCGGGGGGGGCTTTGCCTGAAAATGTGAAAATTCTGCAAGATATTTCATATACTTTACTATAGTAAGTAAGATTTCGGGGGGGGGCTTAAGCCCGGAAGCCACCCCCCTAAATACGCCACTGATGGTATATAATACCTCAGTACTCTAATAGTTTTAGGTCGATCTTGATACTGTTCTACGAAATACTGTTAAATCATTATTCAATGAACAATGTTTCACATATTCACTATTCAGTACTTGTCACCCGTACGAAACAATATCCAACAAAAAACGTTGCTTCTTTGTTAACAATGTAATACAAACCCTATATTAGTCCTAGTCGATACTAGCAACGTAAGAAAGGGTTGGTTCTGGGGTTCCGACTTTTCTGTAAATTTAGTAAAATTTTGGAGGGTGATTTTACAAATTTTAATATAATTTATTCTCATATTCAATTTGGAGCCTCTCACAAGCTTCGAACCACTCCCGAAATAAATTGCTGCGTGTACTCGATAGACAAAAGAACTCTGACCGATCTTTGAGCACAACAATTGGCTACAATGCAACGCTATCCGTTTTTATTGTGCACTAGATATACTCCTCTATTGAGTTGAAAGTTAGAATTTAGCTTCGTTCTTGTCCATATCATACATTTGAATAAGATACACATACCTAAGGAGAAAAATGAATGTTGAATGTTTCAATTCTTTTCTCAGAGCAACAAGTATCTCGATCCACACACTGTATAGGTAACAGGCCACCACTGAATCCTTTTGTTTAGTTTATGTTCAAAATCATTTTATTACTTCTCAGTAAGGGAAGACGAGTAAATGAAAGAAAACGTAAAAAAAAAAAAAAAAAAAAAAAAAATATATATGTAAACGAAGAAAAGAGCACAATGTAGAGGAGTCGCTATAAATTAATTCTCTTTGAACGAGGGCGATTACGGAACATCACCTACCAATTGAAATCCAGATTATTCTCCAATAAAGTAAATTCCAATAAACTTTCTTGTTATTGTTCGTCCCTCAATGCAAACTCATCTCATTGTTAATTATCCCATATCGGACTCCCGAAGAAAACTCATCGAAACAACTTATTGACCGTGCCAATAGCGACTACTCTCAATCATGACTCCGTTTTCTTTCATTTAGAAATAGAAAAGAAAGAGAAGAAAGTAGAAGGGTAAAAGGAGGTAGGAAAAGAAGAAAGAAAAGAAATAGGGTATTTTAATAAGAAACAGATTACTGGATAATTCCGGAAATATAGTAAAAGGTCGGGAAAGTCGTTGAAAGATGAATCATTCTAAATGTTATTAACGACTAATCAATTTTGGAATGCTTCGGAATAGACACATGTTCCCTCATACCACCCAGACCTAGCTCCAGGCACCACGATCGTGGGGTTGCCCAGACCTAGACCTGGAAATGAGAAAAGTGAAATCATTCTTTGTACTGTTATTCCAACCGGTGATTGATAACCATCCAGCATCTGAACTCTGTTCTCTAGGATCGACCACACATATGAATTAGCCGAGAAAGAAAGGAAAAAAAAATCAAACTTATAAACTCAATATAAATTTATGTATCGTATCAATAAGAGTCTCAACTTTCTGGAAGAAAGATGTCGTATTTAGGCTTATCCTGCTATTTCCGTTTCACTTCTAGAGCCGATTTAAACCATTAGTAGCGGTCCTTCATGACCTAGGTTATTTACCTTAACACATATATTAAAACATGACACATATATTACAGATGTTAATATGACAAATGATATCACTAAAATGACTTAAATTAAATCTATCATGCATTCACACGCTCACTCACTCAGGACAGTGTATATATGTTTAAAGGAAAATCAACTAGCTACAAGGGTACAAATAGTTTATTACATTCATAGTGAAAAGAAAAGACAAAACAAATAATTATGAAGAAAATATTAAAAGCACAAATTCTTGGTATATATTAATAGAGTACATAGTGTTATATTTTAGTAAATTTTTATATATTCAATCATATTGACAAATGGAAAGAAAAAAAAATAATTACATGTATCATATCTTAGGCATGCTAAAGCAAAATTATGATTTGCGACATACGCAAAGAAGACACTTATTTCACTTTAAAAAAAATTGGACAAAGAGGAAAGAAAAAAAAACTTTTTGGTGTATTAGAACTTATATGAGTCTCTACCTCACATTGGGCGATAAAATATTAATAATCTTGAGCGTTCCAATCACAAATCACGCACTAATCGTAGTGTCCAAAACATTTCGCTCCATTTAACTTAGTTTGTGTTTATGTATATATATCTCTCTCTCTATATATATATATATATATCTAGTGGTTTACAAAAACCATTCATCGACTATATTTGGTTTGTAACTGGTAACAGTTTATATCTGCAATCACACACTGCTACGTCTATACCCATCTGGGGATTTCGAAAAAATCACTTTCGCCAGAGGATGTTTCTCCTCTTAGACGGTCCATTTCCAAACTTATTAATTGGATAGTTTTAAGTTATTTATTCAACACTGGGACACGTCATGAGACCTTTCCTTTAGATCACTTTGGTATATATGTATACATGGTTCGGATTAAAAAAAAAAAACGATCTTCCACAGGTGTACGGAGTATGATGGTTCAAATTGAGGATAGAAAAAAAACTGGTCAAGTCACAGGATACATATGCAGGTGAGAAGGATTCAAGGTGCACTTTCCACAATAGTTTTAGGTTAGCAATTCAGGGATAATATTCGTTTTGATGTGGGTTACGTTTAGACCTGCCGTTACTTTTCAATACATGCCATTACATAATTACAGAGGTTATCGTTTACATTTATTCAAAAGAAAAGGAAAATTACTTGAGAGCACGGCGGTATTCTTGACAAAATCTACATTCTTATATACGTCGGAAAGCTTACTGGTAAACTATAGCAACCAATACACGTTTAGGGGGACAGACACGAGCGCTCTTACATATATTTATATAATACATTTAATATCATACTTTTACTTTAAAATCATATTCACATACTAAATACATACATATATCGACGTATTCATTTCTCTATATATATACAGTAAAACCTGTCTTCAACGGACCCTTTATTAAACGGAAAACTGTCTTAAACGGAAATATTTCACGGTCCCATGAATTTTGGAGAACAAAACGTGTAAAAGCCCCTTCATTAAGCGGAAACTGTGTTACGCGGACAACGGAAAGAAAAATAAACATTTAACGGAAAATTCTGAGTTCCGGACTACAGCGTTTAGATCTTTAGACATTCTGTGAGACATATACATTACACTGTTTAAGATAAATGTTCGTTCTTTTGTTAAATATTTCTGGACAGTGTTGACCTTCCCCCAACCACTACTCACATTCACCCCCCACAAATTGTCCTTAATCCCCGCAACTTAATCAAGAATCATAAGGAATGTCGGAAAGAAGAAAACGAGATAGAGGAAGAAGAGAAAAACGATACCGAGTTCCAAGAAGAGTGTAGAATAAATACATATCAAAATGCTCTCAGAAGTTTAAACGAACTGCAAAAATTTGCCTTACGGAAAAATGATTCTGATTCACTTAGTATAATTTCTCAGGCTAAAGTGTATGCGGAAAGTCAAGCAGCAATGTACACAGAAAACCCTGCTTGGCTATCAGAAAAATAAAGAAAACGTGTGCATAGTATGTTTTATATTTATTTTTTTTTGTGTATTTATTCGTAGAAGAAAGAAGTACTGTAATCGAACAATGTACGTACAGCAATGTATTTTCTCAGTATGCCCCTTTATAAGCATGTATTTTTTAAAAAAAAAGAAAGAAAGGAAAGGTCTACCTCCACTAAGCGGAAACCTGACTTTAACGGAAATTTTTGCAAGTCCCGCTCGATTCCGCTAAAGACAGGTTTCACTGTATATATATTTATAATAAATGCGCACACATTTGAATTAATAACCCCAACAATAAATTTTTTGAAAAGGTTGCAACATTGTCCAAGAAAACAAATGACTTCCAACATTACATTTGAAAAGAATTTAATTTTTTATCTGATACCGCGCGTCTATAAATTTTAGCTTTTATATAATCAATTCGTGCTTAAATAATGAAAAAAAAACTTTGTGAGGCAGGCACGTGACACAGAGCATTTCTAAAGATATAACTAAATAAATCAAAATACAATTTCTGGGCCCAGGTTAACTACAAGGTAATCGAAAACCAAAACAGAAAGGAAAGTGACCAACGGATTAAAAAAAAACTTAAGAGGGACGACGGTGAAAGAACGTAATCGAAGTGTCGTCAACTACGAAGTCTTTGTTCATTTCGGCGATAGGTCAAAATGTGATGGAGGACCCAATCATTATCTACTTTATCCATGAATCGTGTCTTGCAACGTCTCAGCTGGTAATTTCAGATCAGAGTTGTACGTTAAATAAATTGTAAGCAACAAGTTCAAAATCGGGGGGGGGGGGGGAAGGTTGAAAATTTGAAAAAAAAGAAAAAAAATCTCGAAGTAATGAAGACAGAGAGAGAGATAGAGAAGAAGGAAGACGAAGAATAGGGGCGCCAAAGACTTAAGTGAGAAATAACTAACGCTACAAAGATAGAAGTCGAATTTCGCTCTCAACAAAATCCATAGCCAAAATATTCTTAACATGCCAAAAGGGGTTCGGCTTACCAAATAAATAGCCGAAAAAGCTGTCTGCGAAGATGAGACAAGTCTGTGTCCACGATGGGATTTTCGGAAAGACAAAGGCTTTAGGGAAATCCCACCACTCACCGTATCCGGTCAACACCCTTGCAGACTCCGAAATCCTCCGGAAGGTTAGAGACGGCGTTAATTTAGGATTTCAAAGAAAAAAAATCATCCGACCTCTTGGAAACTTGAAGATTCCAGAATAGTAATGAAATTAGAGTAATAGCTAAGATATCCCTAATTAGTGATTTGCCAAAATAAAAAAAAAATTAAATAAACTGAATTTTGGATCGGTGATTTCTATGGCCAAACCTCACCGATAGCTCCCCTTCGCAGAATGCGCTAAATTCTGAGGCATCGATTAATTTCCATCACTATCTAGTTTGGAAACTAAGAAAAGAAAACGAAAATATTCAAGGTGGGATGGGGTTGATGCCCGGGTACGGAATAAATTTCAATAATTAATCGTTTTGATTCTGTAACCCTATCAGAGCTGTCGCCTCCATGAACATTGTAAGCTAGCTCGAGTAGGTAACGTGAAGAAAAGAAAAAAAAATCTCACAGAGCAGGATATTCTATTTTTAAAACCGACCAGAAAATATAATTCACTACAGCCCTGATGTATAACTACTACTGTCTTTTCATAATTTATTATTCAATATGTCTAGTCAGCGATTATATGATGCTACCCATTCTATCAGATGGTATTACTATGGTTCATTATTACTATAACACATAAAACTACAAAGTATTACCATAGTCCGACTATATATCGCCCTCCGGTCCGCGTGATATGATGGTGCAGGGGTCAGAACCCGAGATGTTTGTAGCTACACGTATCTATTCAATATCTATATATCAACACGCGGCGAAGTATTCACTGGGCTACTATATATATATTTAACTATATGGGTGTCCTATCTTCTATATTCATTTACTACAATATTTATATACTTTCATATTCATATTCATATTAATATTCATATTATATTCATATCATCATTCTTTTCATTCACTACGACGCGATATTTTACAGACACCCTGTTTCCTCTATCTACGCCCAGCCTATATACACATTTCATCATAACACTTTAAAATCTATAATCACTACAAACATTTCCCATTTCGATCACCGCACGATAACCTCACTCGAACTCAAGACTCTTTCACCACACACACACAATACTATGTAATACCTGGTAGCTTTATTAAAAAAGAAAAAAAAATCCTACGTATGTTCACTGAAAATAGAATTATCCGCGATAATATTTAATGTTTATGAGATTCTGCAGCAACAATGAAATTCTGCAGCCACAAAGAAAGAAATGAACATTTAATATAATTTCAAAGCGAAGAACTAGCATCATATCGCCCGACTTCTGTTAAGAATTTACGTACTGTTTATTTACTTAAATATTTCGATTTCTAGACTAAGCAGAATGTTGAAATTTTCAGGATATATTAATTTTGGGTCACTTGACCTAACTGTACATCCATATGGGCTGTGAATTATACCTTCTAGGTTTTATTTCGAAAAGAAAGGTCAATTTCACGGAAACTAAATCACTAAGCACCTCGACATACGAATGGCGGTTAGTACTGACTTTTGATACTAGGGGCTAGCGACGATATAATCAACCCTTGAACAACTGAAAGTGACCTTGTACACGGAATTATTGTACTATATTACGTTCACATTTAAATATTGTGTATGAGTTCACTTAATGACGGAATAATAAAAATTTATCGCATAGTAAATACTACACTGTCCATATTTAATTATCTCACACACTCTTTCATCACTTAACTACCACTACCACTGATACTACATTACAAATATACACATACTACTTAAACTACAAGATACATCATGCCAATACACACCAATCATCACTATCATTAATACATGTTATACTAATAAATATACACAGAAGACATTCATATTTTACCATTTTAAATCGGCTCGAAAGAAAAGGAAAGAAAGGGACAGGGCCAACTGGCCCTTGTATTCACTGAATCACATTCTTAAGAGTTTAATCAATGCCCCGAGGGGACGTATCGAAGTATTAGCTAACAATAGGACCCCTGCCCTGAAGGGGCAGGAACCCGGAACAAACTACATGTTCAACTCATCCTGCTGGAAGCCGTACTCCCAATTTGGGAGTCAGATAGGAGCCCTTACTGATAATTTACACGTGCATTGTGATTACTATTCTAACTACCACGAAATTAAATACCGCCATGTATGTTAAAAAAAAAGGAAAAATCACTCGCTACCTACATAAACAAATCTATATATGGACAGGTCTTGTAACCCTCAATTAACAGGAAAATTGGAGGTGAAAATATAAGGGGAAACACTGATCTTCAGAACCGGTTTTAGGAAAAGAAAAACAGAAAAAAAATATTAAAAGCACACTACTTCTGAATCCTGTCCATAGCGATCGGTGGATGAAAACGTGGCATCACTATATTGCACTTCCTATTTCAGCTTTTAGTTCAGTTTTTACTACGAAATTTAATAGTTTTTGGCTCCTCGAGACTTCCAGAGATTTTAGATGTTAAAAAACTCCCAAATATTACCTTGTTTGCAGCTTTTCTACTCCTTTTTCAACTTTTTGAGCTAGACGATCCAAATCTAGTGTCTTCAGTAACACTTCCCGGCATGGAATGGAATAATTGCGCCCTAATATCATAGCGTGGGTTTATCATCCAATCAAAACGAAGCATTTTTGGCGGTGGGGCTTTGAAACGAATAAAATTGGGTAAAATCTGGATTAAACTAGTTTTTAGAAGGACCTAGGTATCTAAAAGAGAGGTGAAGGGTGGTCCTGAAAATTCTGTCGAATTTTAGATTGGTTATTTGATCTGGAAAGTTCCGTATAATAGTGGATCTATATTTTCGGATAGCACTGACACCGTAAGAATTGTAATAATCCATTTACACATCCATATACAAGACTTATAACTAATTTAAAATATAAATAAAGATATTGATTCCCAAAACTATAATTCCTAATGAATTTTTTTCTACAGTTTTTCCATGTTAATTTGAAATAGAATAACGAACAATATTATGAATTATATGAACAGCCAGAAATTTTTTGTTAAACGTCAGGTACAGTCGGTGCAAAAAATTTCGGGCACCCTCCTATTAAAAACATAATCTCATTAGACTGTAATGGCACATTACATAAACATGAAATTATATTTGAAATAATAAAGACTTTACTTCAGAAATATCAGACCAAGAATTGAACTCAAGTAGTGGAAATCATTAATCCATTATAAAACACTGCAATAATGCTGCGGAGTAGGTTTTTAATTTGCTCCCGGGTAATCGTGTCTGAGAAACGAGACCCAGAACCTGATAACCGGAATAGAATTCTTGACCAAAAATCACCCGGCCACCGGTGTGTGCCAGTGTACATATACATATTATCAATCTTTACTCAGTATTTATCTATTGCTCTAATTTCACTTAAGCGTAGGTTTGGCCATTTCATTTCAGGCGCTCATCCCATCCAAACCATTTTCTCTCCGGTTGTGTGCAGTCATCCTCCACTACGTTAAAAAAAAAAAAAAGTCCACATCCCAACTCCCCTTGAATTTAGTGTGGATTGAAACCACATGAGCTCCCACCTGGAATTAAACCCTGGGTCTTCCACACAGAAAGCGGGAACGCTAACTATTTATTTATTGAACATCATCTTCCAGACAGCTAATTGGTTTACGAAATAAGATATAATAATCAGGTCATTTTGTTTCCCCCGTGAAGCATTTTTTTACACATTTGCCAAAAAAAAAAAAAAAAAAGAAGTTTTCCTCAGTGGCAGTTAGTTCTAGATAGATTGTGATGTTGTGAGGACCGCCCAAGAAGCGCCATCCATCATCAATGCAAGACAAGCAATGGAGCTTTAATGCAATACACCTTGAGTAAAATAAGAAGTCTGTTATGAGAAAAGTTTTCAACGGGAGGAAAACTCATCATGGCATGTGACATGGCGTGGTAATAGATGACCGATGAAGATAGAGCACAAACAGACACCATCCACCAATCTACAATTGTCCTCACGCATTTACTAAAATTACATTTTTATTCTTATTTATTTTTACTTAAGAAAAAGATATGCCAAAATACTTTTTGTTGACAAATAAACATCTGTATGTGTCCAAGTGCTATAGCCTCTTCATTTTTTTGAAGAAAAAAATAAACAATAAAAAAAAATCAAAAGTGCCAACCTTAAACATTTTGAGGGGGCACTGTGACTCAGTGGTAGAATGCTTATCTCTGGAACGTAGGGTCAGTGGTTCGATCTGTGACAAGTAAGTTTCTGCTGGATAACATCGTGCTCGTGGGTTTTCTCAGGGTACTCCCGTTTTCTCCCACTTTCTCATTCCACCAATTCTTCCATCATCATTCACTTGGTTCAATCATTGTCTCACTTAGCCAAACAGGCATAATCGTGGGACGTTAAACTCAAATATTTCATTTCGATTGTTAAATGGTTGTAAGTATACAGTATGGGTCAAAAACAATCCGTATTCTTTTGTCTTTTTTAAAATTGTTACATATGTATGAACCATTAAGATGCTTCACACATTTGCACATATTTAAAAGCAAATTAGCTCAAGATGAATCAAAAGTGTAGCATGTTTTACGATTATAGTTTAGCTTTGACCAGGGAACACTGTTAAGAAGTTTGTAAGGCTCGTGGATATCTGCACATGGCTTGAAATGCCGCAGAGCTGCTCTGAATAAAATTGCAGTGCGAATCGAACCATGCCATGACGTATACCTATAGTTTGCATAGAAACAAAACCAACCTTCTTTCTTTCAAGGTCAAGATCTACAGTTGACATTCAGTAATCAGGAGAACAACAGGTCAATCTTATCCCGCTGGGCACAATAGTAGGTGGCTGATTACGTATTTGTAATGGTAGCAGCATTTGATACATCGACAGTCCGCGTGTGGCCTCATTCGTTCTTAGCAGTTTTATTGCTGATAAAAAAAAGTTGGTTTAGTTTGTAATCATATTACATTGTAATATCCTGTGTGACGATGTAAACAAACAATTCCACAACAGTGTTTACAAACACCACCACGTGGTTCGGCAAGAGGATCTCCCACCAGATGGACCTAGAATCACATGCAGACGACGGCTTTTGGCCCCTCCCACGGAGCAGAAGACGATATCGGAGCAGCAGCGCCACCGCCACCCAAAGGACTCTATAAATTGGATGGACAAAGGCAATTCAGTACCAGTTTTCTGGTGACCCTCCTTTAGTCTGCTACGGGACTCTTGGAGTAACCTAACCCCAGGCCTCTAGTCTGCTACGGGACTACGCCTATCCCATCTCCTGGGTTAGCCTGCTACGGGGCTCTGTCTGGGAATCCTAACCTCAGCCGCTTAGCCTGCTACGGGGCTCTGTTGGCCACTTAACCCGCATCTGCTTGCTACGGAGCATTGGTTCCTTAAATCCACTCCTCTTAGCCTGCTACGGGGCTCTGTTGGAGATCCTATCTGCGACCTTACGGTCAAAGACCACCTATAACTCACCTTGATTCTAGAGAGATCAAATTGTATAGTATTTTGTGAAAATACTTTTATAGAGGAAACTTTTTATAATAAATCTGGTAGTGGGAGTCGATTCCGTACGCTCTTTTTATTAACTGCTCTACCCAAAATCCTATATGAGACAAAGTTTTACAATATTTTCTATGTACTTCAGATTTTCACCAGTCACAAATCGGCGCGGCATGGTCGTAGAAGACTGATATAGAAGGTATGTATAATCCCGCATGGCATGAAAATTTTTTTCTGAATGTAAAAGGCTGTGATTATAATACGCGTATGATTTCTACGATACTATTTTTAAAACACTGAAGCATGTCGTGTCAGATGCGAGCCAATACGGTATTCTATTATTATTCTTCATTCATGTTCATAATCATCACTCTTCCTTAGCATAAAGAACATTAGTTCTCTACTAGGATGGGCAAAACCGGTTTTTATAAAAACCGGAAACCGGTTTCTAGAAAAACCGAAATCCGAAAAACCTATATTTCGGTTTTCTCCAAAACTCGTTTCGGTTTTCACTGAAACTGGTTTCGGTGAAAACTTTTGGAAAACACATAAAACTATTTCTGTGGAAACGGAATTGGTTTCCGGAGAACAACGAAACACTATTTCGGTCAGAAATGAACCATTTTTGAAAAAAAAAGAAAAAAAAGGAACTGGTTTTGAAGAAAACCGAAACCGGTTTCGATGAAGATCGGTGTTGGTGAAAACCTGTTTCTTGAAAATTTTCAGAAACCGTTTTTTGTGCCCACCTCTAGTCTCTACAGCGCTTAAAAATAAATATTTCATTTCAAAACAGCTATGCTACCTTAATAAATGTTTCTTTTTATAGCCGATTGGAATTCTGGAATGTCTTTTTGATTAACAAAGATTTGAAACAAGTGAGGGATCTAGCACGGGGCCAAGGAACCTAGGCCCCCTCTGAGCGACAATAATAATTTAATGTATTTTTGAAACTTTATAGTAAACTCATAACACATCTATCTTGCCTGGTTTCTCGTTGCCCCGCCCCCCGGGTTTTAGCTTCTAGATCCGCCGCTGTTTAGAACTCCTCGTTTTATTATCGAAATCTTTTACTGAAGTAGAGACTGTATACTTGAAGAAGTCTTCGCGATTTAATGACGGTTTCACCCAAGTGTTTATGTACGACCTGTACGAAAAACGCCACATATTCGTCCTGGGGTTATTTATGCAACTAAGAAAGGAAGGCAGAAGAAGCAAATTAAGTCATAGAAAAGTACAGATAAGCAGACATCAGCTTATCTTTGTCATTTTTCACAGAAAGGGAATAAAGCAACTCAACGCGTGTGCAATGGGGCTATTTTTGGTTCTGAAACAGGTTGGATGGCAACGGATACTTTCCTTTCAGTGGTCCGCTACTAATTTTTCATGTCCCATCCTTTTACGCCCCCTGAGCGTCCGAGAGATGGTGTTGTTCGATAGGCTTCCTCGTACTGCGTACAATGTGTATAGCTGCTGATTTACAGCCAAGTTCTATCTCTTCGTCTTCCGTGGAAGTGTGTGAACGCCTGTTAAAACCAAAAGGGGTCAAAGCAAAGAAATAAAGAGAGAGCGCAAAAGGAGATTTTCTGTTAAATCCGCCAAGATTAATGCCGCGCCGGCACGTCACTGTTTCCGGCAGAAGAGCAGGTGATAGAAGGTGGTCACAGAGGGTGTTAAAGGGCGGCGAACGGTGAAAGGAATGGCCAAGCGAGAAGAGAAGGAAGGAGCAAATAAAATAACGAAAAAGCATTTACTGGCTCAGATGAGAAAACAGACAGAGATATATACGTAGACACACATATTACAGAACATACGAGATTTCGTCTATACTCTATTTTAGTATTTTATAAATATTTTTTTTTCAATTATTGATTTACATCATATATTAAACTTCTGGTTCTCAAAGTAAGATCTGTGCACTCCCAGTGCATCAACCAAGGAAGTATATGTATTTAATTTCTTAAGGTTTGTATTCCAGTGCAACTAGCTCTTTTATCTTTATTTCTTGATTTTCGTTCTACATCTGTTAAAAAAATTGAAGAACAGAAAAACTTGTTTCCACCTTCAATGATAAGGAACTTGTTTGCGACAAAGACAAGACTTATTTTCATATCAAAACTGTGATAATTAACTAAATGGAACAGGTGTTCGCTACTGTTCGAGAATTGAGTTCTTGTATTTGACAATAATCAAGCAGTTCATCCTGGGATTTGTTTGACCATTTGCCTTAGTACTGTTCATCTGACCTTAAACTAATGCGACCTAAACATGAGCTGTGAATGTAGTATTTAAATAGAAGGCCAGCTTAGTAAATTTAACTATTATTGTCATGAAGTCTGTTTCCAACAAGAAATATTAATTTTAAATAATATGGTTATGACAGATTTTGCAGCCCCTTGAAACTTGTCGCCCAGTACAAATGCACGTATTCCACACATGGTAGAGCCATTACTGATTATACGGCTAGGATCGAACTAGGAACCTCTTGTATCATGTATTATCGTTCCGTTCCCTCTTTATTGTATTCAAATATGGGACATATTGGAGTACGTTTGTTTTATTTTGGCACACTTCCCGCCAATGCACTTGGTTGGCTTTTAAAATACTTTCTGCTAGCATTCACGTGAACGTTTCAATCCAATAGCCCTTCTTATTGGCTTTGTCGTGTAGGTGACGTTAGTTGTCAGGCAGCCCATCAAATGAGGTCATTGCTATTTGGCGGGTATTTGAAGTGCTTAGTTGCCACACACGAACAAGTTTGTGTACAGTGATTTGTGAGTGGTGTGACGTTATGCTGTGTTTCCTAGCGTACTGTAACTATCAACTTAACCGTGGCATGGCAACAATGCGTTGTAGATAGATCCATCCTTTAGGTGGGAAGTGTGTCAAGATAAAACAAATGTATTCTAGCATTTATGTGATTTTGGCGCTAAAGCTCCGGACTCCGTATCTTCAAACGTTTGAAACACTGTACATCAAGACGTCATAGGTATGGTTCTACCCATAATTAGATTTTCTAGATGTTATACTTTGTGTTCCGTGCCATTTATCAAATCTTCATTTTGTGCTCAGTTGGCAACACTGCATTACATATGATGTTATTGAGCATGTCTTCGGGTACAATGTTTGCTTACTATACTGTTGTGTAAATGCCATTTTGATTACTTTCATCATTTTGAAGTCCTTTCTGTGTTAGTGTATCTTTTGTATTGCTATTTTCACATTATTCGAGATTCTTCTTTCCTCTGTATCTCCTGTGTTTCTGGGTGTCGGCCCGTAAAACTTTAGATTTCTCACTTTTCTTCACTCCTCTATCGATTGCGTATTGTTTGATTGGGCAATGCTACTATCAATATGAGATGTTCCCTTGTGAGTTTCATAAACTAAAGTGCCACGTCGATCTTAACCTTGATGCTGGCGCCATCTCGTGGCATCCAACACCTTTGGAACGCGATATCTCAGGAACGGTGTATCTGACCACTCTGCATTCTTCACAGACGCGTTCTACGCATCAGAAGCTATTGATTGCAATCACGTTGGGCAAACTCATGGGGAGTTGAAATTGGGTCTAAACTTGGCCACATTCTTTACATTAAAAAACTGAGACTCAAAAAATTGGCCTATTTTGTCCCCTTCTTCCTCCAGACAAGAATCAAGTACACATACAGGGTATTACCATGTAATTGACTACTTCATTACTTCACATAGCAATTTTTATGAGTGTACTTCCAAGGGGGAAAATGGCTCCCAAAAAACTTGAAGCAAAAAATCAAATTCTACCTTCCCCTCCGCCGTGTTATCCCCACATACATAAAATGCACATCGAGGGAAAGTTTCATTCTTTAGGAATACATTGATAGCAAAATTATTTTCTTAGCTTAATTGAGGATTAACCTATTGAGGTTTAAAGCCTTTAAGCAGTAACTACTTCCGACTACAAGTGCTTCTTTAAAACAAATGTTTCGGGTGGGGGGCACACTTAGTATTAAGAGAAGCGCATATTATTTCCATTGTTTACCTTTTTTTTGGTGGTTGTGTGTAGTGTTTATGTGCGTGCTCTACTGTCTTCATGTAGTATCGGTGCTATGACTTTCCCAAGTGAAGCATTGCCAATGAAACATGGACTGAAGTGTAGTGGAAGATCATTTAATTTTATTGCTGCTGCCTTCATACCAAGAGGACCGCCATGTGCTCTCTCTGGTACTGCTAGCAGTGACGGAGGAACTACCAGTGATTTTGTGCCAAGGTATGAGTCAAAAGCAAAAAAACAGTGCCTCATTCTCGTTTGTTTTCTCCTCCTTTGTGGTGATATTCACGTAAACCCTGGCCCACCCTGTCCATATTACACCAGTGCTTTCAATATATATTATCAAAATGTCCGTAGCATTAAAAACAAATTACTTGAGTGCTCATTGAACCTAGGTGAGATAAGGGAACTGGATTGTTTCGCAGTGACTGAATCGTGGCTGAATGAATCAGTGAACGACAGTGAAATTAGCATTTCTAATAATTTCACCATTTATCGTAAAGACCGCATAACTCGTGGAGGTGGAGTGATGATTTGTGTAAATAATAAGTGGAAGAGCAAGAGAAGACTGGATCTCGAACGGGATTGTGAACTTATTTGGGTGGAAGTATTTATTCCAAAGCGTCGTTCTGTGTTTATTGGGTGCTTCTATAGGCCGCACAAGAACACCCTCCAGCACATCTCAGAAGCTTGCCATGACTCACTGTTACATGCGTTGTCACACGGTGACGTCATCCTATTGGGTGATTTCAACCTTTCCATCACGTGGCAGGACAGCAAGCATGGCGTCGCTAAAGATGGAAACGACAGTTATTTCATGGACAATTTTATTCATGGACTTGGTCTAGGTCAACATAATATGCATAATACCCGCAATAATAGCAATCTTGACTATATTCTCTCTAACTTAGAACCTCGTTGTGTTGTCCCATGCAGAAATCTTTTTCCCTCGGATCACGATTCCTTGGATGTTTCTTTCGATTTCCTCCCCTCCACTACTACAAACCAGCCCCTCAAAAGTAGATCACAACTTCTTTGGAAGAAAGCCCCCTGGGGTGACATCTGCCGGGCTATTGAACTGTTTCCTTGGTGTTTGTTAGAGGTAGGAACTGTTGACGACGCTGTGGACTTATTTACATCTGTTGTCCACTCAGCCATAAAGGACTTTGTGCCGGTGAAAGCATCAAAATCGAACAGGTTTCCGGTCTGGTACGACAATGAACTTCGTGAACTTCTTAAAAACAAAAAAGCTTGCCTGGACTCTATGGAAATCACATCCGAGTGACTACACATACAAAAACTTTGCTAGAATTAGAAGTCTTGCCAAGAAGGTACAGCGGCGTAAATACTTTGAATACATGGACTCAATTGGTGATTTTACTGTTAGTAACCCTAAAGTCTTTTGGTCTGTAATTAAATCTAGAACAAAATCTCCGGGCATACCGGCAACAGTTCAAGATGAAAATACTGTAGCGAGTGATGATCAAAGACCCGACCTCTTCAATAACTACTTCTGCAAAACATTTACTTCCCTTCCCTCTACAACCCATCTCCCCCCTCTCCACCCCATCTGTTCGGACACCTTATCCATTCTCTCTACCACCCCGGGCGAAGTTCTGGCTCTCTTGCTATCGTTATCTCCACATAGATCACTTGGACCCGATAAAATTAGTCCTCTCTTTCTCAACAAAAATGATTCAGTTATTGCGGTTCCTCTATCTATCTTATTCAATAGGTGCTTCAAGGAAGGGTATTATCCCACCAGTTGGAAACTAGCTCACGTGACCCCAATATACAAATCAGGACTTAAAGATCATGTATCCTCCTATAGGCCAATATCTCTTCTTTCTGTAATATCAATTATCTGCGAAAAAATAATCAAAGACAGGCTACTTAAATTCACCTCACCTTACATCCATAGTTCTCAGCACGGCTTTCTACCGAAAAGCTCAAGTCTCTCAAACTTAAGTACTCTTCTTTCCTGTGCAGTCAAATGTATGAATAACAATACTCAATTAGATGTTATCTACTTTGATCTCTCGAAGGCCTTTGATTCTGTCAGTCACATTCATCTTCTTCATAAACTCTCCAATAGATTTAATGTACATGGCAAATTTCTCTCTCTAATCACAAGCTACTTGAAGGACCGTAAACAGAGAGTTGTTCTTTCAGGGGCGACTTCTAACCCCCAACCCGTGATCTCAGGGGTGCCTCAGGGGAGTGTACTTGGGCCTCTGCTGTTTGTCCTGTATATGGATGATCTCTACACGCACTTATCAGCTCAACCTAGTGGCCTTCTGCTTTTTGCTGACGATTGTAAGTTATACAGAGAAATATCGTGTCTCCATGACACAATTGCTCTACAGGAAGACATAAATAACCTTACAGGCTGGTGTGAAATGTGGCACTTGAAACTCAACAGTAAGAAATGTGACAGTATTACTATTACTTTGAAAAAGTCCCCTGTCCCCTCCACATACCATATCAACAATTCCCCTATCACACATTCTGCTAGTCATAACGACCTTGGTGTCATCTTTGATTCAAAACTCACCTTCTCTGACCACATCTCCTCAATACTAAAGAATTCAATGCGCATGTTGGGACTTCTTTATCGATTCACCGAACTACGCACTGTTTCTTCATTAGCAACTTTTTATAAGACTTTAGCGCCCAAGATCGAATACTGCTCTCCCATATGGGCCATGGCAGCACCTACACATCTCTCCAGACTTGATTCTGTTCTCAATTTCTTCATCGCTATAGTCCGTTTTCGTGTTCCTGCACTTCGAATATTATCTAAGAAGGAGCTCTTGCGACATCTTAATATTCAGACTCCTGAAGTACACAGAATTATCTCTGACCTGAAATATCTACATAAAATAGTTAATGGAAGCTTAAGATCGGAAATATTACTTCAGGAACTATCCTTACGTGTCCCTTCCCGCATCACCCGCAATACCCACCTATTCCATCTTGCCCGTCCTAGGTTGGCTGTTATACAGAGGTCTCTTTTTTATAGAATACCAAACTGTTATAATCAAGTAACAACTGATGTGGACATTTTTTCGAGCTACCCAGTGTTTGATAGAGCAATTAAACGAGTTTTGACGGAATAGTTTTACTTTTACACTCTTTTTTTCTATGTTGTTGTTATTGTTGTCTTGTTTCTTTTCTTTCTTTTGTTAGCAAGTCCCTGTGTAAAATGGCAAAGATATGCTGTATCTGGGAATTTGTTCAATAAATAAATAAAAATACGGTACTATTCTACTTATTATTATATTATAGACATATTATTTTGGTCTCATCTGGCGGGCACTCTCAGAACTCCGGTGAGGCGGGGGAGAGCAGTGCCCTCTCGAAAAACATGTCTGGAAAAAACACTGTTTGCGTCAATGGCACTGGAGATTTTATTTTGATTTGATTCCTTTTATTAAATTCATTATTATTATTATTATTGTTATTGTTATTATTATTATTATTATTATTATTATTATTATTATTATTATTATTATTATTATTATTATTATTATTATTATTATTATTATTATTATTTGTTGGTGGTTGGTTGTTAGTGATTCAGGTCTCAGTTGGTTGCAAATTGCATCTGTAACTTTGTTAAATAAATAAAGCATGCAGTTGGAACCCTTGTATATTAGAGGTGTTTAGGGTGAGTTACTAAATAAACAACAAACCACACATAAAGTTGTGACTAACACATTGAGCGGAAAAGAAGTTAACTCCCACCTAGCATTTCTGGATATGCGTTTCGTTCCCACCATTCCACAGTACATCGTATGCCATTACGTAATTTCCTGTTGTAATCGCTTGTGCGGGTGTTCCCAAATTGATTAATTGAAATGTAATGGAAGGTTGTACCTCCTCCTGTGTACCATCCTCCTCCACCCCTAAACACATTAAATGAAGCCATAAAACACAGTCTAACAAGTGATGCACATCCTCTTTATCTATTTAACAATTCCTGGTTGGCATTTCAGGGGACTATTTACAAAGAAAACTGACCGCATAATTCTAAATATATTCACTCTACGAGCACTTTATGTGTACAGTATAATACATTATCCACATAGAGAGAGAGTTTGCTTCAGCTAAATCTGTTTGGTTTGAATTGTTTGCTAGTTCCTGCCTTAAAGGAGCAGTTCGAGTTAAAAACAAGTTTGGTGTAATAGAAAGAGTAACAAAAAATAAGAGACCCGTATTTTTTTATATCTTGATAGGCCGTCCCGTTCAGCTTCTACAGACATTTGTTTTTGATGAATCGTAACTGCTTACGTCATTGGTGGGATACGCGAGAAACTCAATGTGAGTCAGCAACCACCCTTTGTACGCAGCTGATAAACCTTTAATAGTGCATTGGATTTAATAGATTGTGTTTTGGATTTGTTAGTTGCTCTGTGTTGAATTCTTGAGGGAAGTTTTTGTTAGTTGTTTTTCCTATAGCATTAGTATAAAAAAAGAGGAGAGAGAGAGAGAGAGAGAGAGAGAGAGAGAGAGAGCAGTAATTACGTTTGTTGTGCGAAACAGTGTTTCTTCCAGACATATTTTATGGTGGCACTGTCTCCCGGAGCTCTGAGAGATTCCCCCGGAGGAGACGAAAATACGTCTATAATGTAATAAATATAATAGTACTGTGTAAAAATAATGTGCTTCTCCGAATACTAAGTGTCCCTTCCCCTCCCCCCCGGATTTTTTCTCTGAAAGGAACACTAGTGTGAAGTAGAAAACACGTGTTAGTACAGCGCGTGCTGTGTCTGTGAAGTGAAATAGAAATGCCTAACACTTGCTGTGTTTTCGGTTGTAATTCTTGTGCAATTGAAGCTGAGGACTAAAGCATCTTTTCTTACGTTTCTAAGTCGTGAAAAATCACCAGATCGATATAAATTATGGCTCAAGAAAATCAATGGAAAAAAATGTACCAAATATATTAACTCGTGTTCCAAACATCTTGAAGAGCCTGCCTTCAAGAAGTGAAGTTTACTGAAAGAAAAGTTAATGCCAGTGGCGGATCTAGACTGGGGCCGGGGGCCTAGGCCCCCCAGTTTTTGAGTGACAAAATTGATTTAAGCTATTATTTAGATATTTTTGAAAGTTTTTAGTAAACATGATATACATATCATAGTCTGGGTTCTGACTCCCCCCCCTGAGTTTTTACCGTCTAGATCCACTTATGGCTAATGACAGGAGAATTATTTACACGCAAACTGAGAAAGAATGCTGTTCCAAGTATATTATTGAAAGGTTTAAAATCCGAGCCATTGAACAAGCACCGATCTATGTCCAGTTACCAACGTACAAATATCGTACAAGACGCAATTGACGGTTGTAGTCAAGACGAGGCATTAGAGGGTAATAGAGACAATGTCACTCATGATTCTGAAGATACTACTTTAGAAATAAGCTATACAATGTGAATTAGGGAGTGAAATATATCGGCTTGTAGAAGGAATCAGTGACGATGACTGTTCCTCAAGACATTGATTCATCGTTTAATTTCTCTGTATCATGTGACAATGATGATGAAACGGATGAAGAGAGTTGTTCCGCGGACAGCTATGAGAATAAAAGAAATTTAACCGGTGAAGTGTTTTTCGTATTCTGGCAAACTTTACAGATGTTATTTCATTTTTGCCTCATATGTTGCGCTCCTGTACATATCTTGAAGCACTAAATTATAGGGTCAGCGTTAAAAATTGCAACAAAACGTGAAAATGAACACACTTATGTTTGGGACTCGGAAGAATGATTAAAGAAAAGGTACTTAGGTGTTGCAGCAATCTCGTCCGCCATCTATTTACATATTGGTTTCGATTTTTTTTTTTTTTTTTTTGAAACGCTGAACTCATGCTTTATAGGATACGTTTCATAATATTACAAAAACATTTGTACAGCCCACCATCAGATATCATGTTCTACATGCAGATGATATTTGTAAGTCTTTGCAATCAGTTCTGGGAAAGGAAACCGCACTTAGAACGTGCCACCGCACCTCTCACAATCGAAATGCTTGGCACTGTGTAGTATGTATTGTAAGCCTGCTCTCGCTCTTTGCCCACCTATGACGTCATCACAAAATCTTTCTTCCTCTGTTACTCGCTAACGACTGAACGTATCGCGATCAAACAAACACCATTCCTTTTAGAATTTTCAACTCTACAAATGGAAATAAATTGTAAAAAATGCATTTCTAAGTCGAACTGCTCCTTTAAATATGCCTGATTTATTTTTCTGAACAGAATAACACCAGAAAAATCAGTTTAGTGGAATACTAGGGCCTATATGTATTTAAGTTGATAATATCATTTATAAAATTAAATTTCACAAAAGTTTTGCTCATAAGTTAGTTGTCTCCTGGATGTATCTGAAGGTATTATTGTTTGATTCATTGATTAGGGGTGCTGTGTCTCCGTTCGGCACCGACGCATATAATACGCTTCCGTCGAGAATCGAACTCGGATCTGTCGTTGGCAAAGGAGCATACGTTACCATATAGCTACTAGGAACTTCTCAAGGTAGATTATTTCCAATACAATTGTGTTTATCAAACTATGTACTGAAGTATTTGAGATCGCTTACCCTTCTCACCTTTGTGTACGAAGCCTCAAAATACCTAGAAGACACCATGCGATATTTAAAACATAATTATTTACAATATATTATTTAAGATATCAGGATTTACTCTGCATGATGATCTGTGCACTCGCCAATGACACGAGATTCAAACCTGGTTCTGGATCGGAGCCCACATTAATAATATTTTCTCTCCAGCATTACCTTGTTGTTACAGAAAAACATAAACTCCACCAAAACCACCCTAGTGGATTTCACCCGCAACACGAAGCAACGCCCTATCACTATCACTGTCCATGGAGTCAGCTTACAACTTCACAACAAGGCCAAATACCTGGAAGTACTGCTTGACAAAAAAAAAAAAAAAAAACGCATCTCCGAATACCTCCAGGACACAACCAAGTAAGGAATCAACTGAATGAGGACCGTACTACTCATTCTTCCGAACACCAGTCCTCCCACGAAACATGAATCAACCTCTACAGAATAAACATCCAGAGAATCCTCATGTATGCACACTAGGCGTGGGAACATTCGGCACGAACCACCCTCAAACAGTTACAAGTGGTCCAAAACAAATCAGCCAAATCCATTTCGGGATATCCCAGAGACACCAGCACAGTACAGCTGTATGAAGATCTAAATCTCCTGACTCTCAGCGAGTTCTGGCGACAACGATCGGTAGCCTTCCGGAACAAACTTCAGTACTCTGAAGAACCATATTGGCAAAAAACGGAACACGACAATTGTACCGCCAAATGTACCGAATGCCTTGTTTTCCTTTGACACCCAGCATCGATGACCCGGACAAGGACCCGCGATAGTTGCGGTCCTTACACTGAAATATAGGCTACTTGTTAACAATGCCAAAGAAGTTCTAACACACATGGAAAAAAGAACCACCAGCCCGAAACTTTACGCCTTAAAAAGTCATGATGAACTGAACTGAACTGAACTGAACATAAAACACGAAAACCTCCCCCTACTTATCATACTATTTGGTAGTTTTCCGATAGGGTCCGGCATAGTGTTGAAAGTAAAGTAAGAAAATTTATATCTTTACGTTATTTTGTAAGTGGAGTTGATTTTGTCCAAAAGTTCTTCATATAGTGTAGCATTGCGTTGTTTGTTTATCTAATCACAATAATTGCATTAATGAGCTTCAGTGAATTGAAAGAAATAAAGAAATCGATAGATTTCTGAATTATTGGTATGTTGTTTCCAGACATCAGTTACCTACAAGCTACAGATAAGTACAACATGACAACGAGAGCTAACAAGAACTCGCTATGGTGCAAGAAACTTATGTGCTATGTTTCGAATAATTATAGTAAAGAGAGAGTATTTGGAGGAAGCTTTTTGATGTATTCTAAAAATGTGGTTGATCTATCGTTTGAAAATATAAAACATTTACTAACAAAACACTGCACATGACGTGTTCTAAGCAATTACCAGATAAGTAATATAACAACTTTACATCTTAAGCAACAACCACATCATTGTGCCTTCGATGACAATTTACCGAAGGATTTCATAGATCAATTTGTGACGGAACGGTGTAGACATAAAAGGTGCAAGGATACCGCTTTTAATGGAATCTGACCTTGGTTTCAATAAGAAATAGAATTGTCAATCAGGTCAATTTCGTAGACAAAATGGTTAGTTTTTAATTTACTCCATATTTATGAACGGGTGGATCTAATATGTCCCGATGAGAATGGCCGGAAGAAATGTAAATGTTTTGTTCTTGGCAGACACGGAGATGGATACAATAAACGTTTGATACAGTAAGTTCCATTAAAATGCAGATGTCTGGACAGAAGAGTTCCATGTTCTACGGATAATATAAACGTTTTGAGCTTTATAGTACTAAGGTGTACATTGAACAGTAAACTAGAAAACAAACACGGTAACACGGTATCTATCAGCAAGTACCACATATTGAATAAGAGGTGCAAGAAGTGTTGATGGATTCTCTACATTCATCAACTACTTCCTTATTAATCAGTCATTAAGTTATTAGATGGCAATGTGTTTCAACGACAGAAAACCCACAGTTTGCATCAGTGGCGTATTTAGGGGGTTGGCTATCAGACTCAAGCCCTCCCGAAATAAGTTTGTTATATGAACAATTTCATTAAAACTTGTCGGCATCCAAAAGGAAAAATATAAGTATTTATTCACGTGTTGTGCATAGCCCCCCCGAAACAAAATCCTAAATACGCCACTGGTTTGCATCCAAGAGAAGGAAATAGAAGAGAAAGGAGAGTTTTGATAAAGAAAGCGGACATTTAAGATTTATTCAATACACTGAAGATTATGAGTTTATATTAAATGTAACTAGAATGTCAAAGAAGAAGTTCAGTTTCTTGCTGACAATCACAGGTTAGTTCAATTGATGAACCATGAAACAAGCTTACACTACCATCTCCATGTACACTTCTGAAATTAAACCACCTACATATTGTTCTGTGGTTTGATCTCAACCCACTCCACCTAATAACTCAAGCGGCTGTTACAATTATATTATCCCGAGCAGCGCTCACTATAACCTTTCTATCTGAAGCTTCTTCCAGAGGTTAAAACATCCGTATTTAGATATTGTAAATAAATCATAATGTGAAGTGAAATTTTAAAACAAGAACAATATTAACTTTTTCTTGCACGTAAGCTTTATACAAACTGTCTCTCTTTTATCTCACAACCTTGGAGTTGATTATCTTGTACTCTGAGCGTCCCATATCATTGTATTTACATGCACTCTAAGCAACTTGTAAACGCCGTGAAACATTACATGACGTTATTAATTTTTCTTTGGTGTATATAGTATATCAGTACGGTACAGCTAAGTTTCACTCGAAATTATTGTTATCTATCCGTAGAGTGCACACACCTGTTTAACACCCATTAAATAGTAACAGTGAATCCTCTCAAAAGAGGAAAAGGAATTACCCAATAGAAAGAAGTTACTAAGAAAGGAACCAATGAGAGTGGAGGTAGAGAAATATTACAAAGGAAACAAAAATAATCATCATCACAGTTTTTTTTTTGCCATTATTGGCAAGTCACTTGACGGCCATTGGCAGGTCACTGAAAAGCTTCCATGCTCCACGGTCTTCCGCTAACCTCTTCGTCTTCACGTACGATGTTTGTACGTTTATATCGTCCGTTAATTGTAGTCTTCTTCACCTCCTCCCTCTCTTTCCTGCTACCATATCCTCTAGCAAGTCCTACCATAATACAGTTCTTTCTTAACCAATGTACCAACCAGATTCTCTTCTTCTTCTCACTAATATCTAAAATTATTATTTTCTTCCTCACCATTTCTAACACCCTCTCATTCGGTTTCGGCTCGATCCAACTAATTATCTCCATTCTTTCCCATACACGAATTTCAAAAGCTTCCACTCGTTTTTCATTATTTTTACATAATGTCAATGTTTCGACCACCTTTAGTACAATACTCCACACGAAGCATTTTATGAGTCTTTTTCTCAACTCTTTATTCAAGGTCCCACAAACATACCCTTCTTCCTCCTAAAGGATTCTTTCGCCATTCCTTGCCTTGCTTTTGTTTCACGTTCACACTTCATATCATCACTAATAATACTACCCAGACATCTAAAACTAGTCACCTGTTCTATTTCCTCCTCTCCTATTTCTATATTTGACACCGATCGCTTTGTTCCAATCTCATGTCTTATGTCTTTCTAATATTTATTTCTATCCCATATTCTTCACAGTCCTTACTCAAGTTTTCTAACATTTTACTGATTTTCTTTTCAAATGCCTCCAAAAGTGCCATATCATCTGCGAACCATATACACCTAATCATTCTACCTCCTACCAAAATTCCGTCTTGATCAAGTGGTCTTTTTTTCACTATCTCTTCTAGATAGATATTAAATAACGTTGGCGAGAGACAACACCTCTGTCGAACTCCCATTCCGATTGCACTCTTCTCTGTCATTTCCTCCCTTATTCTAACACTTACTTGTTAGTTCATATGTAAGTTTCTTATGAGTCTTTGATCTTTCCATTCCAACCCACCTTCTTTTTTTTACAACTCCCAACAACATTTCTCAATTCACACGATCAAAAGCCTGTTCTAAATCAATAAATATAATATACACACCTCTTTTCCTTTATCTATAAATATTCACTAATCACCCTTAGTAATTCAATAGCATCTCTTGGAGAATTTCTTCTCCTGAACCCAAACTGTTTCTTCACAACTTTTTCACTTTTTCCCCATACAACCTTCTGTTCAGTATTCGAAGCAAACTTTTTGCTGCATGCGGCATAGGACTAATAGCTCTATAGTCCCCACATCTCTTTGGTTCGATTTCTTAGTCACCGGTATCATGATAGTCTTCAGGAAGTCTTTTGGCCACTCTCCTGTTTCATATATTTCATTGCAGAGTCGGAATAATTCTTTTCTTGGACTTCTCTCATGTTCTTAATGTATTAGATTGATATATTATTTATCCCGGTTACCTTTCTATTCCTAATCTCGGATAATTCCTAACTTTATCAAACTCATAATATAGAATAATCAAGTAAAGAACAGTAATAGTTACCCAGTTGCAGATGTTGACTCAGATCATAATTTAGTTTTGATGAAGAGCGAACTCCGATTAAAGAAGAAAAGAGCACCAAACAGAAGATGGAACACAATCAAGTGAAGAAGAGATGAAAATACGAAAAGGGAACTTGAAACTGCGACAGATAAAGAGACGTGTAAGTAGCTTCAGCGGGTAATGACATCGACTCGAAATGGGAAGCCGTGAAAGCAGGGATTATAAAAGCTGCCGACGAGCACATAGGAAGAGAAACGAGAAATGATGGAGAAAAGGAGACAATTCAAGGTAGTAAACAACGAAGAGGAATACAAAATGTGCCAAAATCACGTCAACAGAGAAGTAAAGAAGACCCGAGAAAACTGGATAAACAACTTGTAGAAAGGAAATTGAGGAAAATATAGTCAAAGGCAATACAGAAACCACGTATAGAAAGGTTAGAGAACAGTTCGGTGAGAAAAAGAAACGCACAGACATCATAGACGAGAACGGGGCAACACTAATAGAAGAGGAGCAGATAACTAGAAGATGGAAAGAATGCATTGAAGAACTCTACAAAGGAGACAGAGTGAACGAAGAAGAGAGTGAACGAAGAAGACTTCGATGAAAATGAATTAGAACCATCAAATTTACAGTGTGAATTTGAAAATGCTTTGGAGAAAATGCAACATGGAAAAGGTCGAGGAATAGACTTAATTCCAACGGAAGTGATGAAGAATCTCGGAATAGCGACAAAGAAGACAATAATGTTATTAATGAAATGTACGTCTCGGGAAAACCAAGAGACTTCGAGAAAAGCATATTGGTCCCTACCTAGAAGAGGGATTTTCGTGTTGGGGACAAATGGCCTCACTGTTGACGCCCTTAAAATTATAATCAATCGATTAATCATTTAATTAATTATTGATTTATGTATCTATTTTACCTTCTTACCCATGCTTCTAAATAAGTTGTATAAGGTCCATTATTAACTATAGTTTTTATCTCTTTTACCTTCTTTACAAATTATTATGGATTTGTTTCGTATGCACTTATTTTTAGATTGTGCTCTGTCATCTACTCTTCCGAAAGCATTCGTTTTTTCTAGATGATAACTGTACCAACATATACAGGGTGTAACGAAAACAATCATCCGAATTCAGAAGGCTGTATGTATTTAAAAAGAAAAACAAATCTATATAGAACTGTGGAGCAAATTCTAAAACGAATATTTGAATAAAAGGCTTTTGGATAAGCTTGCATATGTGCATTATTTTTATTTATATTAGTTTCATTTTTTTGTATATAGTTTAGTAGTGTTAGTGAATTCTTTGTGATTCTTTTAGTGATTTTTCTGGTGAGTTTTAGTGAGTTGTGTTTGCATTGGCTGGCAACAGTGCCTTCAGTGTGCTGTTCAAGTGTGTCTGTACATTCGAAAATGTGCTGCGAAGTACAACTAGTCAAGCATATTCATTCATAGTTTTAGAAAAGCATATTTTTCATAGTTTTTAGAGAAGCACTCATGTTCATTAATAGACAAGATTTACATGTTGTTAACAGTGTTTTAGAGTGGTACTCAGTTTATGTGTGACCGAAGACAAAGTATAATGGTTAGCAAGCAACCATGTGGTTTAGCAGCAAGCAAGCAACAATTACTGCAGAAACAAGTTAAGATAAGTAATTCATTGTACTAACCTTTAAGTATTATATCAATCATTATGTTAACATACGAACAAAGCATGTCATGTTTATTATATTAACGCATGTACCTCGGAATAAGAATTGAAGCAAGTAACATCTAAAATATTCGTCAAGTCTTATTTCTCGTTCCTCCTGATATCTGGGTGAATCAGTAAAATGGGTTTAATCATACAGTTCATTAGCTTTGGATGTGATATGTGTGATTTGTAAATAAAGTACATAAACATATCACCCCTTCATACATCATCATTTTTTTGGTCCTCCGTCCACCGGATGTCAGAACGAGAAACGTGACTTTGCATTGTTTGTTCTCGTGTGTGTTTGTGTGGGTGCTGCTGTCATAAGCAGGACAAAGCTGTTCATATTAGTATAGTGGTGTGTGTGCATTCAACCCAGCTGAATTCAAGGTTACACGTTTGTAGGTCACTCAGAAGTGAAAAGTAAAATATATTGTCAGCGGTTTGTGTAGTTAAAAAAGAAAGACAAACAATGGCAGAAGTGCAGTTGGGTCAATTAATTAAGAAACGTGCTTCGGTCAAAGGTCAGGCAACAAGAATACAGACATTTCTTCAAAAATTACAGAATGAAAATAAACCTAGCATACAAGAAGCAAGAACAAGGCTAGTTGCACTTGAAGGGGTTTTTATTAAGTTTGATGAGATACAGTCAGAAATAGAGCTCTTAGATGAGACGGGTGAACAAGAAACGCACAGAATTACATTCGAGGAACTGTATTATGATTCAAAGGTTAAGTTACAAGAATTTATTGATAGTTTTGAACAAAAAACGGATTCAGGGACAGCAAATAACAAAGCTGGAAATTCTAGTAGTAGTTCAGTACAATTGCCTAAAATTTCCTTGCCCACATTTTGCGGTAAATACGAGGAGTGGTCGCCCTTTAAGGACATTTTCATTTCCCTTATTCACAATAACGAATCATTAAGTACAGTTTGTAAGTTTCAATATTTGCGCACATCGCTCAAGGGAGAAGCATTTACATTAATAGCAAATCTGCCAACGGTAGAAGTAAATTACGAAATTGCATGGAAGCTTCTTGTTGAACGCTACGAAAACAAACGGTTGATAGCTTCGACGTATGTACGAGGGTTGCTCAATATCAAGCCAGTAATGAAAGAAAACGCTAAAGACATTAGACAATTTGTAAATACTGCACGTAGTAATTTTCAAGCCCTTGAAGCGTTGAATTTGGACAAACCTTTGCATGACGTACTACTAACACAACATTTAGTAGAAAAACTTGATTCGGCAAGCAAAAGGGAATGGGAAGCTGAGCAAAGTAGTGACTCCTTTCCATCGTTATCGGAATTATTTTCATTTTTAGAAGGTCGTTGTCAAATGTTAGAGAACATTCGTCCTACTCAATCTGAAAGTACTTATGACAACAAAAGTGTAGAGTCCAAAGCAAAAAGAAAGAATAACAGTCAAGTGAATGCGTTTGTTAGTTTGCTTCCAAATGCATGTAATATTTGTCGTAGCAAAGAAACGCATGCTGTTTTTCGCTGCCCAGAATTTCTGAGTGCCAACATTAATCAAAGAAAGGAGCTCGTGAAGCAAAATAAACTGTGTTTTAATTGCTTAGGTAATAAACATCAAGTAAAGGCATGCAAATCAAGTACTTGTAAGAAATGTAATTTTAAGCATAACACACTGTTGCATGAAGATGCTAATCAGGAGGCTACTAACAAAGACAGTTCAAGCAAAACAAATAACAATAATACTAACGTACCTAAAGTTAAGGAACAGAATCAGATTAAAGTTCAACCACAGGACTCTTATTGCTCATTTAAGATTAATTATGGTCAGCAAGTCTTATTAGCAACAGCGTTAGTTAACGTAACAGACACTAAAGGTCGTTTTCAACAATGCAGAGTGTTATTAGATGCAGCGTCTCAATCGAATTTTGTAAGCGAAGCTTTAGTTCATAGATTAGGCCTCAAGAAAACGAAAAATCGTGTTCCCATTAGAGGTATCAATTCTGTAACCTCCGAAGCTCAGTACAGTGTTAAAGTTCATATTTATTCAAGAACATGTGATTTTAATGCAGTGGTCGATTGTTTAGTATTGCCAAACATTACAGGTTGCATACCTTCTAAGGATATCGATTACAGTAATTGGAACTTGCCAAAGGATATTTGCTTAGCCGATCCAAATTTTAATCGCTCGTCGTCAGTGGACATGCTTATAGGTGCGGGGTTATTCTACAGTCTCCTCGAGCCAGGCCAGAAGACTAGAAAAGGACATTATCCAGTTTTGCAGGAAACGAAGCTAGGATACGTTGTCGTCGGAAATATGCCTTCAATACCCGAAGAAGCCAACCAGTCGGTAATTTCATGTTTTGCTCAGATGGAGACAGACTTGGATACACAATTGAGAAAATTCTGGGAACTCGAAGATCTTCAGACTAAGATTTACACGCCGGAAGAAGAAAATTGCGAGAAGCATTTTTTAAAAAATACAACCAGAAATGGAGATGGAAGATTTATTGTCAAATTACCAAAGAAGGAAGAGAATGCAGCTTTAGGAGAGTCTTACAACATGGCACTACAAAGATTTAAGCAGCTTGAAAGAAGATTGCTACAAAATCCTGAGTTTCATAAACAATATGCCGCCTTCATGGATGAGTATTTAAGTTTGGGTCACATGCGAAAAGTTACAGAAGAAGACGTGAACAGCAGCAGCAGTTGTTATCTTCCACATCATCCTGTATTCAAGATGGACAGTACAACAACTAAATTAAGAGTAGTTTTTGATGCAAGTGCAAAAACGTCTAATGGCAAATCATTGAATGACATTCTTCAAGTTGGGCCAATTGTTCAAGATGACTTGTACTCCATTATTTTAAGGTTTCGGTTGTATCCAGTTGCATTTACAGCAGACTTAGAGAAAATGTACCGCCAAATATTAATTCATGATGAGGACAAGTGTTTACAACGCATCCTTTGGAGAAATTCAGTAGAAGAACCGATCCAGTCGTATGAGTTACAAACAGTCACGTACGGGACATCGTCAGCATCCTTCTTGGCAACAAGATGTCTGAAGCAAATAGCGGAGGAAAATTCCAAGGAATTTCCAGAAGCAGCAGAAGTAATAAAGCACAATTTCTACATTGATGATGTGTTAAAATCAGTACCAAACATGTCAAAGGCCTTAGAACTACAAAAGGATCTTATTAATATTTTAAGCAGAGCAGGTTTCAAGCTTTGTAAATGGAGTTCTAACAAAGAAGAAGTACTTCAAGGAGTTCCTGAAGACTTCAGGGAAAAACAACAGCCAATCATACTTGGTCAGCAAGACGGTGTTAAGACTTTAGGAATAGCATGGATTCCATTAACAGACAAACTTATAATTTCGAACAAAATTTGTAAACACGGAACTGCAGTAGAAAGTAATGTTGCAATGACAAAAAGACAAGTCGTCAGCATAGTGTCATCTATCTTCGATCCATTAGGTCTAATCGCTCCAATTGTCATCAAATACAAGAATTTCTTACAGAAGTTGTGGAAGACAGGGATGGATTGGAATGACCCATTAGACACAGTCCTACAAGTTGAGTGGAATCAATTAATGTCTTGGTTACCTGCGATGGCGAAGATACAAATTACAAGAAACGTAATGTCTTCGGAGAACGTTAAGGAAATTCAATTACATGGTTTTTGCGATGCAAGTGAAGAAAATTTTGGAGCAGTAGTGTACATCTGGGCTACAGACGAACAAGGAAACATTGGAGTCAATTTACTTTGTTCAAAGTCGAAGGTTGCACCACTGAAGAAGCAAACTTTGCCTAGATTGGAATTATGTGGAGCACTGTTACTTTCGAAGCTAATAGACAAAACGCTATCCATATTGAATATAGAGGTCAGTGGTATACACCTGTGGACAGACTCGACGATAGTTTTGTCATGGATCAAATCATCTCCCAATCGTTGGAAGACATTTGTATCCAACAGGGTGGCTCAAATTCAGAGAATCACATCAATCAATCAATGGCACCACGTGCCTAGTAAAGAAAATGCGGCAGACATAGTTAGTCGAGGAGCGGATCCCAATACTCTTATTCAGTCTCGAGAATGGTGGCATGGTCCAGAGTTTCTTCACACAGCAGAATGGCCATGTCAAGAACAAAATGAGCCGGCTAATATTCCAGAAGAGAAGAAAGTCATGATAAGTTTGGTGGCAGTTCATGAAACAAGCTTTATGAAAAGGTATTCATCGTTAAACAAAATGTTGAGAGTAGTAGCATATTGTTTGCGATTCAAACATAATTGTCTTTCCAAGAAATCAGAAAGAAAAACCGATAGTCTTGACGCTTCGGAACTTCGTTTAGCGTTACACAGATGTATCAAGATAGTACAACATACTACCTATCATCAAGAAATATTGAACTTGCAGCAACAAATGGAAGTTTCAACAAAGAGCCCAATCAAGGATCTTTTTCCATTTCTGGACACGGAAGGAATGCTAAGAGTAGGAGGAAGATTGGAACATTCAAACTTGGAGTACGACAACAAGCACCAATTCATCCTACCTGCAGGTCATCATTTCACCCACCTGATAGTCAAAGAAGAACATAAAAGGTTGCTTCATGCAGGACCACAGCTTCTTATTGCATCTTTGCGTACCAGATATTGGATTCCAAGAGCTAAGAAGATGGTCAAGGCAATAGTACACAATTGTTTGGTTTGTTTCAAATGGAGATCAACAAGTTCATCACAGTTAATGGGACACTTACCCAAGGAAAGAGTAAATGAAGCAAGACCATTTGTACACGTGGGAGTGGACTACGCAGGATTCTTTTATGTCAAGCCCACGATTCGCAGCAAAATTCAAATGAAAGTCTATGCAGCGTTGTTCATCTGTTTAGCCACTAGAGCAGTTCACATAGAAATAGTTTCAGACTTAAGTTCTCAAGCCTTCATCGCAGCATTGAAGAGATTTATTGCTAGGCGAGGAAAATGCTTATCTATCTGTAGCGACAATGGTTCAAACTTTGTTGGCGCCAATCGAGAATTGCAACAATTTTTTGAATCCAAGACTAACAGAAAGGACATCCTGGAACACTCAGCTCAAGAAGGTTTAGAATGGAAATTCATTCCTGCCAGATCTCCTCACATGGGGTCATGGGAAAGTTCAATAAAATCCATGAAGTACCACCTACGGCGTGCAGCAGGAACAGCAAGTCTGACATACGAAGAGTTGAATACGTTACTTATTCAAATTGAAGCCATTCTAAATTCAAGACCATTGACAGCCATTTCCAACGATCCTACAGATCCAATGTATCTCAGTCCAGGACATTTTTTAATGGGAGCTACACTTCTCAGCCTTCCGGAACCAGATCTACTAGACGTGCCTATCAACAGACTAGGAAGATGGCAACGGATTCAACAAATGAAGCAGCATATTTGGAAACGTTGGTCCAGAGATTACCTCAACCAGTTACAACAAAGAAGAAAATGGAAGTCAGCTCAACCTAATTTACAACCGGGCATGGTCGTATTGTTAAAAGAAGACAATGTTCCTCCTCAAGTGTGGAAGTTAGGTGTGATTGAAGAAGTTCATCCGGGCAGTGATAATTTAGTGCGAGTGGCAACTGTGAAGTGTAAAAGTGGCATTTTTCGGCGCAGTGTTGCTAAATTAATTCCTTTGCCCCTAGAGCATTAATTGATTGTGTCCAATCAAGGAGGGGGAGGATGGATAAGCTTGCATATGTGCATTATTTTTATTTATATTAGTTTCATTTTTTTGTATATAGTTTAGTAGTGTTAGTGAATTCTTTGTGATTCTTTTAGTGATTTTTCTGGTGAGTTTTAGTGAGTTGTGTTTGCATTGGCTGGCAACAGTGCCTTCAGTGTGCTGTTCAAGTGTGTCTGTACATTCGAAAATGTGCTGCGAAGTACAACTAGTCAAGCATATTCATTCATAGTTTTAGAAAAGCATATTTTTCATAGTTTTTAGAGAAGCACTCATGTTCATTAATAGACAAGATTTACATGTTGTTAACAGTGTTTTAGAGTGGTACTCAGTTTATGTGTGACCGAAGACAAAGTATAATGGTTAGCAAGCAACCATGTGGTTTAGCAGCAAGCAAGCAACAATTACTGCAGAAACAAGTTAAGATAAGTAATTCATTGTACTAACCTTTAAGTATTATATCAATCATTATGTTAACATACGAACAAAGCATGTCATGTTTATTATATTAACGCATGTACCTCGGAATAAGAATTGAAGCAAGTAACATCTAAAATATTCGTCAAGTCTTATTTCTCGTTCCTCCTGATATCTGGGTGAATCAGTAAAATGGGTTTAATCATACAGTTCATTAGCTTTGGATGTGATATGTGTGATTTGTAAATAAAGTACATAAACATATCACCCCTTCATACATCATCAGCTTTGCTTACACTATTTTCATAAATGCTCAATATGCTTTGTACGTACGGTTTACTCAAGTTCATTTGACAGTTGAATGAGCAAGTTACCGGTGGGGGTGAGCGATCTATTTATACACGTATTTCTTTTATACCTAGGTATAAATAACCGGTCTACTGTACCGTACCAGTTGGCCTCCGTACTGTCGACGAAGACCACGCTGCTCAGTTATACTGAAATCACATGTGTTCTAATGGAGAACACAAATGCTTTTTGTGGTTGAACTTACAACGATATTGTATATATATATTTTATATTTTTTTCTATTTTTATATCTTGGTTTTGGGCAACGGTGCATAAAAATACACAATCTGTCGTGTAAAAGAAGAAGGAGAAAAATATATATGTTGTTGATTCTAAATAGAAAGAAATAAGATTTAATCTCAATAGTTAAAGTATATGTTGGTTTTATAGGTCTAATCTGCATTTATAGTTTCATAACAGCAGATAGTTGCTTGTTTAAAACGTTGCTATGAGAACCGGAAAAGAAAAAAAAATAATTAATGGAGTTTCGGAGAATAAAGGTACTAGTGATATAGTGTGTTGTGCCTGATTTAATGTGATTTGATCGTTTTTATATATTTTAAGAATTACACGGACTGTGGGCTGGAATGTAACGTAAAATATATATGTATAATATACATTAATCGTTACATTTTAAATGGTGGTTCCAATATACGTTACAAACTGCCATCATAACGCACCAGCGACAGATCTTTCTGCAACCAAGTAAGACAGCATTGTAAGTAAAATAATATATTCAGACATGTATTTTAAAACTTTCTCTATAGTTTTATGTTCATTTGTTTAAAGATATATATATATATATATATATATATATACAGGGGCGGATCTAGGATATGATCAAGAGAGGGGCTAAACTATATTTTGCCGTTTTATCCAGTGCAAAGCAGGATTGAAGCCCATTTTATCCAGTGTATACCTGAGCGTCAAGGGGGGAACTATAGCCCCTATAGCCACCCTTGGATCCGCCGCTGTATATATATATATATATATATATATATATATATATATATATATATATATATATATATATATATATATATATATATAGCACTTTGAAATGCGATGATTCTTTTTGAGATACACTGTATAATCCTGAAATTTTGCACTTTTTAAGGAAATTGCAAATGCACATTATCTGTTGTCCTGAGACTTTATTAACCACGCCTGAGAAGTATAAACTACACATTGTAGACATACTATATAGAAATAGTTGATGTTACCTACTATCCCTTGGAGTTGCTGTATTTCTCTTTCGCTGAATTCTTTCTGGTTGTCCTGCTGTGACAAATCGCTGTTGCAGCTATGATGACGCCGTGGGTAGTTGTGTCAAAGTGGAATCGTTTGTAGCAAGCAACGAACAGGTTTCATCGGCTGGACGCAAGGATGACCCTACGGTGATGAATGAGGCCAGGTGATATCAAGGGACACCGGTCCAACTCTCTATAACCCCATACATCACAAACATACAGTCGCAAAGGTCACGCTCTTCAAGTTTTTCTTTTATTTTCTCTTGCTTTAATCTTAAGAAGAAATAAAAAGACTTGTCGTAACTCTGAATGCTCAATCGATCATGTAGTCGACCATTACGGTGGGAGACGGAGAGAGCACGAATATTGCTCTCTGTAGTAAAATTTATGTTATTTTTTTTTCTTTATCATCACCATAAGTATTCTGCCATAATTGCAGGATACTTGCCGCAAATTGAGTAGATTTCATTTATTACACACTTTACCTAACCTTTTCATCTTAACACACTATCATGATTATACAATTCATATATATATATATATATATCCTTCCACTATACTTTTCATCACGTCATTGAGGATTCAAATAATTATTCCTAATTAATGTTCTAAGCACTTTCAACTCCACTTTCTTTTAAACTATTTGCAATATTGGTCTTGTTTTTCCTACTACTCCTACCACTTTTTCGCTCATTTTACGTTCAACTTAGCTCATATTCTTCACTCATCTTCACTTGTACGTTGCTAATAACCATTTTTTTCCTTTTTTTTTTAAATGCATTGTGTACTATACTCCAAGCGAAACAGTTTTTGAATTTAAGGAGGTGGTCCAAGGTACCCCTGCCAAAATTTAGAGAGATGGTTCTTTGTATGCTAGGTCATTGAATCCGGGCCAGGAATTATCGGTCTTCAGCAATGGGCTACCAAAAATGTTTGCAAACTCAGTTGCACAAAATACCCCAGTACTATTGTGTCCCTGCAGGATTGGATTCGTTAACAATTAGAATAAAGAAGAGTGAATGACATTGAAACTAGTGGTAACATGGAAAAATATAAGTTGAAATGTAAGTGGTCAGTGGAAGAATGATGATCACAGGTCAAAAGAAAGACTCGAGTTCGATTCTAAGAGCTATGGGTTTGTGATATTATCAATGTGTCCGTGGTTTTTCCCAGGGTCCCCCCATATCCTCCATTATTCATCTTTAATCAGTTATTTTATAATGAATCAATTATTTTACAATCATCCATTTGTTATTTGTCTCCTTATTTCTATGCAAGTGATGTATAGGCTTATGACCCCTGCGAGTATTTCTCAATTGTAAACATCATATTTTAATATAATAATAAATGGGGAGGTGATTTCTAACACCAAAATAAAACAAAAAGTATAGACAAATCTACGTGCAGGCTCCCGAAAACATGAAAAAATGAACTTTAAAAGTCTATAACTTCAATACTATGGCACCTACCGAAGTCGGGTCAAGGCTTTATTTAGGAACTAGTATGTTCCATATACAAATGTCCATGTTTCAGATTCCTGCGATACTTCCACAACAATTCTTACAGAGACAGTTGGTGAATACATCAAATTATATGCCCGTAACCAAACTCGCTCTATAAAAATTGTTATGTGAGTACCGCAGGATTTTGAAACATGTATTATTGGATAGCGCACTAGTTCCTAGGTGAAGTCTTGCCCCAACTACGCACGGTCCCATATTATTGTAGCTATGGACCTTTAAAGTTATTTTTTCGGCATCCTATGATGGATTTCTGCACTCAGGTTGGTCTATACTTTTTGTCTTATCTTGGTTCAGGAATCGTGTCCCAAACGTTGTCGGTGTTGTTTTAAAACAACCTGTATATTGTATAATCCGTCGAAAGAATAGCATAAACCATTTTTACGAATTATTAAACTTGATATGTAAATTCTTTATTTTTAGAATTTCCATTCTTTATTTCTATATTACGTAAAAAATAAAAAAATAAGACAGAACTTTATTCAAAGTAAGTAAAGTGCATCCGCATTCGAGACGGGCCATAGGATGCAAGGACAGAATGAAGGAATAAGACACACACAAAGGGTGATGTAGTCAGCCTTAACTTTCCAGGCCCCCATTTTACAAAGGCTTGCATTGGAGTGTGGATAGAGCGCGTAAAAGAATCGTCTCCCCATAGGGATTCACTCCGAGCTTCCTAGTAGGGAACTAGATCGCATACGTACTCCGCCACTTCGGCTCTCTATTCATCTGCTAAAGACAGCTAAGAATATGACGTTATTCCATGTATGGGATATGGACAACCATAGTTAAAGTCTCCGTCACCCTTAACAGATTGACTCCATTAACGCCCATTAACGTGATAGTTAATAAGGGTTAATTAACATTTTTGCAGTAAGAAAAGCTACATATCCTTTTAGTATAGACAACCAAAATTTCTTTGCTACTGTGCAGGTTGCATAGAATCCAGGGAATGTTCTAGATTTAAAAAGGAATATGGATAACCACCGTTACCCTTGAAGATGTTAACGGATTGACTACATTAATGAGCTTGGCTGAGATAATTGCAGTAACAACAGCTGTATATCCTATTACCATAGGCAACCAGCATGTCTTTGCTACAATGCAGGTTGCATACAAGCTAGGGATTTTTTTTTTAAATCAGGTTTGAGGTGAGGCTTATTTTTCAAAAATGACATCTAATACTTTAAACCATGTCCTTTTATGTACTTTTTAAATTATTTATTTATATTTTATTATTTTTTACAATAACGGAAAACCCTGTAAAAGAATAATACAAATAATACATAACATAAAATGTCTATTTTTCCATTCGTCATTCATTAAAATTTTCAGCAGTTGCACTTTTTTGGGCTGCTTCCTCTACCGCCAACTGAAAGTAAACTAAAAATAACATACATTAATATAAGATAGTGACAAAACACGCAGTACGAAACAAATAATGGTTTTGTGCACCTTTCTTCTTAGTTGTTTTTCCTTCTTGTCTTTTACTATTTTTTTTTTAATATTAGTATTTGTTTACTTCTTGACGTCGCACGAGACATTCACTTTTAAGACAAGCAATTATCAATGGGACACTAGCACTGACACTAAGCACAAAACAAAAGTAGCGTCTTTTTTTCCGGTTTGCATTCCAGGAATTTATTATTATTATTATTTGTGTACATAATTCTGTATATTAATGGTTTTTAAAGCTAGTTCGATTCCCGGCGGGAGCTCATGTGGTTCGGATTCCACGTTAACCAGTAGGTCCACGTCTCATATAGCCTCCCTGCTGAACGGGACGTTAAACTCAAAATCAACTCAACAATTTATCTTCCTTAGTTATGAAGTGCACATAAGTCCATGTTATATGTTCAGGTGTCTAGACCATTCCGCAGATACATGTCTGATCTTCCTGTATTGTGATCCTATATAAAAGTATCTCTATAGTCTCCTTATTTAGGCTTGGCATCTCTTTCCTTATTTGTATCGTTGGTATGTATTCTTGACTTGTTACTTGAGTTTTCCCATTCCTGTTGCCATTTCCTTTCAATAATTTTATCTAACTCTCTTTCGTTATTTGGAATTTGTCCTAGTATTTCTAAAATTTTTGTCATTTCGTTATTTTTAGTCCACATTTTATAAGCCTGTCTTAGTACCTGGGAATGTATTGGTTCTTCCTGAGCCAGTACCTGTAGAGCCTCCATTCACATGGTTTTTATTGCATCTAGGGTTCTTATAAGTACCCCTCTTTGTGTCCGATTTATTGTTTGTCTTAGTTTTATATTCATAAAATGTCTGTGGCACCAAACACTGACATGATCACTGTTTGTTGTATTATCCTCTTAGAGATTTGGTAGTCCCTTCTTGCTATTGTTGGTAATTTGTGTGCATTTTTTTTTTTTTTGCTTTTATTTGTGACCTCCTCTATATGTTTTTCGTTTTCCGTCTATATTATAATTTTTAATTAAAGCTAGGGAATGTTATAACTTTACAAAGGGATATGGATAGCCGAAATTAGAGCCACCGTTGGTTATAAAAATGTTAATGAATTGACTCTATTAACGCCCACTTGCGTGATTTTAATAAGGGTTAATGCACACTTTGCAATAAGGAAAGCTGCATATCCTATTATCATAGGCAACCAACATTTCTTTGCTACGATCCAGGTTGCATAAAATCTAGGGAGTGTTATAACTTTACAACAGGATATGTATAGCCAAAGTCTACGTTAGTCATGAAGATGTTAACAGATAGATTTCATTAACGCCCTGTAGTGTGCTTCTAATGAGTGTTAATGAACATTTTGTAGTGACAAAAGATGTATATCCTTTATTATAGGCAACCAACATGTCTTCGCTAGTGCAGAGATTGCATAGAAGCTAGGGGATGCTATAAAATCTATAGTGAGCTACCGTTAAAATCGCTGTAACCCGTTAATATGTTAATATATTAATTCCATTAACAAACTCCGTCGAAATAATCATTCTAGCTGTCTAATGCAAAAAAGAGAACTCAGAAATTTGCTTTATTTCAAAAGTTATCGTTTAGAATAACGGACGGAGAGAAAGACATACTAACTCTCTTATAAGGCTCGCTACCATGATCCTAATAAACAAACAAAAGTAAGCTAAATATTGTCGCTCATATCTAAATCAACCGCTTTTGAGATTATTGCCACATTGTGTAACTCCAATTAATCAACAGTATTTAGCGTGTGTTATTACATTCCTAGTTAGAACAACATATCTTGAATACCGGAGCTGATTGGATGGTAAAATATTCAAAATGTTTAAAATAGACTCCCGTGGTATAATGGAGCGTTTAGTACTGCAATTTTGCATGGTGAAATTGAGTCCAATACAGTTGAAAATGCTATTGGAATATGTACAAGAGACTCCACTGTTGAAGCAATGATATTTGAAATTGTTAGAGTGAAGAATGATATTGCGCATGGTTTGTTCCAACCGTATGGTTATTAGACGTAAAAGAGAAGAGAGAGAGTCCCTTTCTCTTCCCCACCACCACCACCACACACGCAAAAAAGTTTCTATTCAGGGGCAATTCGTCAGAATCAATTGATTCGTGATGGAGAAACGGGCCGACCTGTTGCCACTATGTGTATCCATGCCACACCAGTTTCAAGCCTTATTGCACCGGAAATGCAAAAGCGCGGTACAGGGTAAAGGGGGGGGGGTCAAAAAGGCGGTAAGCAATTTCGGTACGGACGATAAAACACTTTGTTCTCCCACTGGCTGTGTCTGCTACATTTGGAGTCAATGGTTTGATGCTTGATTATAAGCAATAAAGTTCGAAGGACGCATACACACCCACACAAAAGCAATGGAACGATCAACAGAAGGTCCCCAGGGCAAAAAATTAGAAAAAAAAAATGTGTGTTGAACGATATAATATGTTCCTCAGTAATTCAAGCTATTCTTTTTTTTTCTGAATGCCTATTACATAACTTATTCAAATAGGTTTTCTACTGCATTTTCAGGACGTTCTTTCCGGTGTTCTAAATATTATTTGAACACGGAATAAAAAGGGAGAAAATTAAGTTGCTTTGACACGTGTTCCTTTATTTAAAGTTCTGGCAACATTTCAACGATCATAGTTTTTTTTTTTTTAAATGCATTTGAACACTGCTCTTCGCGCTCTCTCTCTCTCTCTCTTTCTCTCGCTCTCGCTCTCTTTTTTGTAAGTAGAATCTGGCTAATTTAGAACCTGTAAAATTGATCTCTATGGATAGTTGTTAAAGCGGTACTTTTTTATTTCCAAATGTAAGTTTTTCTTATTCTTTAACTTAAGTTTATTTAACAACGTACTTTAAAAAGTTTCGTAGTGTATATGAGTCAAGAAATTGAGTCATTTCCGGTGTTTGCAAAAAAAAAAAAAAAAAAACATTATTCCAAAGTTATATTTATACTTGAGTAAAACTGACTTACGTGGTAAATAAAATCATAGGCCATCGTCATAGGTATGTTTTATTTATTCGTTTCAGGATCACTATTCATCTCAGCGACCCCGAAAACTATGGGTTCGACACTAGTATCGGTCATTTTCGAACATTTTTATATATTGTCCCTTCCCCTTATCCTAAGTTGCACCATCAAAGCGAAATGATAAACACCATCCCAGGCCCGAACCTCATCTATGTTGAAAATTTCATCGAGATTGATCGCGTGGTTTAAGAGTTATAAAGTCATAAATATAGTCACTTTCAAATTTATATAGCTATATAGATTTAAAAGGGGAAAAGCTTAATTTTTATATTATAATGGCCAAATTTGAATAATAATCCAATAAGAGCAATATTCTCTCGTTTTTAAGAAAAGGCATTCTCAAAACGCAAATAAAGTATAAGAAAACGGAAGTTTTCTATTTTAAAACAGACCAGTAAGCTATAATTAAAATTGACTTACGTGTAGAGAAACACATACTTACCGTTTAACCTACAATAAAGAGTCAAGTGAAAAAGTATTCTATATAAAGAGTGGTTCAGCTACCGGGAGGATATTATTATCATATTACTCATGGACAACGTCAGTTAAGTTATGTGGTGGCTAGCTGGCAGTTATCAAGGACAGAGAATGGGTCTTATATTGCATCTCTAAGTGTTAAATCCCTTTCTGACCATGCTCAATTGTACTAACTCAAAGTCACTTTAACAAAATGCTCTTGTCATCGCTAATTGGGTAGATCATCCCAATTTTGACAAAGGAAGTGTAATAATTTTGAATATCAAACAATGATTTCAATATAGAATTCAAATTTATTTTTTACATGTCAATAATGAAATAGATATTCGTATAGAGAAATTTATTTCACTTCATTCATTCATTTGATTTTAATTAAATTGGGAAACCACAATACTACATATAGTTTATTAAGTAATTTCTTTTCTATCAATATACAGCTGTATTCATGTTTGCTCTCTCGTTGTGTCTTGCGACAATCACTTAAAATGGATTACATTTTTTAAATTGTAATTCATTACATTTCATCAGCATGCTTGCATAAGTTCACGACATTAATCATCAATATCACAATGCGTTTGCAACAAAAGTAACACTCGGAAGCAGGGAACCCCGTCACGCGTGTGTGCGCATATTTTTACTATTACAACTTCTGCTTTCACAGATCATGAATCACTACTGGTAAATAGTGCAAATGTTATTTTCTTTTCAAAAATAACGTTTTGAATAAACGTCACAATCTTACAAACTTACCTTAATTGCAAATCTAGAAACACGATTTTCGTATACCTTATCATACGTATACCATACCTTCAGGTTATATAATAGCCCTGAGTTTGTTATATTAAAATTATAGAAATATTTCAAAGATAATTCATATACTAATTGTTCAAATGATAATACAGAAAATCGAGTTTATTTGAACTGCTGTATTTTGCGTGGATTTTTTGCATTTAACTTATTATTTTTATAATTAATCCTCTTGTATAAATAAATTTACTTAAATCCACTATTGCTTCCTCTCCTACTATATATAGAACTATCCAGAAAGAACTAGTTTCTACACGTTTGGCCACAAGAGGAGGAAATGATACTATACGATACAGACCATAGGAAATGATATCATAAGATCCGGACCATTATCCTTACTAACATATACATGTGTGTACAAGTTATCGTTACTACCTCGTGACATCTACACATTATAATGCTGATAATATTTGCCTAATCGGTTAGCAAAAACAGTTAATTTATTTAAAAAAGATACTCAATGATACGAAATCAAAAAACTGAATAAACTTTTTTGAACAGCAAAATGTGCACCATTTTTCGAAACTATTTACTAATGTGATGGAAAACTATTTTTTTTAAAAAAGAACGTTTGTTAGAATTTCAGAATGGTTCGCAAAATGTCTGTATTTAATCATAAATTCTGCATTTAATCATCCATCATCTGCATTTAAATAATATGTATTTAACACAAACCAGCGCGAAACAAAGACCTAGCAATTTTGAACTAATCAACGCATGTAAAATAGAGCACGATTCCCGTCAGCAAATGAGGTACCTGTATAACGGAAAAGACCAACCAACCAATTTCAGACGAAATGACTGCTAAACAAAGAAGAAAATAACCAAAGTCTATGGGAGACATTGTGCTGCACAGAACAGTGCGTACAATCAGCAATAAACTACGCGTATTGTAGACAGCTAATGAAGTTAAAGTGGAAAATCAAAGGGACCTTTATGTGGCGGATTGGGGATGAAAGACATGCAAAGCACAATGTGGTAGCAATCAACCCATGCTGCTACATAATAATTACATGGAACAAAAGCCTTGGTAAATAGGGAAAAGGTATGGATAAAGGCATTCATATGCAACACATACCTGACTCTTCATTTCTATAATAATAATATAACTAAAACTTAACTAAAATTAAGACCCATGAAGATCTACCAAAACGGTAATGTGTGGTCAATGAAATCATTATTTCTGGATTTTTAGATCAGACTTCACTACATTTTAATTTTAAAATAATAATAATAATAATAATAATAATAATAATAATAATAATAATAATAATAATAATAATAATAATAATAATAATAATAATAATAAAATAATAATAATAATAATAATAATAATAATAATAATAATAATAATAATAATAATAATAATAATAATAATAATAAAATTTATTTGCTGGAAAAACATCATGAGGATACTGATCATAATTTCTATCTTTGACATGCATTACATTAACTTTGACATGCATTACATTAACTTTGACATGCATAATTAGATACTGTAGATCCGGTTAACACAATTGAGCATTGGAAATGTGTTAAATGTTAGAACACTATCAGTGCTTTTGCGTATATCATTAGCAACTGATAACAGGGCTATAGTGCACTTGAAATAAGACTAAAAGACATATGTACACTCATATCGAAAATTATTGTCGCATATCTATAATTGTCTTCTTGTAAGAATATAATTTGATAATGATTTTGCAGGGTGCTTTTAATACTGATACTATGTATATAATCGGAAAATGTATATTTGTGGTAAATTTCATAGGAAAAGAATTATAAATACGAAAATTATAATGAGTAAAATAAAATGTTGCTAAATGGACAAGAAAGTTTTATTTTCATTTTATTGTTCTTATTTACTCCTCTTTTAAGATGAAATTTACCACATACATGTCTTTGCCGATTATACACATACTAACATTATAAGAAATACCGCGGAATTCGTTATCAAATTATATTCCTTCCACAACATATTTATAGACATGCGACAATAATTTTGGACATGAGTGTACATAGGAGCCAGTGGCGTATTCAGCCCGGGGCCTACGAACCTAGCCCCCTAGTTTTTTTGAATAATAAAAATAATTGAAGCTGAAGCTATTATTTACATATTTTTGAAAGTTTATTGAAACCGTTGCTTTTTATTCCTTATTGAAAAAAATATTTTCCATTTCACATTTTATTACAAAGATTTTTCATTTGCTGTAAGCATGGCCGCCCGCAGCGGGGGGAAAGAGAGGCCAATTTCCCCCTCGGATTTTTGAAAGGAATTTAGATTTTTGAAATATACGTCAAAACACGTTTGGTTTCCTCACTCATGCACTGCATGCCAGTATTTTTAAATATATTTGCTATAGTTAGTAAAGTTATGCAAAGCGCGTCTATAATATTTGTTATGCATAATATATTATGTATATAATATATTTTAAGACTTTGTTTCTGTGTCTGTCTTCCGCTTCAACAGCCCTCCTTCGAAAAATTCTGTGGACGAACATTTAATAAACGAACCCAGTTTGGGAGGGGAGAGCCAGGAGATCGTTTGGTGGAATCGGGCCCCCCAATCGTGCCCCGTCCCCCGTAGCTAACATATTTTCTGTGTAGATTAATTTCGTTTCAAAAAAAAAAAGTTTGCTACGAAAAGAAAAAAAATCTACTAGATTAAGTCTCCTAGCAGTAAGGATACGCTAACGGAGCGTACGTATGAAATGTACTTTATGCAAAAAACAACATGGAAGATACATTACAACTCATGCATTTTAAAAATAAAAATGGGTGAACAAATTCATTCGCCAAACTACCCTCCGCTAATTTTCTCTCCACAGATACAACTACTTCTGGTTTCCTGCATTTGTTTCGTGAAAATAAAAGAAAGGAAACGTTTTGTAATGATCTCGGAATGTATATGTACACAAACAATGGTGCCAGTTACATTAGTTGCTTTTTCCCTTGAAACTGAACCCAACCCAGGGCAACATTTTGTAAAATGTTCTCCTTTATCCACAAATCTTAATCACAGCAAAGAATAGAAAACGCAAATGAACCAGAAGGCATTAGGAAGTTATGGGCGTTTGTCACGAGAGGGCAGCAGCTTTGTTCTTCCAACAAACTGATTAACTAAACCTACTGGTGGATGTGAACTTTTTTTTTTTTTTTTTTTTTTACACGTTATTCGCCGCGCGGCGGTTCTTTCATTTGCTTCTCGATCCTAGGATGGATAAACAAAAGATAAGATGTAATTAATACTCGAAATATTAATCTGAATTAGTTACGAACTTTGTACGCAATACATTTAAGAAAACACCAACATCCTAAAAGTTAGCAGTAAACTTAATTTTATAACAACTTTATTTGCTCAAAGGAAGAAAATAGCAAAAAACTGGCTGAAAACAATCTCATCTGTACGCAATTATCACAAGAAAAGGTTGTGAATGATACATAAAGCAATTTTTGTTCAAATTTCATCATGAAAAAGCTTTAAATAATCAAATATATCAGTAAATCAAGTGGGAATGGTAAGGAAATATATTGCACATGAAAATAAATGAAAATGCATGGAAATTACTTACTATGCTTTTCTTATCTAACGTAAGAGGTAACTTTTGGAACCTTGCACTTACACTGTCAATGAATGACTTGAGGAAATTATTTAATTTATCCACTGAATGAATAATAACATTAGATACTGTACTCGGAGAAAATTTAAATAAAAATAATAAAAGACCAAAAGTTTCTTACGCGCACTGCAACTATAAAGAAATTAATTTATTCTAAGTGAGATTACTGAAGAATATAATATCGAAGGAATACAGTATAAACTAGGGATGTTATCGAGACGAAACCAGGCGTGACTTTATACAGTGTCGGTCTCGTCTAGGTTGACAAATAACTGTCTCGATCTCGGTCTCGTCTCAAGTCGAAAATTGCCGTCTCAGTCATGGTCTCGTCTCGATAAACAGATATTTTGTCTCGTTCTCGTTCTCTAGGGATAGTCTCGGTCTCATCTCGAAATAAATTGTGTGAAAGTAAAAATGTATAAATAGTATCATTTTGCCATCTCTCATTTCCTCTTTTTGTTTTCTCACTTCATTCCTAGGTCCAAATTAGATATTTTGGGGGCCAAACCCAGACATTTAAAATAACAAAACGAAACTTGCTGGGATAGTAGTACTATTCATGTTGTATTTTTGGCAAAAAAAAAATCCCCAAGAATCCTGTGATGGGTTTTGGAGCTATGACGTCATCAATATGGTTGCCGTCAAAATTCATAGTGAAATCTTTGAACTTATAACTTTTCACGTATTAAAGCTGTGGCGGGCCGGCGGTATGCGTTTGCGTAGACCGGCACCCACACAAGAGAGTTTTGTAATTTACCAAAATACTTCTAATTAGTCAACCAAAGTTTCTGCAAAACACCAACTATAACTCGAGCGGCAAAGTAATACTGGAAACAGGAACTCAGCTAACAAAACAGTCTGAAGAATCTTAGTATTACACGGTAGCGTTGGCCTGGGCCAAGACTTATCTTCTAATGGAAACAATGGAATCGTTATCCTGATTAAGGTTTGATAACCAACAATCCTTTGGGATATCTCTTGAAACAAAACTCGGCAAATATGTTCCTTGCAGTAAGCCTGCAGTTTATTGGCTCTAAGCAAATTACAAGAACCAGAGCCGGGGCGATAGTGTAAGTACTGTGTCTATTTATAAAAGAGTTTTAACTTACGTGGCGGCGTTCCAATAGGTAGTTTAAAAATAACTCACTAAATGTCACTGATAAAAATAAACTTAACTGTAGCACTTTTCACAATAAAACAAAACTGCACTAGACTGGGAGGGCACGAATCAGTCCTAGTGGGTAGGTAGGTAAGAGGTATACTATTTGATCTACCGGTCTGCGAACAGACATCAAATAGGGTAGGCTACCAGAGGTTAAGAACAGGTTACCGTTTGATCTACCGGTCTGCGAACAGACATCAAACAGGGAGTAACTATTTGATTTACCGGTGCGTTTTAGGCCAGCTAAGCAATAAACTTAGAGTCTGTCAAAACACACATCAAATAGGGGTGCGACAGAACTTTAGCCGTCAACTTCCTAAGCTTGCCAGTAGTTTCTGGAGCGAGTCCGGGCTGAAGCGAAACTTGCGGAAGTAGATTGCCAAGTTCGGAAGGAGGTAACTTTAGCCGTCAGTTTCCTAAGCAGACCAGCAATTATGGGAGAACCCTGGCTGAGCCATCTTGCTTTCAGAAACAAATTGCCAAGTTACTGTGAGGATTAGGTAGGGTAGTACTTTGACCGTCAGTTTCCTAAGCCGACCAGCAATTATGGGAGAACCCTGGCTGAGCCATCGAGCTTTCGGAAACAGATTGCCAAGTACTGGGTAAACCAAGGTAGTGAGGTAGGTAACCAAGATATTGAGTAGGCAGGCCTCCGTAGAGGCAGAGAGGTTTGAAGGCAGAGGGATGGACAACTAGAGACTTCTTCGTGATAAGTTCCTGAACTGAGACGTACCTAACGAATTGCGTACTCCTCGTAGTCTGCACGTCTCTGAGGGGTTCAGGAGAGGGACGTTGTCCGACGAGAGAGCCCAAAACATGCGTTTTTAAGGGCCTCGGTCGGTGGTGCAATCGGCACCAATTTACGGTCTGTGTGCAAAATAGTAACGTGAGCAAACGTTGCACTAGGACCGTAAGGTCAGAGGTTGAGCATGCGTGGAGATCTAAAAAGTACCTAGGGCGGAGCCCGAGGGGGACCAGTATCCTGAAAAGAAATATTATTGGCTTTACACACGACTTCGAGTGCACAAGTACTCGGAAGGGTTCCACTCTGAGGGGTGGAGTTGCTAGCTATTGGAACGAGCCATGCCATTAACATCTAGATTGGCTAGAACAAGGTGCCTTGGGCGGAGCCAGGCAAAAGATAAGATTTTGTGTGTGCGCATGCGTGTGCATGTGATGTGTAGTCCTTGAGTTTATGTGTGTGAGCCCCTTTCTCTGGAAGAATGAGGTTACATCGAGATATTACAGAGAATTGTACAAATAGTATCTTAAACTATAAACATATACTAAACATAAAAGATTTCAAGTAACAAACTTGAAAGGTTTTGTACTTAATGAACTCAAGACCCTTCGACAGTTTATCTTACTTGTTTTTGATCAAGACACACATATATATTTAATATTTCGAAGAACGAAAAAGAATCTTCTTTTTAGAAGCAAAAATGACATTTAAAAAGATACACGAACTATATGGGTTTTCTTAACAGTATTCTACCACTAATAATAATAATCTAACTTGTTAAAAGACTACATAAATACAGAAAAAGAACCAAGATTCTGTATCGAACCAGAAGGGGAGAATGTTTATCTTAACTGCTGTTGACCTACAGGTCAGAAAGGGGAACTCGGTGAAGGCAGACAGGATGTCTGGCTTCCAGCTAGGAAAAAAAAGAACACTCAACACGAATTTGTATTTTAAAAGAAGGAAATGAAATACGAATTCTGTTGCAGTTTTAAAAATGAAAAAAAAAGAATTATTCGCAAAAAAATAGTTTGCGAATTTGCGGCCCACTACAGTCCTTCCTCCTAGGGAAAGAAAAATTTTAACTGTAAGGCAAAAATTTTTCGTACTAACTACAATCAAAATTTGAGAAGAAAAAAAAATTCCAAAATTAAATTTTAAAGATAGTTCCTAGACCTAGTAACTCTTTGATTGAGATGAGGTGAATCATCATCTTGTGATTCCTCGTTAAAAGTTATTTCACCAGAAGCAGCTCGATAAGTAGCATTAAGAGCTGGACTATTTGATTGTACACCTGCAATGATTGTTGGCTTAAAACATATGGTTCTGATACAGTCTGAATTACACCATTTATTCCTATGTCTACAACAATTAAACTTAAAACTACAATACACACAAAGAAATATCAAAATAGTAAACATGATTATATAAGTCAAAATAGAATAAGAAAATACATGATTACTTTGTCTTATCTGCCATTCTTGTTCATTAATTAATTTTTCAACATCCTCAACACGATGGCTGTCATATTGTAAATCTGTAACTTTGTGTATGATATGATTTAATGGCAAAGTAAATTCCATATTCTTAATATTGATCTTTGAGTTTGAGAATATACAACAATCAATGCTATCATTTAGTAGTGGAAGCAAATCTTTACTTGTACTGTTACTTACATATATTTCCTGAGAACTGATTAAGGAATTTGGACCATAAGCTTTACAGTTTTTATCTAAAGTTAATTTTCCAGTTTTATGAATCAAAACAGTTTTCGACACATCATTTCCACAAACTATTGTTAATTTTTCTGGGAATGGCGAAGCAAATAGCCATTCATTATTATCTAATGAAATCCATAAAATATTTCTTAATTCTACTATACATTTGTTACAATCTGCTGGAATTGACTTAACAAAATCAATAAGTTTTACTTCACAATCTTCATTACTATGTGTAGGTTTTAGCGGAAATGTTTGTTTGCAAACCCTTGAAAATGAAGTTAATTCCTTACAAGTATTAAACATAGGTTCATCAATTTTACAATATTATGGTAAGATTGCTAGGTAAACTAATAACATAACCAAGAATTTTTCTGATTAATGAAAACAATTGATCTCGATGGTTTTACTAATGTATGACATGCAAATTCATATATGTCTGACTACGAGTATTGACTACGTTTAATAGACAACACAGTGTCATGAATAGTTTTCAAAAGACTATTTAATAATAAATAACATATGAAATGACATCTGATTTAATTATCGTAAATAATTAAATAAGAGTCATTGATAATTAACATTTGAAATACCAAAATGAGAATTTTTAGATTTCAAACAACCAAATTAAATTTATGAAGTTAATTAAATATTCCTCTTTGGTTTTTCACCATGTATGTATTTTTAATTTGCTCAACCTTGTGGAGTTTTCGGGTGATTACATTTAATTAAAGTTCTCGATGAGAATACCCAGAACATATAACCAAAAGTTTTTTTTAAATATATAATCAAGCAAGCAGACAAGGAGAGAGGATGTCTCATGATGGCTGCGAACAAAAATGGAAACTACACTACCTACTAATAAAGTCTACTAATATTATCTACTAATAATATAACTTTAACCTATTAGCATGAACTACAAATGTTTTTCTTCTATTAGCAATAGTACAATTAACACCTTTAACTTTAACTACTTTGTATAGACCGATGCACTGTGAACCCAATTTCTTGGATCGTCCTCTTCGAACAGATTCATCTTTAAGTAACACTTGATCGCCTACTTTAAACAATTGTTCTTTATGAGAGGCGGTCTTATCATATTGTTCTTTGTTTTTAACCTTAGCTTGTTTCAGTTTTGATCTAGCTAACTCGTAACTGTTCTGAAGCTTCTGCTTTAGGGTCTTGATGTAATCATCATACGCGTAATTAATGTCGGTAGATTGTTTCTGTAATATACCAGGGATGTTAGCCATCCGGCCAAACATCAACTCGTGTGGAGTATAGTTAGTTACTGAATGCGGAGTTGTATTGTAAGCAAAAGCAGCGTATGGCAACCAGACGTCCCAGTCCAGTTGATTTTCAGACACATAATGCCTCAGATACTCAGCAAGAGATCTATGAACTCTTTCAACGAAGTTAGCTTGAGGGTGGAATGCACTAGTATGTAGTTTCTAAATCTGGAACATGCGACACATTTTCTTAAAGGTATCGCTCATAAAATTAGTTCCTTGATCGGTTAAAATGGTTTGGGGTATACCGAAAACACAAACAAATTTCGTCACAAAGGCTTCAGATACGGTTTCTGCATCTTGTTGCTGTAGGGGAATGGTCACTAAATATTTCGATAATTCATCTTGGCATGTTAAGATGTATTTGTTTCCGAGAGAACTCTCAGGAAACGGCCCTACAAGATCTAAAGCACATTTCTCAAATACTACATCAGGAGTGGTGGTCAAAACCATAGGAAGTTTGACATTAGGTTGGGTGAGTTTGTTCTTTTGACACGACTCACATTTCTTTATGTATTCTTCGACATCGGTGTTTAGTCTTTTCCACGATTTTGGATCGATATTGTTCAATTCTAAGTACGATTTGATTTTAGCTATAGTTCGATGAATACCTTGGTGTCCACCGGTAGGAAGGTTGTGAAACTCTTTCAGAATCCTACTCTTTGTTTCTTCGTCAAGGGTAGAAGGTTGACCTTCTGAATCGGGGTCTAAATATGCAATACGACTCAATGCATCAGCATTGGTATTACGGACACCTGCTTTATAAACAATCTTATAATTGTATTCTTCTAACTTAATTCTCCATCTTAAAAGTCTACTACTAGGATCTTTTACACTAAACACCCAAAGCAAAGGTTTATGATCAGTCACAAAGGTTGTTTCCTTTCCAAAGATGTATGGGCGGAATAGTTTGGCAGCCCAAACTATCGCAAGTAATTCACGTTCGGTTGTGGAGTAATTTCTTTCAGCATTATTTAGTGTACGACTAGCGTAAGCGATTGGTTTGTCTTGACCAATTTGGCCCTGAGACAAGATAGCTCCAATTGCGACTTCTGAGGCGTCACAGGTAATAATAAAGGGACGGCTCATGTCAGGATATTGAAGGAGAGGTGGTGATGTCAATTTTTTCTTCAAAGCTTGGAACGCTAGTTCCTGTTTGGTTTCCCACTTGAATGGAACATCTTTCTTTAACAACAGAGTGAGAGGTTTGGCTATATTGCTATAGCCTTCAATAAATCTACGGTAATAAGAACTTAATCCTAAAAATCCACGCAATTGCTTGACATTTTTCGGATGCGGAAATTGTAACACTTTCTCAATTAAGCGAGGGTCTGGCTTCAGACCTTGATCTGTTATTTGATGTCCTAAATATGTTACTTCTTTTCTAAGAAATTCACACTTATCAGGCTGAAGTTTGAGGTTGTAGGTTCGAAACCTATCAAATACAAGTTTCAATCTTGACATATGTTCCTTTAAGTCTCTACTATAGATACAACAATCGTCTAAATACGAAAAACACTTTAATCCTTGCAATCCGGATAGAACAATATTCATCATTCTCTGAAATGTTGCGGGGGCACCGCATAATCCAAAGCTCATGCGATTATACTCGTAATGACCATATGGGGTACTGAAGGTGGTCTTACTACGGTCTTCAGGTTTAATTCTAATCTGTTGGTACGAACTGGCTAAATCCAAGGTCGTAAAGTACTTCGACTGCCCTAACTGATCTAGTATTTCTGTAATATTCGGCAAAGGAAAGCTATCTCCAATAGTAATCTGATTAAGCCTACGAAAATCTAAACATATACGAATCTTAGGTTTGCCTGATGCATCCATCTTTTTCGGCACTATTAATATCGGAAAATTCCAAGGACTCTTGCTTGGGGAAATTATACCTTCATCTAACATCTTATCGATTTGGTTTTGTACTTCTGCCTTATGTACCTCGGGAATACGGTACGGTTTCTGAGTCACGACTGTACCTCGTTTGTCGGGATGAATGGGGATGCTATGTTCAATCACATCAGTATAGGAGAGTTTGTCTCCCTCTAAATAAAATAAATCATGATATTCTTCACAATGCGACAGTATTAACGCTTTCTCTTCTGGATTCAAATGGTCTAATCGCAAGTTCTGCCTAAGTAATTCTAAACGCGATTTTAACCCTTTAGTTTGACTTGCATTGTCAGATTTGCTCAATGCATAAACACTATGAGATTTTGTCATATCAAGAAGTGGTTCAAAATCTAAAGAGATTGGAGGAATTTGTACGTCTACCTCATTTTCAGTCAAATTCAAAATGCTAGTAACACATTTGTTATCGGATGCTTTAACTATAGCGTCTGGCAGGAATACACCGTCTGCCAAAGTACGTTTGGACAAAAATCCTATCCCATTATTTTCAGTCTTAACTTCAATTAGCTTTTCGGTACGTGCTGGGATCTTTACTTTAGTTCCTACATCAATTTTCAATTCAGCTTGTCCGTCATACGAAATTACACAATGATGTTCAAGAAGAAAATCTCTGCCTATTATACCGGATACATTAGGAGGTAATAATTCACTACGCATTACATGAAAAGTATGAGTCACTCTATTCTTGCCTATTTCTAATCTAAGATCTAATGTACCTAAAGTATGGGCATGAAAATTATTGAATCCATGCACTGGAGTGGAGTCACATCTATGTATCTTTCTCAACATTGACTCACGTAAATGGCTATACTTAATAAGCGATAGATCTGAGCCTGAATCTAATAACATTTCGTAATTCTTATTTAAATCCATCATTCGTACTTTAATTTTACCCTTTTTATCGATTATACTCTTAGTGGAACATTCGCATAATTGTGCGTAACGTCCAATTGTATCAGACTTAAAAGAATTTCGATCAGGTTTCTGAGGTGGGGACACCTTCGTACAATTATCACTCGTTTGTTCAGTGGAACAAAGGAAAATCTTCTTAACATTATCATTCTGATTTCTATTACTATCAACACGTTTCTCTAATTTAACTTTTGAGGAGTTGTGTTTCGATAAACAACATAAAGACTTATTCTTGCTACAAGATTTTGGCTTTGTGCTGTGGTCAGCACGGCATTTCTCTTTCAATTCACAATCATGCGTGTCAACGACGGGATGACGACGCGGTGAGACATTATTCTGTTTTGGTCGCGGAGAGAGTTTGCGCGGTGTACGGCGCTGGGGACACACATACACTGGGTGACGCGGCGAAGGACTACGCGCTGGGCGTTGCTGAGTGCGACGCGGAGAATGACTATGCGATCGGCGACGCTGAGTGCGACGCGGAGAATGAGTACACGCTGGGCGATGACACTGAGGATGGCGCGGAGAAGAATCTCGCGCTGGGCGACGCTGAATGCGACGCGGGGAACGGCTTCGCGTTTTGCGGCACCGAGAACTACGCGGAGAAGGACTGCGCGTTTGGCGGTGATGAGAACAACGCGGAGAACTTGTGTTCTTTCGGGTACAAACATGGATACGCTTCTTCGCACAAGTATGGGTACGCTTTGCACGACAATGATAGGAGTGTGTACAACGTAAAACACAACAAGAATTGGAATCCTCAAATTTGTCACTATTTTCACTACAATGTTTATCATGCGGTTCTTCATGCGAGTCTACTGAATGATCACAATCTTCTAAACAATGAACCTTTTTCTTAAAATTTCTACTATCCTTACGGGAATGAGAAGAGTTATGAGAATCTCTAGATTTACTTTCAGAATGCTTTTTCTGGGAAAATTTCCTATTTCCTTTCTTCTCTGACTTATGGTTATGATTTGAAGAATTTGCCCTATCTTCATTCTTAGAATTTAATGGCTTTCGTCTCTGAGACAATATGTGCGATTCTTCAACTAGAGCGAAATCTACTAATTGAGCGAAACTATCATCTTCTGTACTTTTACCACGAATTACTGTTTGAATGCGGGGATCGCTAATTCCCTGGACAAAAGATGCTTTTGTCAAATGATCAATAAGTGAATGAGCACCAGCTCTTTCAGTTTCACGACATATTTTCGAAGCAGCAGTTTTCAGATCAGCTCGAATTGTATCTAACTTGCTAGCCCATGAGCTAATACCCTCATTTTTGCCTTGCCTGGCAGAAAACAATAAACAAGCATAATAATCAATAGATCTATGTGTAGCATAATTCTCTTCTAAAATTGTCTTAACTGCTTCCCAAGTATCTACGTTCAATCTAACTAAAATACGATTTCTAGGTTCTCCTAAAATTTTCGACTTAATAAACTTCAATAATACAGGCTTATCACGGGGGTTAACTAATCCTTGAGCAATTTCACAGCTATCAATAAATTGCCTCAACTTAGAACGATCTCCTGTAAATGGTTCTGCAATAACCTGAATTGGCTGAGAAACTTTAACATATTCTGGCTGTACGTTACTTCCGTCAGCTTCTGCCATGATTAAAAATTCAAATTACGTTTCTACGTGGAAACAACAAATTAAATAAATGAATGAACCTCTTAGATTTGCGAAAACTCGAAGGTTTGAGCAATAATGGTTTCTGAGGGGAATTTCTCACTTAACCTAACTAAATCTAAATTCACGATGAGTTTATCACCTGTATGGGGCTTTAAAATGCCTAATTTCAACACTAAAATGCACTGCACTTATTTAAACACTAATGAACTGAAATCACTAATGTGCGTTTGGCGTCACGATACAGTGAGCAGGATGTTTTGCTGATTGATGGCCAGTCAAACAACAAAAGCGTCCTTTTCCCTTTTTCGCTTCCGCCAAGGAGGATGGAATGAAAGTTAAACAGATGGGAAAAACTTTCAGCACACAATAAATATCACACATGCAAAATGCACATGCACCAAACACAGTTCACTTAAATAACTTAAACTGGTATCAAAGTTAACGATGTCACGATTATTCCTGATATCCTAAGGCTGTGCAAAAAGTTCACGATATCCTAGGTTGTTCAAGATATCCTAGGTTGTTCAAGATATCCTAGAGATGTTCAAGATATCCCACAAAGCTGACACCAAATTATGTGGCGGGCCGGCGGTATGCGTTTGCGTAGACCGGCACCCACACAAGAGAGTTTTGTAATTTACCAAAATACTTCTAATTAGTCAACCAAAGTTTCTGCAAAACACCAACTATAACTCGAGCGACAAAGTAATACTGGAAACAGGAACTCAGCTAACAAAACAGTCTGAAGAATCTTAGTATTACACGGTAGCGTTGGCCTGGGCCAAGACTTATCTTCTAATGGAAACAATGGAATCGTTATCCTGATTAAGGTTTGATAACCAACAATCCTTTGGGATATCTCTTGAAACAAAACTCGGCAAATATGTTCCTTGCAGTAAGCCTGCAGTTTATTGGCTCTAAGCAAATTACAAGAACCAGAGCCGGGGCGATAGTGTAAGTACTGTGTCTATTTATAAAAGAGTTTTAACTTACGTGGCGGCGTTCCAATAGGTAGTTTAAAAATAACTCACTAAATGTCACTGATAAAAATAAACTTAACTGTAGCACTTTTCACAATAAAACAAAACTGCACTAGACTGGGAGGGCACGAATCAGTCCTAGTGGGTAGGTAGGTAAGAGGTATACTATTTGATCTACCGGTCTGCGAACAGACATCAAATAGGGTAGGCTACCAGAGGTTAAGAACAGGTTACCGTTTGATCTACCGGTCTGCGAACAGACATCAAACAGGGAGTAACTATTTGATTTACCGGTGCGTTTTAGGCCAGCTAAGCAATAAACTTAGAGTCTGTCAAAACACACATCAAATAGGGGTGCGACAGAACTTTAGCCGTCAACTTCCTAAGCTTGCCAGTAGTTTCTGGAGCGAGTCCGGGCTGAAGCGAAACTTGCGGAAGTAGATTGCCAAGTTCGGAAGGAGGTAACTTTAGCCGTCAGTTTCCTAAGCAGACCAGCAATTATGGGAGAACCCTGGCTGAGCCATCTTGCTTTCAGAAACAAATTGCCAAGTTACTGTGAGGATTAGGTAGGGTAGTACTTTGACCGTCAGTTTCCTAAGCCGACCAGCAATTATGGGAGAACCCTGGCTGAGCCATCGAGCTTTCGGAAACAGATTGCCAAGTACTGGGTAAACCAAGGTAGTGAGGTAGGTAACCAAGATATTGAGTAGGCAGGCCTCCGTAGAGGCAGAGAGGTTTGAAGGCAGAGGGATGGACAACTAGAGACTTCTTCGTGATAAGTTCCTGAACTGAGACGTACCTAACGAATTGCGTACTCCTCGTAGTCTGCACGTCTCTGAGGGGTTCAGGAGAGGGACGTTGTCCGACGAGAGAGCCCAAAACATGCGTTTTTAAGGGCCTCGGTCGGTGGTGCAATCGGCACCAATTTACGGTCTGTGTGCAAAATAGTAACGTGAGCAAACGTTGCACTAGGACCGTAAGGTCAGAGGTTGAGCATGCGTGGAGATCTAAAAAGTACCTAGGGCGGAGCCCGAGGGGGACCAGTATCCTGAAAAGAAATATTATTGGCTTTACACACGACTTCGAGTGCACAAGTACTCGGAAGGGTTCCACTCTGAGGGGTGGAGTTGCTAGCTATTGGAACGAGCCATGCCATTAACATCTAGATTGGCTAGAACAAGGTGCCTTGGGCGGAGCCAGGCAAAAGATAAGATTTTGTGTGTGCGCATGCGTGTGCATGTGATGTGTAGTCCTTGAGTTTATGTGTGTGAGCCCCTTTCTCTGGAAGAATGAGGTTACATCGAGATATTACAGAGAATTGTACAAATAGTATCTTAAACTATAAACATATACTAAACATAAAAGATTTCAAGTAACAAACTTGAAAGGTTTTGTACTTAATGAACTCAAGACCCTTCGACAGTTTATCTTACTTGTTTTTGATCAAGACACACATATATATTTAATATTTCGAAGAACGAAAAAGAATCTTCTTTTTAGAAGCAAAAATGACATTTAAAAAGATACACGAACTATATGGGTTTTCTTAACAGTATTCTACCACTAATAATAATAATCTAACTTGTTAAAAGACTACATAAATACAGAAAAAGAACCAAGATTCTGTATCGAACCAGAAGGGGAGAATGTTTATCTTAACTGCTGTTGACCTACAGGTCAGAAAGGGGAACTCGGTGAAGGCAGACAGGATGTCTGGCTTCCAGCTAGGAAAAAAAAAGAACACTCAACACGAATTTGTATTTTAAAAGAAGGAAATGAAATACGAATTCTGTTGCAGTTTTAAAAATGAAAAAAAAAAGAATTATTCGCAAAAAAATAGTTTGCGAATTTGCGGCCCACTACAAAGCCAAGACGTTCATTTTTGTGACAAACTGAAGAGAACTGATTGGAAAATTTGTAGAATAAACTATAGTGATTAAATCAGAGGTTTTCTCTGAAATATTTCCACATAAACTGCAAAAATTCTCTCTTTTTTTGAATACTTGTTTTGAAGTTTGCGTGTAAATATTAGGGATGGCCAGAACCGGTTCCTGGCGGAACTGGTTTTCGGCTTCTAGAAGATCCGGTTCTGAAAACCAGATCTCCAAGAGCCGGTTCCGCGGGAACCGGAATTTTGGGGCCATCCCTAGTAAATATCTCTCTGACTATAGGCTACTAATACATGCTTTTTGCATAATATTGAGGGCATTTTATTAGCTTTAAAATGACACTGGTTTTATTTCTCTTAGCAAAAAGTAAGAGAGCTGTGCGAATCGATACAAACACATAGAAGCAAGAAATATCCTTTCTGTGTTTATAGGAGAAGTAATGTGGTGCAATGGAGGTCACTAGATGGCGGACAAAAATGGATCATTTGCGAAGGTTCTTTTTTAATATTTAAGGAATATTTTAATAATATTTATATTGGATTATATTTATTGTAACTATGTAAAATTAACACATATAAGTTTAAAATAATTAATTATATATAGCAAGCATTAATAAGATTATAAAAAGATTAGAAGACCTCACATGTTTATCTTCAATTAATGCTTATTCTAGAGCAGAAAATGAATCAGAATGTACATCTTCAAATCCAAAGATCCGCAGATTCTCAACACAGTTAGGAATAAAGCTTCCTTTGAAATATTTGGCAAGAATGCCACGATGTCATCTCTTTCTTCCTCACGCCCAGAAACAACCGCCACCTCCTAAACGCCCGCCATTTCTGTCTGTCGTCATCCGTGGGGTTGATCCATCCTACTCTGATGACGAAATCCAAGGGGAACTTCAACTCGCTGGCCATACCATTCACAAAGCAATACGTATACATAACAGTAATGGTGCACATATATGGTTCGTGTACTTACTTCTTCACAAAATACCATAGATTCCTTGCTTACTACTGGCGCTTACATATATCATCGTCGGCACAGAGTCGAGCCCTCACACTCGCCTGTTCCTCTTCCTATGAGATGCGAAAATTGCCAGACCTACAATGATCACAGTATTAGTCACTGCAAGATTCCACCAGTTTGTGGCTATTGCGCAGGATCTCATCAAACACGTACTTGTCAGAATCTTCAACGACCACGTGAATGTCCAACTTGTCATGACCAACATCCGGCATACAGCTATAAGTGCAAAAAATAAACCACAATCTGACCAACAACACCCAGATTTGTTAGCTCCACTTCGTATCCCAGACCCTTCACCTCTTCCTGCCCAACAAACTACAGATTCAGTTACCATTCAACAACTCCTTCAACATCTAACTCTTACTTTACAGAACATCCATCCTTTTTAGCGTACTCACAGTCTCCAACAACTCATTAACGCCGCAAAATTTGTTTTCAATGTCAACTTTTACGCCACATACACAAACAACTATGTCCATTTCCATACATTACCACAAGAAACAGCCGTTGAGATATGCTTATCATGGATTTAGTCTTTCTTTTTCTTAATATTCGCTCTCTACCAACGAACAAAACTCTATTCGAAGCACTTCTACTTGAGGAACACGTATCAGTCTTCTTATTAAATGAAACGTTTCTAACGAAAACTATTCACTGTAACATACCTCGATATACCCTTCTACGTCAGGACAACACAATACCAGCATTACGAGCAAATGGCGGCGTAGCGATCGGCTTTCGCAATCATATTCCTCATCGCCAACAAATTTGTCCCATTCCTCATCTCCCCGAACATCTCATCTCTACATTATACATCAAGTCTGTCCTGATCACATTATATCATCCTCGCTGATATCAACTACCATAGTCGCACTCCTACAGAACGCACACAATTTTCCGACCATACTACCACTCATATCACTGGCATTCTTCATATTCCTCCGGCTCCTACTAGGTCAATAACAAATACCACCCCCGATGTAGCTATCACGTCCAATACGCTTGCTGCTAACATCACCCTTACAGTTCTCGACCTC